>NW_012116021.1:58308-79452 GCF_000951035.1 Colobus angolensis palliatus | reverse complement strand
AGTGCCCCCGCCCCCGGGCTCGGCTCTTCGCCCCGCGAGCTCCCCGGGAAGACGGCCGCGGAGACCCGAACTCGGAACCGAGGGGAAAGGCTTGGGGGAGGCACTCCGAGCCCTGCCTCGGCTGGACTCTTGGGGGGCCGACCCTCTCCGCCCCCCTCTTCCCCACTCCTGGGCCACGAGTTTGAGCCTAACCGGGTTAAGTGCCCAGGGACGGCGGACCTGGGGTCCTCCAGTCCAAGGTCGAGGGAGGACTGCACGGCGGCAGGGCCAGCCTCCTCTGGGCCTACTGTTAGAGGAGTCACGACTTCGTCTGCATTTGTATAGACAGGTGGATATGTGAGCAGAAGTAACCCACCTCCTTTTAATATTTTTAGCTTTTTGTTTTTTTTAAACACCAACCGCTTGCCAGGCACCAGGCCAGTCACTTTATATTATCTCCTCCTTATGTACATGATTTGATCCACATAATCCTGTCAGGCTGACATTATTAATCCCATTTTACAGATAAGGAAACTGAGGCGCACAACGTTTAAATAATTTGCCCAAAGTTCCGCAACCAGCAGACCTCAGATCCTGCAAGAGACTGGGGTGTTTGGCAGAACCCGAATCCAAGCTACTTGCAATATACTAGCGGGAGCCTCTCCCTCCCTGGGCCCTAGAAAACGTTTGTGCTACTTGGCTGAGGCCGACGCTGCTTGAGCTGAGAAAGAAAAGAAGGAAAATGTGGCCAAGAGCTTCCCAGGCTGGGTTATTCCAAGGTCGCAGAGCAGCCTGTGCCCAACTCTTCGCTTCCTGTGAGATAACCTGGCTGCACAGGATCAGCCTGTGGCCTCCTGAACACAGGTTCCCGGGTAATGGAAAGAAAAAAAAAAATCCACTGAGTGTTTTCTGTGAGCCAGGCACCACTGAGAACTCTTTTCCTGTGTCAACCCCTTCTATCCTCACCACATGCCCCATGAGGTGGGTACAGTACATTTTCCTTTAAGTACCTTTGGTGTATCACTGTCTACATTTTATATAGGAGGAAACTGAGGCCCAGAGAGGTTAAATCATGGTAATTCTTAAGGCAACTGATGAAAATCAGCAAACCCGTTCAAATCCCTGGGGCACTATTTTTTACTGGGACACCTTAGACAAGTTAATTTATCAGAGACTTCCTCAATTTACTCCTCTATAAAATGGAGATAATAGTTAATGAATGCCGATCCCATTCATTCAAAGGTACGATTCGGGCACCTTTAGAAACACTGCAAAAACTGGAAACTGGAGGAACAATGCCAGATCCTCAAAGTTGAGCTGGAAGGTAAGTCCAGTTGGCCTTGTCCCAAAGTGGGGACTTCCCCTCCACCAAGGAACTAAGACTTGTAGGGGCCACACTAGGTAGTGCCAGCCACAGTTGGGAGAACAATACTCCAACAGTCAGACTGAGGCAGGAAGTGAGTCACGCTTCTTCCTTAGGCTGTGAGCAAGAGAACTCCATTGAGGGGAAACAGGGACAGGGCTGGCCCCACCTATCTTCCCACTTGTCCTCAGGCCTAGAAGAAAGGTCAGCCCAAAAAAAAGCAATACTTGCTGCTTCAGGTGCCCCACCCATCCTGGAGGCTGGCCCCAGGGGAGCCCGCAGTGGGTCTTTGGAGGGGGAGGGGCTAGCCTGGGCTCAGATGGCTGCCACCAGGCAGAGGCGGTGGGAAGTGGAGCTTCCCAGTTTCTCCCAGCCAGCTTGCCTCTTCAATCTTGACTTTGGCATAAGGCAAAATTCTTTAAACTGGGTTCTCAGAGGTGCATCCCTCAGAGGGAGGAATGAGGACAGGATTGAGCAGGTAAGCACCTCTCTCTGCTTCACCCAGAGTGTCTCATATTTTAGGGATTCACATGAGATTGTATTTTACAACAATTCTGCTGCTAAAAAGAATTTGAAAGCCTCTCTCCGTGAGACCTCTCTGGAAAAAAGTCCCATTTGACCACAACTGGTGACTTCTGCCTTTATCTCATTGCAACGAGTCCTGTGGGCAGGTATTGTTCTCTTTATCACTCTCAACTGGCCCTGGAGCCCAGGTCTCCTGACTTTCGGCCCTAGGGGCCCAAGGTCCTCTGGATCCCACCTTATCAGTTTTACACAACAGTTAGCAGGACTTGGGCATGTGACAGAAGTCTGGAGATGAGTGGGAGGAGCAGGGCCTGATGTGTAAGTGGGGGCTGCAAAGGGGCTCCCATTTTCCCAGCAGGGCTCTGGGAGGAAGAGTTCAGCTAGGCCTCTCTTTATCCTTGATTTGGGGCTAATCCAGGGAGGCTCCTGAGAGTAACATAGTCCTAAATCCACCCAGTCATCCTGACTCCAAGTGCTCCTGTTATCTCCTTGGGGTGCTCTGGGAGTCCTCTGTGAAATCTCTGGCCCACCTCAGGCACAGCAAATAAAGCCTCCAGCAGCAGCACCCACACCTCGTTTTAAGCAGAATGTCTACACAACATTCAGACTTGCATAGAAGGATGCCCAACAAAATTCCACTGGTGTTCTCTCCGAGTGAAAGGGTCACATTTGCGATCTTTGTTTTCTTCTTTTTGCTTACCTGCATTTTTCAGGAATGTCTACAAGAACTCCTAAAATAATTAAACCTTTAAGTCAATGCGAAATCGAATAAAGCATATCCATACTTCACCATCCAGCTCCAGAACACCTGGGATTCATCCTGGCCGCTGCTGCTTCCCCACCACAGGCTGCAGCTGCAACAGTCAGGCTCCTATCCCTTCACAGGGCGGGGCTCTTCCAGTTCTGGCTAAACCACTTTGGGAAAACCTTCTTTATATGACAGGCAAATAGGGTGTCTGTGGGTGGGGGGAGGAGCTAAAAGTGATGTGGTGGTGACATATCTGGTCGCGCTGGGACTGGATCCTAACATGGCCAGCCCTTCTCATTTTCCTCACGTGCTGGGGTAGGTCTGCGCTTACCTTCTGCCTAGCTTTGCTGCATCCCAGCCACTGGCTGACTTAATGGCTTCCTCCCACCAGCTCCAGCTCCTTGTCTTCCGCCTTGCCTTCCATGGCCAGCAAGTGCTGCCACAATTATGTACGTAATAAATGCTTTGGGTGCGGTCTCACCTGGCAGACATTCATTGAGCAGCTGCTGAACGCTGGGCTGTGGTGCGCCATAGCTGGATCCCTTAGAGCTTGTCCATAGGAAGCCAGAGACCACCTCTAGTAGGGTTGCATGGAGGTACCTGGGACACACCAGGATCTTCTTCAGTCTGCGACCTCCCTGACCTTCCAGCTTCAACAAGCCTGCTGCCCTTCCTTCTCTCTGTTGATTCAGAAATGTGAATCACTCAATCCTCATAGTTTCTTTTTGTTTGTTTGTTTTATGGTTTGTTTGGTTTTTTTTTTTTTTTTTTTCTGAGACAGAGTCTCGCTCTGTTGCCCAGGCTGGAATGCAATGGCCTGATCACAGCTCACTGCACCCTCCGCCTCCTGGGTTCTGGCAATTCTCATGCTTCAGCCTCCCAAGTAGCTGGGATTATAGGCGCATGCCACTTGTATTTTTGTGTGTGTGTGTGTGTGTGTGTTTTTAGTAGAGACGGGGTTTTGCCATGTTGGCCAGGCTGGTCTCGAACTCCTGCTCGAGTGATACACCCACCTCGACCTCCCTAAGTGCTGAGATTATTAGGCGTGAGCCACTGTGCCTGGCCCCCTTGTTGAGTTTTCAATCGGTTTGTCATCCTGAACAGGGTTTCTCTACCTTGGCATTATTGACATCTTGGGTCGGATACTCTGTAGGGGAGACGGCACTCTGCATTGCGGGATGTTTACTTGCATCCCTAGTCACTAAACATCAGCTGCTAGTAGCACTCCCGCTCCCATGATGACAACCAAAAAGATCTCCAGGTATTGCCAAATTTCCCTTGGGAGACAAAAATCACTCCCAGCAGAGAACCACTGTCGCAGAGTGAGGAGTGGGAACGTCACAGGATGTTGGTTAGTGTGCCAGGGTTCGAGGCTGCAAGAGTTGTCTGCTGGGAACTAAGCTCTAAGACAGCTGACAGCGAGGGAGAAAACTCCCAAACTTGAAACCGCCCAGTATGCCAGCACAACAATGGGCCATTGAGTGAGGGCAGAAAAATCATGCATCCTCATGACATCTGAGGACATCACTTTCCATCGTGTTGGTGATAATGCTGAATCAAGGAAAGGATCCATCATGTTGATCATACTCCATTTTCTAAAGGGAGGTATGTGGGCCCTTGTAGCATTAAAGACGTATTTGGAAAACAGATCAGTGGTTGCTTGGGGAAGGGGTCCGGGAGGGGTGGGAGGAAACTTTTGTGAATGATGGACATGTTCATTATCTTGATTGTGGTGATGGTTTCATGGGTGTGCCCATATGTCAAAACATATCAAGTTGTACACTTTAAATCCATGCAGTTTATAGTGTGTCAGTTATACCTCAGCGAAGCTGTTTTGAAGATGTGTTGTTTAAAGTTTTAGTGCTTGAAGGGCATTATTTTGAAAATTCACTACTGTGGAGTAGTCCATTTTTTTTTTTTTTTTTTTTTTGAGACGGAGTCTCGCTCTGTCGCCCGGACTGGAGTGCAGTGGCCAGATCTCAGCTCACTGCAAGCTCCGCCTCCCGGGTTTACGCCATTCTCCTGCCTCAGCCTCCGGAGTAGCTGGGACTACAGGCGCCCGCCACCTCGCCCGGCTAGTTTTTGTATTTTTAGTAGAGACGGGGTTTCACCATGTTAGCCAGGATGGTCTCGATCTCCTGACCTCGTGATCCGCCCGTCTCGGCCTCCCAAAGTGCTGGGATTACAGGCTTGAGCCACCGCGCCCGGCCGGAGTAGTCCATTTCTTGACTGTGCTGAATAAATAAGGGGTCACTATAGTACTTAAAAAGGAAACAGGAAGAAAAAACAAAAAGAAGAAAAGCGATCATGGGCTGTAAGGTCGTCCTAGGCAGGGAAGGAAAGGAATGGCGTGAAGAGTTGGCTCAGTCACCCCTGAGTGTGGCCCGGAAAGCCTGTCCTCCGGCCTACAGCAGGCCTCAGAGAGTCTTTCCGTTGACTGATGCCATCAAACCAACATGTCTGGAACGGTATTATCAGGGACTTGGGAAAATAGAATAACAAATGTGCTGGCTGCCAGAAAAGGAACAGATGATTCTGGAAATTATAGGCTCCTCCACAAACTTTAATCCCTAAAACAAACATTGCTGGGGAAAAGTTGGTTAATACCTGGAGGAGGGTAAGTGCTGTCCTTCGGTAGGGCATGGCACGCCTGGGAGCAGCGAGCATTTACAGAAGCCAGACGCCGTGTGCCAACCTGTGTGTTACAGGCTTATGCCCAAGGGGCTGCACCTGGCAGGAGGGAGCACTGCGAGCAGCAGTCAGGGGCCGTCTCTGACTGTGCAGATGCTTTTTGGCTGATGGAGACCTCTACGGAGGTTCTCAGGAGCCCCTCAGCGAGGCAGGGGAGCAAGGAGAGGGACTGTGACAGGGATGAGTTATATGTGAAAAGAAAAACTGCTTTCGTGGAGGTTGATTGTGCACCAGGCATTTCATTCATTCATTCCTCAGATACTCAGTGAGTGCCTACTGGGTTCAGGACCTCTTCCAGTGCTTCAGTTATAGCGAGGGAAGCAGGCAGTTCGCAGGTGAATAAGCCAGTTTATGAGAGAAGTTCAGATCATCCTAAGAGCTCTGGAAGAAAACGATAAGGTAATGTGGGAGTGCCTGGGGGAGGGGGAGGGCTGCTATCCCTGGGGTGGTTGGGGAAGACCTCTGGGAGAAGGTGATGTTTGAGCTGAGGCTGAAGAAAGAGGCAAAAGCGTAAAGATCTGGAGGAAGGGTGTACCAGGCAGAGGGAAGGGCAAAGACACGGGCCTGGGGGCATGAGCTTATACACTTCGGGAGCAGACACTTCTTGGAGCATGACAGAGAGATGAGATGAGAGGTAGGTAACGCACTTGCCAAGCTGGGTCCAGATGTTGAGTTTAATTATCAGAGCTATGGGCTCTGGATTCTCAAAATTCTTTTGGAAATTTGACTGATTTACCCTTTAATAAAAATTATTTATTTACTTAGAGATTGAGTCTTGCTCTGTTGCCCAGGCTGGAGTGCAGTGGGGTGATCTTGGCTCACTGCAACCTCCAGCTCCCTGATTTAAGCAATTCCCCTGCTTAAGCCTCCTGAGTAGCTGGGATTACAGGTGCACACCACCATGCCCAGCTAATTTTTTTGTAGTTTAAGTAGAGACACCATGTTGGCCAGACTGGTCTTGAACTCCTGACCTCAGTCAGTCCACCTGCCCTAGCCTCCCAAAGTGCTAGGATTACAGGCATGAGCCACCGCACCTGGCCATTTTATTTTTATAGTTTTAAATTTAATTTAAAAGATGGGCTTTCACTCTGTTGCCCAGACTGGCCTCAAGCAATCCTCCTGCCTCCGCCTCCAGAGGTGCTGGGATTACAGGCGTGAGCCACCATGCCCGGCAAATTTGCCCTTTTTAAAGGCTCTTCTGACTACCATGGGGAGTAGAAATACAGGGGGTTCGTGTGGGAACCCACCACAGCCCGAAACAGGAGGCACCATAGGTGACCCTCCCGATGTGAAATGTAGGGGACTGGCTTGGGAGAGTCCAGTGACTTTTTTTTTTTTTTTTTTTGAAACAGTCTCACTTTGTCACCCAGGCTGGAGTGCAGTTTCACAATCTCAGCTCACTGCAGCCTGTGCCTCAGCCTCCCTGAGTAGCTGAGATTACAGGCATGCGCCACCACACCCGGCTAATTTTTTGTATTTTTAGTAGAGACAGGATTTCGTTTGCTATGTTGGCCAGGCTGGTCTGAAACTCCTGACCTCAAGTGAACCACCTGCCTCGGCCTCCCAAAGTGCTGGGATTATAGGTGTGAGTCACCGCCTTGAGTGACTATAAGCGCCAGCCCTTGAATGACTTACAAACCAGTAAGCAGGTGGTAGGCTCCTGCGCAGGCCTGGGAAGGCTGGACAGGAGGTGAACCACACATCTGACCTGCGAAGTGGGGGCCTCTGCAGGGCAAGAGCTGGCAGGGTAGCCAGGCCTGGGATCCCCCAACCCAACTGCTTAGGTGGGTTCAGGTGCTTCTCTCTAAACCATAGCCCTTGGGCATCTTTAGCCAGAGACTTGGCAACAAAAAACTGCTTTGAGTTAGCAGCTGAAACTCACAGCGCATTTACGGGCTCATGCTCTCAGGCTCTGTGCTCAATGCCTTATAATGATTGCTTCATATATTGCTTACGACAACCCTTGAGGCAGGTGCTGTTGTGATCCCTGTTTCACAGATTGGGAAGCTGAGACCTGGACTCACTGTCACTAAGGAAAATAAAGATCCAGGATTTGAACCTGGGACATAAGAATAGAAAGCCTACACGCTTCAGCCACTCTGCCTTCTGCCTCTACAAGAGTGCTGAACTGTGGCTAAATCAGACACAGATTCACTCAGCCATCACGATGTGGGTGGCTCAGCTGTGATTCACATTTGACTTTTTCTTGGACAAGAATTGTTCACCTATGTTCTCACATTAGTACATGCCGATTTTTCTGGTTTCCTTTGTTTTTGTCTGAAACAGTATTGTTCTGTTGCCCAGGCTGGAGTGTAGCAGCTCTTCACAGGTGCCATCAGATCATACTACAGCCTTGAACTCCTGGACTCAAGGAATCCTCCCACCTCAGCTTCTCAAGTAGCTGGGACTACAAGCACGTGCCACCATGCCTCCTGAAATGTTTTATTCTTTCGTAAAGACAAGGTCTCACCATGTTGTCTAGAACTCCTGGTGTCAAGTGATCCCTCCCTCCTCAGCCTCCCAAAGTACTGGGCCTACAGGCTTGAGCCACTGCGCCTGCCCTGATTTTTTTTTATAATATTCATGCTACTGAAGTGCTGAACTGCCCTTCCCCTCCACAGACTTGTTGGGAGGCTGCAGTGTTGGTGGTCCACCCAGCCCTCAATTCAGATTCAGCTCTGAAACGCTCTTGAATGTCCCTAGGCAAATTATTCAACCTCCCAGGGCCTCAGTTTCCTCCTCTGTAAAATGGGGTAAAAGCAGTACCCCATCATCGGTGACAGCTGTGAAGTGTGCAGCACTGTGCCAACCAGCACCGAGGGCTGCTGGGGTTGTGTTCTACCCTCCCTCCTCCTGAAGCAGGAATGCTCTTCCAGTTGGCTGGCCCGCAAGGCTTTTCTGACCCTTCTCTGCTGGCTTAGTTTCATGGCTGAGCCTCTGCTCTGACAGCAGCTTGGTGTTGGCAGGTGATTTTTCTCTTGGGAGAGAGCTACTAGTCCCCTTGCATGGCTGTGTACTTTCAATGCAGCCTTTGGTGTGGCCTGGTTCCTGGGTGGCCCACGAGGTGCCCTTGTACCCATTTTGTAAGATTTCTGCTCCTTTGACCTCTTGCCCTGAGGTCAGAGGTCAGCAAACAGTCCTCTGAGGCCAGTACTTCCCAACTTGTTCACATGATGCCACACAGATTACATGGGCAACCCGCTGGGGCCCGTGGACCAGGCTGACTGAGGCTGGCAGAGCCTTGCTGGCATTGGTCGCCCTGGACCCTGGCCTGCTTGGGGGAGGAGAGGATCTAGAGCCCATTTCAGGCACACTAGTGGGCAGTGCTCTCTAAGGGACCCTGGTGGCCTGACCACATGGGGGACAGGTGGGAACACTGCTTCCCTGTGACAGCCACCTCATTGAGCTTGCTAAGTTCTCTCCTCAAGAGATCCTGGCAGGGCCGATCTCCCTGATCTTGTCAGTTTTAGAGAGAAGGAATAATTTCTAAGTAGTGCTCTAGGAAGATTATTTTCCAGAGAAACAACAGGGCTCTGTCTGGTCATGGCAGTCAGTCTCCAAGCCACGTACATTATTTACGGGAAAGAGACTCCTGCAGTGCCCCACCCCTACTCACACCCCAATATGCTGATGTCAGTTATTTTTGTGATGTCAGGTATACATTTTTTCTTATAGCCCCTACGCAAACATCAATCCAAGATGAATAGGCAATACATGACTTGAAGGTCAAAACTACATGGAAAAATACACATAAAACAATCTTGCTTCTACCTCCGTTCCTTCTGTATAGTCCCTCTCCACACCCAAGTACTAATTTTTATTAGATCGGATTGATCCCTCTGTTGTCTCTTTTTGCCAAAAGAAAAAAATATATAGACGCATACATATACATGCATATAGAGTTACCTACATTTTTATACTCCTTATTTTATTTTATTTTTGAGATGGAATCTCACTCTGTCACCCAGCCTGGAGTGCAGTGACATAATCTCGGCTCACTGCAACCTTCACCTCCTGGGTTCAAGCAATCCTCCTGCCTCAGCCTCCTGAGTAGCTAGGATTACAAACATGCACCACCAAGCTCAGCTAATTTTTGTATTTTTAGTAGAGACAGGGTTTCACCATGTTGGCAGACTGGTGTCGAACTCCTGACCTCAGACCATCCACCTGCTTCAGCCTCCCAAAGTGCTGGGATTACAGGCATGAGCCACCGTGCCCAGCCTATACTCCCCCATTATTTTATTTTATTATTATTATTATTTTTTTTTTTTTTTGAGACGGAGTCTCGCTCTGTCACCCAGGCTGGACTGCAGTGGCACAATCTCGGCTCACTGCAACCTTTGCCTCCTGGGTTCAAGCAATTCTCTTGCTTCATCCTCCCAAGTAGCCAGGACTACAGGTGTGTGCAACTACACCCAACTAATTTTTTGTATTTTCAGTAGAGATAGGGTTTCATGGTGTTAGCCACGATGGTCTTGATCTCCTGACCTCGTGATCCCCCCCACCTTGGCCTCCCAAAGTGCTGGGATTACAGGCATGAGCCACCATGGCCGGCCTATTCTCCCCTTTTTAATCAAAAGGCAGCATATTACAATTTTTTTTCACTTAGCAGTACATGTACATTGGAGAAATGTACCTAGTAAATATAAACAAAACTGCAAACCCAGTAAAATTTAAAGTAACAAGATCTGTTTAATGAGAAGGATAATGTTTGCCTGAAACCACATTGCTACTTTTAGCAATATAGGACTGACCACTCAGGGCGGATCTGCTTTTGAGCTTGACATGTATATGCATGCTACCATGCACTGGGGAATGACTCAATTCTCCCCAACTTTACTTGAATTACTGCAATATTTTTGTTTGCACAGTGGGCTGTTACATCATTTGGCCTTCACTTGGCTTCAACACATCATTTATGCATTAAATCCGCCTCTATTCTTTTCTTGTTAGCCAGCAGCAATTAAAAAGGACTGCTTGATGCCAACACAATCATAAACACAAATGCAAACTTGGGCAGTGAAATTCTGTGTCAACAATAAATTGTAAGGTGGTCAAGCCAATGGTGATGCTAATGAAAATAATCGTAATGGCCAACTTGCTGTGTGCTGGCACCATGCTAAATGTTTTACATGCAAGGTTTTATTTAATTCTCCCAGCAGCTCTGTAATGAAGCACTACCCATTTCACAGAAAAGAACATTTAGTCTTAGCGGGATTAAATAACTTGCTCAAGGTCACATGTATAGGAACTGGTAGAGGCAGCATTTGAACCCATGTCTGTCTGACCCCAGGGACCAGTAAGAGTTTGTGATGGGAACATGGACCTTACTAAGCTTTTTGCCATCAGTTCCTGGCCATAATTGCTCTCCTTGGCCAGGTCTGCTGGGCTGGTACAAGGAAGGTATGTGGAGCCTAGGGCAGAGAGTAGAAAGGGAGTGTGGTGGTCACAGTCCCTGTTGAGACCTGGACTCCCAAGGACCCTTCTCCCTGAAGTCCTGGGAGAAATTGCACCAAACCTGGCCTTGTGACCCTGATTCCTCTCACCCAATATCAAAGTGAATAAATACACACACGCCAAAGATACCATTTGGAAGATAATGATCTATGTCTAAGACTGTAACAATGCCACTCTGTCAGGTCTTGATGAAGGACTAAGAGTTCCATATGTTCCTGCGGTGTCCCTGGCTGACCCTAGGCTGGAGCTGGGCAGTGTTCAAGATGAAAGCACAGGGCCAGGCATGGTGGCTTCTGCCTGTAATCCCTGTGCTTTGGGAGGCTGAAGCAGGAGGATCACTTGAGGTCAGGAGTTCAAAACCAGCCCAGGCAACAAAGCATGACAATTCCTCTATAAAAAATTTTTTTAAAAAGATGAAAGCACGTGCCGGGCGCGGTGGCTCACACCTGTAATCCCAGCACTTCAGGAGGCTGAGGCAGGTGGATCATCTTAGATCAGGAGTTCGAGACCAGCCTGGCCAACATGGCAAAACCCCATATCTACTAAATACAAAAATTAGCCTGGCGTGGTGGCGTGTGCCTGTGATCCCAGCTACTCGGGAGGCTAAGGCAGGGGAATCACTTGAACCTAGGAGGCAGAGGTTGCAGTGAGCTGAGATTGAGCCACTGCACTCCAGTCTGGGCAACAGAGTGAGACTCCATCTCAAAAAAAAAAAAAAGAAAAGAAAAGATGAAAGCGCAGACTTGTGGCCAGTATCTCTCTCTGGGCTTTCATCCTCCTCCCATCCTCCCCTGTCTTACTTCATCTCCCACTTCCTCTCCTGTCACTGCCGTTTGTTCTTTCCCTGTCCTGGGCCTGTCTTTAATCCCTGTTGGAGCTGGAATCTGTGGCTCCAACTTTCTTTAGTAAGAAGGGTGAGATAGGGTGGCCAGGCAGGCCTGGAGTCAGAGGCTCAGCCCAAGCTTAGTTACCAAGTCACGGAGCAGGTCTGAGCTTCCCACACTGCTGGGGCGACAGATGTGTTAAGTGTACCAGTCCCAAAATGATGACGGGAGTGTCCTGTGGGGACCTGGTTGCCACTCTCCTTAACAACAGCTCCAGGGTGGGAGTTTGGCCCTCAAGGATCAGGGCAGCTGAGGCCAACCAGGCTCTTGGGGGCTGACTCACACTAAAGCATTTACATAACAAATGCCCAAACCCTCTCCAATGCCCAGGTACTTCCAGGCCTGCCAAAGCCCCTGTCTTGGTAAGGGTCCCCAGAGAAGGTACGCACACACCCAAGCCAGCAGCCAAGGGTGACACCATTGCGTCTCCGCACCCACTTCCTCAGATCCAGGCCCAAGAACACAAACACCCTTCCCCCTCCCCACCAGGACCAGACAGCCCAGCACTTTCTGATAAGCCTCTTGCCCCATATAGTGATTTGGTTTCAGTTTTCCTAGATCAATACAATTGATTGTGAAAACCCAGTTCCCCTGTCCCTTTGGCTGCAGGTGCCGGGAACTGTTAGAACTCCAGCTGTGTGCTCCGGTCATGCGGCTCCCAGGATAGCCTTCACTTGGCTCCCCATGATTGGATTTGGGTATTCGCAATCTTTTTATCTGGGTTTCAGCTTCTACTAGAATTCAACCCTTCCCTATTAAAAAAAAAAATGTAGTTTCTTACATTATGAAAGACATTTCTGTCTTTCTTTTTTGGAGTTTCACTCTGTTGCCCAGGCTGGAGTACAGTGGCGCGATCTCAGCTGACTGCAACCTCCACCTCCCAGGTTTAAGCAATCTTCCTGCCTCAACTTCCCGAGTAGCTAGGATTACAGGTGCCTGCCACCAAGCCTGGATAATTTGTTTTTTGTTTTGTTTTTTTCGAGATGCAGTCTCACTCTGTCATCCAGGCTGGAGCACAGTGGCATGATAGCCCACTGCAGCTCTGTCACCTGGGTTCAAGCGATTCTTCTGCCTCAGCCTCCCGAATAGCTAGGATTACAGGCAAGTGCCACCATGCCCAGCTAATTTTTGTATTTTTAGTAGAGACAGGGTTTCACCATGTTGGCCAGGCTAGTCTCAAACTCCTGACCTAGTGATCTGCCTGCTTCAGCCTCCCAGAATGCTGGGATTAGAGGCATGAACCACTGCGCCCAGGCAAAATCCAGTTCCTTGTGTTATGAAAGACATTTCTATGTAAGCTCCATCGGCCTTCCTTATACATTCACACAGTCCACCACCTGGCACATCCTGCTCAGCCACACTGGCCTTCCTGCTGTTTCCCCCTCCCTCCCACCACACTGCTGCAACAGCACCTTTGCACTGGCCGTCCCTCTGCCTGGACCTCTCTTCCATGACACCTGCTTGTCCTAGCTCCCTCATCTCTTTTGGGACGTTTCTCGACTATCACTTTTGCTGACTGCAGGATGCTGAAATGCAAACATAGCACTCCCCGTCCCCCATCCTTGTGTCATTTCTCTCCATAGCACTTTTTGCCATGGGACATCCTCAGTATTCTCACTTATTTATTGCCTTTCTTCCCCCATGGGAACGTCAAGCCTGTGTGGTGGGCAGGGATTTCTGTGTTTTTCTCACTGCTGTATCTCCGATGGCTAGACAGTGCCTGGCACCTAGTAGGTGCTCTATTAACAGTTGTGGAATGAATGATTTCACTCTGGAAAACTTGAATTTACATAACAAAGAAGAAACACACAATATCTATAACCTCCGTCCTTTCCAACTGAGCTCCCCGTCTCTGGAGACATTCGAGTGGAAGCTGTCCAGCCATTTGGTGAGGGGCTATGGAAAGGATATGTGCACTGGGCAGAGGTGGGATTATGGGACCTCTAATTTTCCTGCCTTCAGGAAAACTCTGGGCTCCTGAGAAATACTTTTTGTCTTCCCCTGCAGTCACTGGGAATTTTGGAACCACTGACTGACTCTTCGAGCACCAGGCTTTTCCTTTGGTCCTCAGCACTGGGTGGGGAGCCCTACATCCCAGAAGGCTTGGGAAATAGCATGGAGCAGAATCACCTATCACAGCCAAATAAGACTCTCCAGGAGGAAATACAGCAGAGACCTGCTTAGGGCTTAGCAAACAGTGACAAAGGTGAGGTGAAGCCAGTCGGGACACACACCAGCCCAGGATGATATGAGGAATGTCAGGCAGTCCCTATATCCTCAGATGTGTCCCCATCCGCCTGGCACATGTCTGGAACTTCACCGTTACAGAGACTTCAGTGTCTGCTTTTTTTTTTTTAATTTTAATTTTTAATTGATTAATTGTTTATTTATTTTAAAAAATAGAGATGGAGTCTTGATAAGTTGCTCAGGCTGGTCTCAAATTCCTGGGCTCAAGCAATTTGCCCACCTCAGCCTCCCAAAGTGCTGGGATTACAGGCGTGAGCCACCACACCCAACCCAGTGTCTGCTTTTAAGATGCACTGTTTGGAAAGTCAGTTGATTCAACATTGCAGCCACATAAACCAGGTCTGAATTTGCATGTCACCCCTGACTGGGTCAGGAGTGGGTGTGAGTTTTGGTAATGGGGGCATTTAGAAGCAGGGGCACTGCCAGGAAAGGAGGCAGCCTGAGACCGCTGTTCTATGTGATAGGAGTCCTCAGGATCAAAGGCCTCAAGACAACAGATGTGACCTCACGGATAAACCCCAGAACAGACACTGGGGCCAGGTATCTGGGACAGGAAGTGACTATGAGAAGCAGAACCAATGTAAAACCCCTCAACAGCCACAGCATTTCCAAGGGTTCAGTCTTCATAGAAATGGGTTACTAGGACATATCACCTATGTCCTATGAAGGGGAACTCCCTCAGGGTCCACGTGGACAGGACATTTGGGGGTTCACATTTATGGCAAACACACAGCACAGAAGCCACCACTGCTGCCTCCTAGCCCATGGCAGACACTAACGTTGCCAATCTACTCACCATACATCTGCGGAGCCCTTCTCCCCACAGTGATCCAAACAGTCACTGCCAATCTATCAGAATTAGCACAAGGCCAGGTGCCATGGCTCATGCCTGTAATCCCAGCACTTTGGGAGGCTGAGGTAGGCAGATCACTTGAGGTCAGGAGTTCGAGACCAGCCTGGTCAACATGGTGAAACCTCATCTCTACTGAAAGTACAAAAAATAGCTGGGCATGGTGGCACAGGCGTGTGATCCCAGCTACTCGGGAGGCTGAGGCAGGAGAATCCCTTGAACCCAGGAGTCAGAGGTTGCAGTGAGCTGAGATCACACCACTGTACTCCCCTCCCACCTGGGCGACAGAGTGAGACTCCATCTCAAAAAAAAAAAAAAATTAGCACAAGAGGTGAAATGGTGTGGTGTCATGCACCTGTAGTCCCAGCTACTCAGGAGGCTGAGGCAGGAGGATGGCTTGAGCCCAGGAGTCGGGGGTTCTGGGCTATAATGCACTATGCTGGTCCACACTACAGCATCAATATGGTGATCTCCCAGGAATGGGGACCACCAGGTTTTCTAAGGGGGGGGTAAACTGGCTCAGGTAGGAAACAGAGTAGGTCAAAACTCTTCTACTGATCAGTAGTGGGACGGTGCTGTGAATAGCCACTATACTCCAGCCTGTGCGACATAGCCAGATCCTCTTTTTTTTTTGAGATAGAGTCTCACTTTGTCACCTAGGCTGGAGTACAGTGGCATGATCTCGGCTCACTGCAACCTCCGCCTCCCGGGTTCTAGCGATTCTCCTGTCTCAATCTCTCAAGTAGCTGGGACTACAGGCGCCTGCCACCATACCCGGCTAATTTTTGTATTTTTAGTAGAGACACAGTTTCACCATGTTGGTGAAACCCACCCGCTTTGGCCTCCCCAAGTGCTGGAATTACAGGCATGAGCCACCGGGCCTGGCCACCAGATCTTATCTCTTAAAAAGAAAAAGAAAAGAAAGAAATGTGTTTTTACCGTCCTTCCCCTTCAGGAATCACAGGGTTAGGTTTCCACAGAAGAGAAGAGCAACTTGGATTCAGGGAGGGAGTGAGACCGGGCCCAGGTCACACAGGGCATTGGCGGGGAAGGCAGGTCTGGAGCTCTGAACTTCCCACGGGCCCAGGTGCTGTCGCCTGTGACTGGACAGTTGGGCCAGGAGTCAGAGCACGTGTGTCCATTCCCATGCCCACACGCCCAGTAGAATAAGCCATTCCAGCCCCACATGTCAGCAAGCACAGAGTGTGAAGACCCAGGGCGCTTGGGGTGACCTTCTACAGTTTGGACTTTCTGGACTCCAGGAGTCACCTGGGTGCATTGGGAAGATGTTGGGGAGGCCTAGAGCCCAGGATCTGGCAGCTGACCCGACATGTCCATATGAGCCTTTGCCCCTAGCCTGTGTCCAGGGCAAACTCCCCAGTGCCCTCTGAGAGAGGCAGCCGGGCCTGGCCCAGCAGGACAAACCTGGCCTTCGGCTGGTCCCCAGTCTGGACAGGCCATCTCCACACTCTTGGCTTCAGATGCTTGATGCATCCATGAGGAAGTAGGCCTGTGGCTTAACTTTGCAGGGCCTCCATTTCTTAATCCATTAAATGGGGATACCGATACCTCCCCTGCTGAGGTATCGCAGGAATGGGATGAACTAATTCATAAAATGTTTGGCATGGCATCCTGCACACAGCAGGTACTCAGGGAGGACAACTGGGATTCTGACTTGGCCTAGGGACTTTCCCAGCTCTAAGAGCTCAGCCTGTGACCCACACCTTCCCATGGTAACCGTCCGCCCCATACCAGCTCTGTCGTCACTGGAACTGAAATATCTTGGCTGAGCTTGGAAGGTGAGAAACTTGATTTCTGCTGATTTTGGAGAAGGACAAGGAAGATGAGAGTGCTCTCTTTTTCCAAGAAGCAGCTCAGAAATTTCCAAGCAGTTGCCCACAGCGCCTCTGTTCTCTGTGGTGTCTCTCTCTCTCTCTCTCTCTCTCTCTCTTTCTCTCTCTCTTTCTCTCTCCCCTCTCAAGTGACAGAGGCTCCTCCCCTTCATGGAGGGGATTCACAGTGTGGTTGGGGACCCAGGGTGGGTAGATCAGTGAATCTCCTGCTTGGAAATGTGTACCCGTGCCCAATTCTGGCTTCCCAAGGGTCATTCCATGAGTCCTCAGCCCCTACGTCTGCCCCCCACTCCCCAGGACAGAGGAGCACTGGATGGGAGGAGGAAGAGTTGAGTTTGCTTGGTCTACAGTGGTTTTGGTTTTTGTTTGTTTTTTTGAGACGTAGTCTTGCTCTGTCGCCCAGGCTGGAGTGCAATGGCATGATCTCAGCTCACTGCACCTCCCAGGTTCAAGCGATTCTCATGCCTCAGCCTCCCGAGTAGCTGGGATTACAGGCGTGTGCCTCCACATCCGGCTAATTTTTGTATTTTTAGTAGAGACAGGGTTTCACCATGTTGGCCGGGCTGGTGTTGAACTCCTGACCTCAGGTGATCTGCCCACCTTGGCCTGCCAAAGTGTTGGGATTACAGGTGTGAGCCACCGTGCCCAGCCTGTTTTTTTTTTTTTTTCTTTTTTTGAGACAGAGTCTTACTCTGTCACCCAGGCTGGAGTGTGATGGCATGATCATGGTTCACTGTAGCCTCGACCTCTCTGGGCTCAGGTGATCCTCCCACCTCAGCCTCCAAGCTCTAGCAGGGAATACAGGGGCATGGAGCCATGCCTGGCTAATTTTTTTATTTTTGGTAGAGACATGGTTTTGCCATGTTGCCTAGGCTGGTCTTGAATTTCTGGGCTCAAGTGATCTGCCCACCTCAGCCTCCCAAAGTGCTGGGATTACCGGTTTGAGCCACCACACTTGGCTGGTCTACAGTGTTTTAAAACAAAAAACAGCCCATCATTGAGAATTAAAAGAAAAAAAGCGGCTGGCTATAAAATAATATATATAAATAAAGTTTATATACATATACTGAAAACAGACTGGAGGGAAATATACCAGCCAACTAGAGTGATTGTTCCTGGGGTGACAGACTTGAGGCTGGATTCTTATTTTCCTTTTTTTTTTTTTTTTTTTTCTGGAGACAAGGGTCTTGCACTGTTGCCAGGCTGGAGTAGTGCAATCTTGGCTCACTGCAACCTCTGCCTCCCATATTCAAGCAATTCTTCTGCATCAGCCTCCCAAGTAGCTGGAACTACAGGCGCACGCCACCACGCCTAGCTAATTTTTGTAGTTTTAGTAGAGATGGGGTTTCACCATGTTGGACAGGATGATCTCGATCTCTTGACCTCATGATCTGCCCGCGTCAGCCTCCCAAAATGCTGGGAATACAAGCGTGAGCCACCATGCCCAGTCACCTTTCAAACTTTTTGATAGTGAATACAACTTGCTTTTACCATCAGATACAACAATAGCAAACATCATTTTTATCCAGGGGAAATGAAACCTGTGGTTTGGGCTCCAGCGGTGAGCGGGGCCGACTTTTCTCACTTCCCCTGCCATGGGTGGTGACCCACAGACTGGGGTGGGGCCAGGTCCACCTCTCCTGTTCCCCAGTCTTGAAGGTGGCAAAGGCCCTGTAAGCCACCTTGCTGGCCCACTAAGGAGCTGTGGCAAGGAACACGCCCCATCAGGGCTGACTCCTTGCTGGGAACTGGGTGAGGCAGATGGACGTGGTGCTGAGCGACAGTGAGGTTCCCCCCACATCCTTTTGCCTGCCCTGCTGCGTCTGCTGCTGAGTCAGGATCCATCTGGGGAGCCACCGTGGGATGTACTATGATGCGCTGGTCTGCCTCCGAGGGCTAGGCAGGCTTTGAAGAGAGGCAGGAAGCTCAGAGGAAAATCAAAGGCATTCTGTTTCTATCTGCATCCACTGCTCGGTCCCAGAGGTCATTCTTTGCCAGTCTCAGACCTTGCCACAGTGCTGTGGCCAAAGCACCCCTTAGGCACTCCTCAGGGACTCCAACATGTGCTTATGCCAGGCGCTGGCCTGGGCATATCCCCATGCTCCCTGGCACAGCCCTACAAGGTGGACGTGGCAGGAGTAAGGACTGGTGCCTGACCTGCATCTATCTCAGCCCTTCCCTACTCACTGCCTCCACTTATGGAGGCTGGAGTTTTTCAGTGGGGTATGGACATTTTGGCATTTGGACATTTTTTTTTCCTAGGGCTGGACAGTTCTTCATGTAAGACGGTTCCATTTGTTGCAGCTAAATCATTGTGACAACCCAAAATGACTCCACACATTTCCAAACATCCCTTAGAGTTCGCCCCAGGTTGAGACCCACTGAGCAAATCTTGGATCTGTGCAGCCGGCAGGCTGGTTGCAAGGCTTCCCTTTGGCTGTGACATTGAGAGGAAGTCTTCAGGTAAACAGGTTTTTCTAAGAAAAAAGACAAAGATGATGAGTCCTGTCTCTGACCTTCTGAACCAAAACCAGCAACCACACATGGCTGAGCTTTTTGAGATAAATGAACAAAGCTGCTGTTTGCAGGAGGCTGAAGCTTTGCAGCTACCTGCAGCCAAATGCATTCCTAACTGCTATAGGTGAGGAAACAGGCACAGAGAGATCAAGTCACTTGCCCAAGGTTGCTTCGCTGGAAAGGAGGGAAGCCTGGATTCACACCCAGACATTCTATGATGCTGCCCTGACTCATTCCTCTCTTTCTCTCTCTCTCTCTCTCTCTCTCTCTCTCTTTCTTTCTTTCTTTCTTTCTTTCAGACAGACTCTCACTCTGTCACTCAGCTCTGTAATCCCAGCACTTTGGAAGTCCTAGTTGGGCAGATCACCTGAGGTCAGGTGTTTGACATCAGCCTGGCCAACGTGGTGAAATCCCATCTCTACCAAAAATACAAAAATTAGCTGGGCGTGGTGGTGCACGCCTGTAATCCCAGCCACTTGGGAGGCTGAGGTAGGAGAATCGCTTGAACTCCCAGAGGCGGAGGTTGCAGTGAGCCGAGATCACAGTACTGCACTCCAGCCTGGGCAACAGAGCAAGAGTCTGTCTTAAAAAAATAAATAAAAATAAAAATGGCCACAGAAATATTTCCAGTCCCATGTGTTCTTCCAGAACTTTACCACTCTTCCATAGGGGAAAGAGTCTTTTTCCCCTCTCCCTTGGGCAGGCTTTTGTGGCTGCCTTGATGAGTAAAATATGGCCAGAAGTGATGCTGTTTGGCCTCCAAGTCATCAAAGGTGGTGACGTCTTTCTCTGTCTCTCAGGATGTTTGACCTCTGAAGTCATCTGCCATGTCGTGAGGAAGTCTAGGCCACATAACAGGAGCCATGTGCAAAAGTTCCAGCCAATGCCCAGCTGAGACGTCGGCTGCTCAATCACCGGCATCAGTAGCCAGTGAAGTGAGCGAGCAAACTTCACGATTCCAGCTCCAGCCTTCCAGCTGAAGCCCAACTGGGCTCTGTCCAAATTCTTGGCTCACAGAATCTGTGAGCCTCATAAACAGCTCTTTTAATCCTTTGAATAGGAGGCTACTAAGAGTTTGGATTTTGAGTCAGGAGCTGTGGCATGTTTTCAAACAGTGTGACTGCGGCGCTGGCCTCTCTGAGCTCCTGAGCAGAGTGGAGACCCAGAAGATAGGGAGGCCAGTGAGGAGGCTACACTACACCAGTCCAGGCCCCAGTAAGGAGGAGCCTTAGGGCAGAGAGGAAAGGAAGGTGGGGGGTGGGAGGCACAAGAGAAAGCACAGAGGCCAGGCAAGGTGGCTCACACCTATAATCCCAGCACTTTGAGAGGCCAAGGTGGATGGATCACTTGAGGTCAGGAGTTCGAGACCAGCCTGGACAACACAGCGAAACTCTGTCTCTACTAAAAATAGAAAAATTGGCCAGGCATGGTGGCTCATACTTGTAATCCCAGCACTTTGGGAGGCCAAGGTGGGCGTATCATCTGAGGTCAGGAGTTTGAGACCAGCCTGGCCAACATGGTGAAGCCCCATCTCTACCAAAAATACAGAAATTAAGGCTGGGCACGGTGGCTCACACCTGTAATCCCACGGCAGGCAGATCATGAGGTCAGGAGATTGAGACCATCCTGGCTAACATGGTGAAACCCCATCTCTACTAAAAATACAAAAAAGTTAGCCGGGCGTGGTGATGTGCCCCTGTAGTCCCAGATACTGGGGAGACTGAGGCAGGAGAATGGCGTGACCCCCTGGGGGGCGGAGCTTGCAGTGAGCCGAGATTGCACCACTGCCTGGGTGACAGAGTGAGAGTCTGTCTCAAAAAAAAACAAAAAACAAAACAAAAATTAGCCAGGCAGCTGTAATCCCAGCTACTTGTCCTGTAATCCTAGCTGTTTGGAAGGCTGAGGCAGAAGAATCGCTTGAACCTGCAAGGCTTGCAGTGAGGTTGCAGTGAGCCGAGATTGCGCCACTGCATCACTGCATTCCAGCCTGGGCAACAGAGTGAGACTCTGTCTCAAAAAAAAAAAAAAAA
>NW_012116021.1:57428-57798 GCF_000951035.1 Colobus angolensis palliatus | reverse complement strand
CAGGATGGTCTCGATCTCCTGACCTCGTGATCCGCCCGTCTCGGCCTCCCAAAGTGCTGGGATTACAGCTTGAGCCACCGCACCCGGCCTTTTTTACCTTTAAATAAGACTTTTTTTTTTTTTTTTCTTTCTGCATCAGTTCTCCCTAGTGCTCAAGGCCCAGCCCGTGTCTCACTTCCCAAAGGTCGGCCCTTTTGGAAGAAGGAGTTCCTTCTCCTCTCAAAGACTCTGGTCTTGCTCCCAGCTCTCTAACAGAGCCTCTACAAACTTTTCCTGCTCAGTATAGCTTTTTTTTTTTTTCTTTTCTTTTTTTTTTTGAGACGGAGACTCACTCTGTCACCCAGGCTGGAGTGCAATGGCAGGATCCCAG
>NW_012116021.1:52204-56993 GCF_000951035.1 Colobus angolensis palliatus | reverse complement strand
TGGAGTGCCCGGCTAATTTTTGTACTTTTAGTAGAGATAGGTTTTCACCATGTTGGTCAGGCTGGTCTCGAACTCCTGACCTCAGGTGATCCTCCCACCTTGGCCTCCCAAAGTGTTGGGATTACAGAGATGAGCCACCACCTGGCTCCCTCTATGTTGTTTTAAGCCACTAAGTTTATGGTGGATGCAGGTGGAAACAGAATGCCTCTGATTTTCCTCTGAGCTTCTTGCCTCTCTTCAAAGCCTGCCTGGCCCTCGGTGGCTACCCAGTGCATCATGGTACATCCCACAGTGGTTCCCCAGATGGATCCTGACTCAGCAGCAGACACAGCAGGGCAGGTGAAAGGATGTGGGGGAAACCTCACTGTTGCTCTTCACCACGTCCATCCGCCTGCCCCAGTTCTCAGCAAGGAGTCAGCCGTGATGGGTGTCTTCCTTAGCCACAACTCCTCAGTGGGCCAGCAAGGTGGCTTGAAGGGCCTCTGCCACCTTCAAGACTGGGGAACAGGGGAGGTGAACCTGGCCCCACCCCAGCCCTGCTTGGTGTATCTTACTGATAATTCACTTTTATGTTGTTTCTTTTATTTGTCAGGCCATTTTCCATTGTATGAGTGCATCATACCTTGTGTATCTCCTTGATGACGTTTCCAATTCCTTCCTCCTGGGTTACTCATAGAGCTTCTGTAGAGTCTCTGCCTGGAAGAGGAATGCTCACAGATGTGCTCACCTTCACCCTGACCTTGACCTGACCTTCGAGCTGCCATTTTGTGTCCCTTCCAAGTGACTTTACCAATCTTCTCCAGAGCTGGTGGGTTTTTGTTTGTTTGTTTGGGATGAAGTCTCACTCTTTTGCCTAACCTGAAGTGCAATAATGCGATTTCAGCTCACTGCAACCTCTGCCTCTCTGGTTCAAGCGATTCTCCTGCCTCATCCTCCCGAGTAGCTGGGACTACAGGCACGTGCCACCACGCCCGGCTAGTTTTTTGTATTTTTAATAGAGACAGAGTTTCACTGTGTTAGCCAGGATGGTCTCAATCTCCTGACCTCGTGATCCGCCCACCTCGGCTTCCCAAAGTGCTGGGATTACAGGCATGAGCCACTGCGCCCAGTCCAGAGCTGGTGTTTTTAAGGAGTCTCATTTGGGTCTACATTTAAAAATATCAGCTTTATTTTTTCTTCCATTTTAAATTGTCTGATGGGTGAGACATAATATTTCCTTGTTGTTTTAGTTTACCTTTCTCAGCCGGGCACAGCGGCTCATACCTGTAATCCCAGCACTTTGGGAGACTGAGGTGTGTGGATCACTTGAGGTCAGGAGTTTGAGACCAGCCTGGCCAACATGGCGAAACCTCATCTCTACTAAAAATACAAAAATTAGTCAGGTGTGTTGGTGCACACCTGTAATCCCAGCTAGTCGGGAGGCTGAGGCAAGAGAATTGCTTGAACCCAGGAGGTGGAGGTTGCAGTGAGCTGAGATTGCACTACTTCACTCCAGCCTGGGCAACGGGGAGAGACCGTCTTAAAAAAAAATTTACACTTCTCTGATACCATTGAGACAGAGCCTTTTTTTTTTGTTTGAGACAGGGTCTCACTCTGTTGCCCAGGCTGGAATGCAGTGGCATGATCATAGGTCACTGCAGCCTCCATCTGCTGGATTCAAGCCATCCTCCTGCTTTAGCCTCCAGAGTAGCTGGGACTACAGGCACGCACCATCATGCCCGGCTAATTATTTGTTTTCTGTAGAGATGAGGTCTCACTTTGCTGCCCAGGCTGTTCTCCAACTCCTGGACTCAAGTGATCCTGCCACCTTGGCCTCCCAAATTGCTGGGATTATTGACATGAACCACCACGCCCAGCCCAGAGTCTCTTTTTCATATGATTATTGGCCATGTAGGCTTTTTTTTCTTGTAAGGTGTTTGTTCATAACCTGTGCCGAGTTTTCTGTTGGGTTGGTTGTCTCTCTTCTTGATTTGCAGAAATCCTTTACATATTCTGGATACAAATCTGCTGATTATATTGCAGCTATTTCCTCCATATTGTGCATATCTTTTATTTATTTATTTATTTTTGAGACAGGGTTTTGTTCTGTCACTCAGGCTGGAGTGCAGTGGCCCAGTCTCAGCTCACTGCAACCTCTGCCTCGCAGGTTCCAGTGATTCTCCCACCTCAGCCTCCCAACTAACTGGGACTACAGGCATGCACCACAACACCTGGCTATTTTTTGTATTTTTTGTGGAGACAGAGTTTTTCCGTGTTGCCCAGGCTGGTCTCAAACTCCTGAGTTCAAGCAATCTGCCTGCCTCAGCCTCCCAAAATGCTGGGATTACGGGTACGAGTCACGGTGATCAGCTGTGCATATCTTTTAATCTTGTGGCATTTTTTTGTTGAACTTAAGATGTAAATGTCAATATCATCAGACTCATCAATTTTTTTTCGTAGTAGCTGATACCTTTTGTGCCTAAGATATTCTTTCCTGTCAAAAGGCACAACTAGCTGGGTGCAGTGGCTCGCACCTGTAATCCCAGCACTTTGGGAGGCTGAAGCAGGTGGATTACTTAATGTCAGGAGTTCGAGACCAGCCTGGCCAACATGGTGAAACCCTGTCTCTACTAAAAATACAAAAATTTTCTGGGCGTGGTAGCACACACCTGTAATCACAGCTACTTGGGAGGCTGAGACAGGAGAATCACTTGAATCCGGGAGGTAGAGGTTGCAGTGAGCTGAGATCACGCCATTGCATTGCACTCCAGCCTGGGCAACAGAGTGAGACTCCATCTCAGAAAAAAGAAAAGAGAAAACAAAGGCCAGGTACAGTGGCTTACGCCTGTAATCCCAACACTTTGGAAGGCCGAGGTGGGCGGATCACCTGGCTTTGGGAGTTTGAGACCAGCCTGACCAGCATGGAGAAACCCCATCTCTACTAAAGAAAAAAATTAGCCGGGCATGGTGGTGGAGGCCTGTAATCCCAGCCACTCTCGGGAGGCGGAGGCAGGAGAATCACTTGAACCCAGGAGGGGGAGGGTGTGGTGAGCTGAGATTGCACCATTGCACTCCAGCCGGGGCAACAAGAGCGAAACTCCGTCTCAGAAAAAAAAAATAAAAAAGAGGCTGGGTATGGTAGCTCATGCCTGTAATCCCAGGCTTTGGGAGGCTGAGGCAGGTGGATCATGAGGTCAGGAGATCGACACCATTCCGGCCAACTGGTGAAACCCCGTCTCTACTAAAAATACAAAAAGAATTAGCTGGGCAGGGTGATGTGTGCCTATAGTCCCAGCTACTCAGGAGGCTGAAGCAGGACAATTGCTTGAACCCAGGAGGCGAAGGTTTCAGTGAACTGAGATCATGCCACTGCACTCCAGCCTGGGTGACAGAGCAAGACTCCGTCTCAAAAAAGAAAAAAAACGACATGTGGGGGCTTTGGAAGGTTGGTCTGGATGCTGGGTACACAGCTGGGGTCACTGTGAAATTTCATCAAGCTCAAGCGGCACCCTTATGACTTGTACACTATGCATGTTGCAATCAAACAAAAAGTTTACTTAAAAAAGAAATTGTTCCTTACCCTGAGGTCACAAAAATATTCTTCTACATTTTCTTCTAAATGTGTTAAAATTTTGTTATTCACATGTAAGCCCTGAATCCACCTGGAGTTTTGTGTGTGGTGTTGGGTGGGGATCTAATTTTACTTTTCCCATATGGATCACCACTTGTCCCAACGCCATTTATAAAAGAGTCTATCTTTTCCCCACTGGTTGGTGATGCCTCTCTGTCATACGGCAAATTCTCATTTGTGCAAGGTTCTGTCTCCGAGGCTCCTGTTCTGTCCTTTTTTTCCCCTTTATTTTTTGTTTTTAAATGGGCTCTCACTCTGTCACCCAGGCCAGAGTGCAGTGGCATGATCTCAGCTCAATGCGGCCTCAACCTCCCAGGCTCAAGTGATCCTCCCAGCTCAGTCTCCCAAGTAGCTAGGACTACAGGCATGTGCCACCACACCCAGCTAATTTTGTTTTTGTAAAGACAGGGTCTCTCTATGTTGCCCAGGCTGGTCTCAAACTCCTGGGCTCAAGGGACCCTCCTACCTTGGCCTCCCAAAGTTCTGGGTTTACAGGCGTGAGCCACTGCATCCGGCCCTTCTTTATTTATAGCCAGATGCCAAAGCCATTCTGTCTTAATTTCTTTAAAAAATTTTAATATCTGGTAAGACCCTTTTGAGGACTTTAAGATGAGAAATGGTCAGAATGATGCTGGGATGAGGTCACTTTGATGAGAGGAGAATGGGTTTTAGAGACCAAGGCCAAAGGGTCAGGAGTCCAGCTGTTGGTAGATACGGTGACCAGGCAGAAGGTGAGCAGCCTGGCCTGGGAGGTGGCTGGGAAGTGTGCTGAGCACGCTGCTGTTGATGTGCCGAGGTAAAGCAGATGGGACTCACTGAAAGGTTGGATGTGGGGGTGAAGCAAAAATTGGGATCCAAGATGACTCTGTGGTTTTGGCCAAAGTAACTAGAGGATAGTAGAGCCACTGGCTGAGATGGGAAAGCCTGGGGTGATGCTGACGGGTGGGCACTTAGAAAGTGCTCAATTTGGCCGGGTGTGGTGGCTCACGCCTGTAATCCCAGCACTTCGGGAGGCCGAGGTGGGCAGATCATGAGGTTAGGAGATCGAGACCATCTTGGCTAACATGGTGAAACCCTATCTCTACCAAAATACAAAAAATTAGTCGGGCGTGGTGGCGCGTGCCTGTAATCCCAGCTACTTGGGAGGCTGAGGCATGAGAATTGCTTGAACCCAGGAGG
>NW_012116021.1:38623-51344 GCF_000951035.1 Colobus angolensis palliatus | reverse complement strand
AAAAAAAAAAGAAAATACTCAATCCACGCTTGTCTGAATGAATGAGCAAATGGGTGGGTGGGCATGAGTGAGTGGAGAGGCTACCCCACTGCCTGCAGCCCACCTGTCTGAGTCCTCAGGGCAGATTAAGTAAAACCCCCCTTGCTCACATGGTTCCGTGTCTCAGTGAGTGTGTGCCACGTCCCCCCAGCAGGACTGTCATTGCTGGGGGCATCTTCCCCAGTGTGGCAGCACTACCCTCTCCCCACCAGGCACACCGCTGGGCCCCCCAGGCTCTTGGTCCAGACTACAGGTTCATGGAATGCTCCCAGGCCCAGGGGAGCTAGGGAGGGTGCAGCCAGGCCCTTAAGGCTGCAGGTCTGGCCCTGTCACTCATCTGCCTCCTCAGTTAAGGAGGTGGCATGGGTGAGCCTCCAGGTCATTTTGGGAGCCTGTGCTATTTGCCAGCAAAAAGCAGCACCAGTGTGGAGAAGCCACAGCCTCAGAGGCCCTGCTTGTGGGTGGGGGCTGAGACCTGGGTGTTTAGGACCAGATCACTGCTCTGTTTACAGCCTGCCTCTGGCTCATCGTCACCAGCTGTTATGAAAGCACCTTCAGTCCATAAAACGTGGAAGTTGCATCTGAGCACTCAGGCTGAGTCATTTCTCTGAACAAGCCTTCAGCTGGAGTAGCATTTTTTTCGACCACGCCTGGAGTGGGGCTCCGTGTGGTTCTGTGCTTACCCTATGGGCAGCCCCAGGGGCCTGGCAGGCCCCGGGCACAGGCTTCATTTACTCACTCATTGAATCAAGGACCATTTTTAGGCTGGGCACGGTGTCTCATGCCTTTAATCCCAACACTTTGGGAGGCCAAGGCAGGAGAATGGCTTGAGTCCAGAAGATCGAAACCAGCTTGGGCAACATAGACTCCATCCCTACCAAAAAAAAAAAGGCCAGGCATTGTGGCGTGTGCCTGTAGTGCCAGCTACTCAGAAGTCTCAGGGGTAAGATCGCTTCAGCCCTGGAGGTCAAGGCTGCAGTGGGCATTGTTTGTGCCATTGCACTACAGCCTGGGGGACAAGACAAGACACTGTCTCAAAAAAAAATAAAACCACCAGTTTTAGCCAGGTGTGGTGGTATGTGCCTGTGGTCCCAGCTACTTAGGAGTCTGAGGTTGGAGAATTGCTTGAGCCCAGGAGTTCAAGGTTACAGTGTAACTGTGATGACATCCAGCCTGGGTGATAGAGTGAGATTCTGATTCTCTAAAAAAGAATTAGATTTAGATTCTCTAAAAAAGAATTTTTAAAAATTATTTTTTCTTTTTTTTTTGAGATGGAGTGTCACTCTTGTCGCCCAGGCTGGAGTGCGATGGCATGATCTCGGCTCACTGCAACCTCTGCCTCCTGTGTTCAAGCAATTCTCCTGCCTCAGCCTCCCAAGTAGCTGGGATTACAGACATGCTCCAACACACGGCTCATTTTGTATTTTTGGTTGAGACAGGGTTTCTCCATGTTGATCAGGCTGGTCTCGAACTCCTGACCTCAGGTGATCTGCCCGCCTCGGCCTCCCAAAGTGCTGGGATTACAGGTGTGAGCCACCAAGCCCGGCAAAAAAATTACTTTTTTCAAAGGATCATTTTAGAGCCCCTTTTGTGTGTTGAGAGTCAAGCACTATCACCAGGATGGACAAGGAGAATAAGGGAGGGAGAACCCTGAGTTCTTACATCCACAAATAACCTGGGGATGTGCAGAGAGGCCAGGTGCAGGTTCAGGAAGACTGGGAAGAGAAAAGGAAGGGAGGAGCTGAACTGCAGGGTGGAAAGATTGAACTGCAGGGTGGAAAAAGATTGGGCTCAGCCTGGGTCTGCCCTGCACCTCCACCTGGGGGTGCTTGGCCTGGAGCTCTGTCTGCCCTGCCATAGCCTCTGGGCTGAATGGGAAGGAGGGAGGAGGGAGGTGTAGTAGAAACCAGTCTTTTTTTTTTTTTTTTTTTTTTTTGGAGACAGTCTTGCTCTGTTGCCCTGGCTGGAGTGCAGTGGTGCGATCTTGGCTCACTGCAACGTCTACCTCCCAGGTTCAAGCTATTCCCCTCCCTCAGCCTCCCGAGCAGCTGGGATTACAGGCAGGTGCCACCACACCTGACTAATCTTTTTGTATTTTTAGCAGAGACAGGGTTTCGCCATGTTGCCCAGGCTGGTCTGAAACTCCTGGGCTCAAGTAATCCTCCCGCCTCAGCCTCCCAAAATGCTGGGATTGCAGGCATGAACCACTGTGCCCAGGCCAAACCAGTTTTTATTGAGCACCTACTTCATGCCAAGCCCTGGGCTAGCTTGTTCTCTTAAGGCCTCACACCTGGTCCAAGAATTCTGACCACTTGCTGTCTGCAAGGATTTGGGTTAGTGACTTCACCTCCTATGTGTTATATCCTCTTAGTCCTCTGCCTCATCGTCCTCACCTGGCCTTATGGTTGTGAGGGTCAAGCGAGATGACATAAGCAAAGGCATTTACTCCATAAATGGCAGATGGTGCTTTTATAAAGCATCATGCTGTGGTTAGCATTTATGAAATGCACATTTTACCAGGCACGACGCTGAGTGTTTTCCTCACAGTAACTCAGTGAATCCATCGTCTCTGGTCCATTAAAAAAAATTGTTTTATAGTCAGATAAGGAAAACATGGCAACATCACATTCTCCCTCTGGGGGAATTCCTGGGGCACTTGAATATATTAAAGGCTCTTAGCCTGGGCGCAGTGACTCACGCCTGTAATCCCAGCACTTTGGGAGGATGAGGCAGGAGGATTGCTTGAGCCCAGGAGTTCGAGATTAGCCTGGGCACAGTGGCTCACGCCTGTAATCCCAGCACTTTGGGAGGATGAGGCAGGAGGATTGCTTGAGCCCAGGAGTTCGAGGCTGCAGTGAGCTGTGATTGTGCCACTGTACTCCAGCCTGGGCAACAGAGCAAGACCCTTTACTATATATTACAGGGACTCAGGAGTCCTGTGGTTAAACGGAAATAAAAGCAAAACCCACCTATTTGTGTTTAGCCAGAATTTCCCATGTTTGTTTGCTCCCTGAGCTTCATTTCTGAGGAGCCCTTATTAAGATTGACATTGAAGCCTGTCCGTGTTCACAGGTACACATGCAGACCTTCAATAACTGCCTTGCCCGTCTTTTACTGGCTTATGGGCCCCGTGTACCACTTTGGCTTTAGGACCCTGTATTGTTCATTTTTTCTCTCATTCATTCATTCTTTCAACCATGCATCCCTTAATTCTCAAAGGCACAGTGAGAGATGGGTAAGACATAGCTTCTGTTTTAAGGATCTCATGGATCAGGCCAGGCACAGTGACTCACACCTGTAATCCCAGCACTTTGGGAGGCCGAGGCAGGCAAACTGTTTAAGCCCAGGAGTTCGAGACCAGCCTGGGTAACAAAGCAAGACCTTGTCCTGACAACTTAAAAATTAGCTGGGCATGGTGGCATACACTTCTAGTCCCAGCTCCTGGGGAGGCTAAAGATCCCTTGAGCCCAGGAGTTTGAAGTTGTAGTGAGCTGTGACTGTGCCACTGCACTCCAGCCTGGGTGACACAGTGAGACTCTGTCTCAAAAAAAAAAAAAAAATCTCGTATATCTGATGGAGGAGACGGAACAGTGTGATCAGAAATTCAAGGCACTGAGAGAGCCCAGGGGCTGGTACTTAACCCAGTCTGGGCATCAGGGATGGCTTCCTGGAGGAGGTGTGAGTTAAGTTGACCAGGTAAAGGACGTCGGTGGTCAGAGTTGTACATATTTGTACATCTTGGAAAATATTTGTACATCTTTGAAAAACTGTGCATTATCTAGACTCTCCAGGACCTCCCTTGGATTATCTGATTCCATTCTATGAAGACTACTTACAACTCTTTAACTTGTAGGCTAGTGATAGCAATGCAAAATTTTGCTTGTCTGTAGACCTGCAGATTCCAAACTCCAATAGGAGACTAGCTGACTCTCCCTTCCCTGGCTGTGCCCCATTTGCGTGGTGTTGTTGTTGTTGTTTTGAGATGGAGTTTTGCTCTTGTTGGCTAGGCTGGAATGCAGTGGTGCAGTTTCAGCTCACTGCAACCTCTACCTCACAGGTTCAAGCGATTCTCCTGCCTCAGCCTCCTGAGTAGCTGGGACTACAGGTGTACCACTACATCTGGCTTTTTTTTTTTTTTTTGGTGGAGACGGGTTTTTACCATGTTGACCAGGCTGGTCTGGAACTCCTGACCTCAGGTGATCTACCCACCTCGGCCTCCCAAAGTGCTGGAATTACAGGCATGAACTGCTGTGCCCAGCCCCCATTTGCATGTTCTTTTCCATATTCCTGATTATTAAATGCATCTGTTCTTTAGATTTCCTTTGAACCAGTTGTAACATCTACCTGGTTTCCTTAAATTGGTTTAGGAGTAGAATAAAATATTTAACACTTGTTCTTTTTTTAATCTATGTATGGAAGTCATGATTTTGCCTCTTTTTGAAGTGTCTTTTAAAAGGATGATAGCGAGAGGCTCACCAGGCAGAAGGCATGCGTGCAGAGGCCTGGAGGCTTGCTCTTCTCCGCTGTTGAGCAACCAGTAGCCTGATGCAAATCCTTACCAGAGCGTACCACCAGGAGCTGCTGCAATAGACACATTTTTCAGCCCCCACTCATGAAGGGTGGAGGGAGCTGGAGGAAAATGAAAATGTGCTAATGACCAGTGGCTAGGCATTGATGTGTCTGCATAACCAGGGATTTCAGGACTCTGTGTCACCTTCCAGTTATGTTTGCATTTGAGTTAAATGCGCTTCTGCAGTGGAATCCATTGCATCTTGGTCAGTGCAATTGAAGTGGTCGTTTTAGAGAGCCAGCACCGGGCAGGGGCCACTGTGTTTAATGAATTCACCTTGTTCACTAACACAAGCAAAACTCACCAAGAACAGAAGTGAGTTGGGACATTCACAGCCTTGGTCTGAAACCAGTGAGATTCCACAAAAGCTTATTAGTATTGCTATTCCTAGGCACAAGAGCCCTTCAATCAATTAGCTTAAAAACCTTCTGAAGTGCACACACAAAAAAAGCAAAAGAAACTGGACTTTCCATCTAAGAATGTTGTGTAATATACACAGCATTGGAAGGAAACAGGCTTTGGGCTCTTCCAGGCTGGCTTGGAGCGTGAGGCCCAGCATGGCCTGCGTTAGCCTCAGGCTGTGTTGGGAAGCATCTCACACTTCTCTTCTCCCTCTTTCTTGTCCATTTTGTTGGCTGGGCTAACAGCAAAACCCCTGTTCTGTCATCCTCAAGAACAAGTCTAGGCCAGGCACGTTGGCTCACGCCTGTAGACCTGCAGAGCACTTTGGGAGGCCGAGGTGGGTGGATCACCTGAAGTCAGGAGTTCAATACTTGCCTGGCCAACATGTGAAGCCGTCTCTACTAAAAATACAAAAATTAGTCGGGCATGGTGGTGCGTGCCTATAATCGCAACTACTCAGGAGGCTGAGGCAGGAGAATCATTTGAACCCAGGAGGCGGAGGTTGCAGTGAGCCAAGATTGAGCCACTGCACTCCAGCCTGGGTAATGAGTAAGACTCCATCTCAAAAAAAAGAGCAGCCCCTGTGTGGGTGCCTCAGCCAGGCACCACTTTGTTCCCTGAGGACCAGCTCCCCGTGGATGTGGTGCTGTCAGGGGAGTTCGTTGGTGTAGGAGCACTGGGCATCTGTGATGTGCCAGGCACTGTGCCGGGCACTGGGGAGACAACACTGACCTAAGCACACTCTGCTCTCATGGAGCTCACAGCTAAGGAGATAATACAATGTGGAGGGGGCTGGACTGAGAGGAGGCGCCCAACGGGGCATGGGCACAGAGACACCCCAGGGGACGTCCCTGCAGTGGAGGGGCCCCTAGTGGTAAAGGGAAGGAAAATGGCCATCACATCACAGTACCTGTTGGAACTGGTTCTGAGCTCCCATCAGATCCTCTGGAGAACTCGTAGGAATGCAGGAGGTGGAGCTGAGAGGCAGAGGCCAGAGCTGGACTCTTTTTCCCTGCACCGGATGGATAGCGGGCCCTTTCCTGAACCCCAGGCCTCCTGCAGGGCCTAAGTAGGGGCTCCTACTGCAGCTTCTCCCTGGTAGAGCCCAGCAGGAGCTCCTCTGCTCCCCTAGCTCTGCTTCCTCTTTTGATTTGCATAACAATCTGCCCAGACTAGCTTTGTACCTCTGCATCAAGGCTGGAACCTGGCACTGAGCTCTGCCAAAGGAGGAAAAAAAAAGAAGCTCTCACAATAAGAAAGCCTGATGGTGGTTCCTGGGCAGGCTTCCCAGGGAATCAGCTCTGGACGACCTGCTGCCTTTGGTGTGGGTTTGGGTCTGACCCAGGTGAAGGGCCCTCTTTGAATCTTCCCCTCCTGGCATAAGGCCCAGAGTCCTGTTCGTGGGGCCTGCTGGAGCCTGGTGCCCAGAATATTTATCCTATACACACCCTGTATAGGATATGCCAAGATGTAGGATAGTGTAGTCATCACAACACTGCTTGTCTTAGCAAAAGACTGGAAATAACCTGCATGTCCATCAGCAGGGGATTGGTGATTCCAGACATCCATACAATAGAGTGCTGAGACCCCGTAAGAAGAATGAGGTCTGGGGCCTGGCGCAGTGGCTCACGCCTGTAATCCCAGCAATTGGGGAGGCTGAGGCAGCCGGATCACCTGAGGTCAGGAGTTCAAGACCAGCCTGGCCAACATGGCAAAACTCCATCTCTACTAAAAATACAAAAATTAGCTGGGTGTGGTGGCTCATGCCTGTAATCCCAGCTACTTGGGAGGCTGAGGCAGGAGAATCGCTTGAACCCAGGAGGCGGAGGTTGCAGTGAGCCAAGATTATGCCATTGCACTCCAGCCTGGGTGACAAAGTGAGGCTCTGTCTCAAAAAAAGAACGAGATTCCATGGGGTGTGCTGGGCATCAGTTCTTGCACCCCCGTGTGGGCACTTTGCCTATTCCATGCCCCTAGAGGCTTCAACAAATGCATCAGCTGGGGGTGGCCCACATGCTCCAGAGACTCAGCATCCCTGCTTTCCGTGGCTCTAGTCCTTGCCTGGCACTGGGGCTGAGGAGTCTGCTGAACCCAATGGGCCTGCCAGTCTCCGCTGTGTGGCCACGAGTGGCCTCTTCTGCACTTCCTGCCTCCGCTCCCTCATCTGTAAAATGGGGACAATCCACCGACCTTGCATGTGTGGTGAGCGCCTGGTGTACAGAGTGGCTGTGCAATAAAGGTGACTCTGACGTTTTGCCTCATGGGAACTGTAGGGTGGGGGACTGTGCTGACCAGGGAGAGCAGGAACAGAGTCCCAGAGATGCCCTGATCGGTCTTCAGGGAGGAGCGGGGGCTCCAGGACTTGGGCCCTACTTGTCACCTGCTGTGTGTGTGTTGGGGGCCTGAGCCGCCTTCATAGCAGACAGCGCTCTGGAGGGGAAGAGTTCACCTCACAATTTCCTGAACTGGGGAGGAGGGTGCGTCAGGCAACACCGCGGTGACAGCCCCCGCCCTCGCCCCCGCCTGCCCCGAGATTTACCCAGCCCTGCTGGCAGTGGCAGGTGACCTCAGCTCACCCACCAGTCTCAGGAAGGGGTGAGGTTGTGCTGGGGGAGTGCCCTGAAGCTGCATTTGCTGCAGTGCCTAGAGGGTATGATTTGGGGGTGATTTTGTAGGACCTGGTGGAGATGGTGGGGGATGACACTTTCCAAGACTCTGCAGGGGCACGGGGACCTGAGCTGAAAGAGAAGGGGGCTGAGCCGGGCGCAGTGGCTCACGCCTGCAATCCCAGCACTTTGGGAGGCCGGGACGGGCAGATCACCTGAAGTCAGGAGTTTGAGACTAGCCTGACCAACATGGTGAAAGCCCATCTCTACTAAAAATACAAAAATTAGCCGGGCGCGGTGGCACATGCCTGTAGTCCCGGCTATTTGGGAGGCTGAGGCAGGAGAATCACTTGAACCTGGGAGGTGGAGGTTGTAATGAGCCGAGATTGTGCCACTGCACTCCAACCTGGGTGAGAGAGTGAGACTCCGTCTCAAAGGAAAAAAAAAGAAAGTAGCGGGGTGAGAAGGGAGGCCCCACTGGGCCTGGAGGTCTGGGGCCAGTCCTGTCCAGCATCTCTCAGTGTCTGACAGTGCCCCCGTGACCCCCACAGACCCTCAACTGGCTCCATAGGGAGCCTCTGTCCTCCCAGGAAAGTTAGGGTTTTTTAATTTCCATTACAACTTTTTTTCACATTCTTCCCTTACTGACTTGATTTCCCCTTTTCATTCCCCCTTCCTGTAAGCTCATGTCTCATTGTCATTCTTTCCAACAAACCTGAAACTAAAAATAGCTAACATTTCACACATGATCTTCTTGATTCCTATCAAGCAGCTTGTGATGCCCCTATTTTTCCGATGAGGAAACAGAGTCATCCAGGGCAAAGGACTTCGCCAAGGCCATCCAGTGGGCAGGACTTGTGTGCCTTCCTGCCTCCTTGGTGCAAGGCCTCAAGGCTTTGCCGGCTCTGAGCCTCTGAGTCACTGGACCTTGGCAGAGCCAGGTGGTCTGGCCTGTCAGGGCAGCCTTCCAGAAAAGGAGGCCTGGAAGCCTGGGAGCCAGGGAAGCAGGGGAGGGAGGAGATTCTGGTGGAGGAAAAAGCAGCTGCAAAAGCCAGGAAGTGGTTGGCTGGGTGCGGTGGCTCACACCTGTAACCCAGTACTCTGGGAGGCCGAGGCGGCAGATCACTTGAGGTTAGGAGTTCGAGACCAGCGTGGCCAACATGGTGAAGCCCCATCTGTACTAAAAATACAACAATTAGCCGGGCGTGGTGGTGCACACCTATAGTCCCAGTTACTCGGGAGACTGAGGTAGGAGAATCACTTGAACCTGGGAGGCAGAGGTTGCAGTGAGCAGAGATCGTGCCACTGGCACTCCAGCCTAGGTGACAGAGCGAGACTCCATCTCCAAAAAAAAAAAAAAAAAAAAGCCAGGCAGTGGGCAGGCCTGTATGGCCAGAGTGAGGGCACAGTGGACGGGGCAGGAGTCAGGGCCCTGCTTAAGAGATAGGTGGGTGATGAATGGGAGGAAGTGGATGGGGCTTGGGGAGGTCACTAATGCCAATGAAGCAAGGGCTTAGTTAGGATCAGGACTGGGACAAGCATCTCTGGCAAGAGGGCCTCAGGAGACAGGCTGGATGGTTCTTCCTTCCAAGAGGGGCTGAATACCCAGGGGAACCAACTTCCCTTTTCAGCTCTTCCCAGGGTCAGCTGCTCCACAGAGAATCTTATCTTTAGCTGGGACCTCCAGAGACTCTGGGTCCCCACGCTGTCTTCCTGAAAACCCTGTTTACACAAGAGTGTCAATGACTCATCCAGCTTCAAATGTAGTGGTTCTCAACTCCAGCTGTTCAGAAGAATCATCCTCCATAGATGTGTGTGTTTATGTGTGTGTGTGAAGGTAAATAGTTTTCTTTTCTTTTCTTTTCTTTTTTTGAGAAGGAGTCTTGCTCCATCGCCCGGGCTGGAGTACAATGGCATGATGTCGGCTCACTGCAACCTCCACCTCCCAGGTTCAAGCAATTCTCCTGCCTCAGCCTCCCAAGTAGTTGGGATTACAGGCACCCACCATCACACCTGGCTAGTTTTTGTATTTTTAATAGAGATAGGGTTTCACCATGTTGGTCAGGCTGGTCTCGAACTCCTGACTTCAGGTGATCCACCTGCCTTGGCCTCCCAAAGTGCTGGGATTACAGGAGGGAGTTATTGTGCCTGGCCTTTGTTTTTATAATAATGATATATGGACGAGCGTGGTGGCACATGCTGTCTCTACTAAAAATGCAAAAATTAGCCAGGCATGGTGGCGCTTGCCTGTAATCTCAGCTACTTGGGAGGCTGAGGCAGGAGAATTGCTTGAACCCAGAAGGCGGAGGTTACAGTGAGCCAAGATCACACCATTGCACTCCAGCCAGGGCGACAAAGTAAGACTCTATCTCAGGGGAAAAAAAAAAATTATGTATGCTGGCTGGGTGCGGTGGCTCATGCCCATAATCCTAGCACTTTGGGAGGCCGAGGCAGGTGGATGACTTGAGGTCAGGAGTTCGAAACCAGCCTGGCCAACATGGTGAAACCCTGTCTGTACGAAAAAAAAAAAAATTAGCCAGGCGTGGTGGTGTGTGTCTGTAATCCCAGTTACTCAGGAGCCTGAGGCAGGAGAATTACTTGAACCTGGGAGGTGGAGATTGCAGTGAGCCGAGATTATGCCACCACACTCCAGCCTGGGTGACAGAGACTCAAAAAAAAAAAAAAAAAGATAGATGCTAACTCTCAAACAAAACAAACAATACAGAAAAGTACAAAGAAGGAAGTAACAAATTCCTCCCATTAGAATGACATCTTCAGGCTGGGTGTGGTGGCTCACGCCTGTAATCCCAGCACTTTGAGAGGCTGAGGTGGGTGGATCACGAGGTCAGGAGTTCAAGACCAGCCTGGCTAAGATGGTGAAACCCTATCTCTACTAAAAATACAAAAATTACCCGGGCGTGGTGGTGGGTGCCTGTAATCCCAGCTACTCGGGAGGCTGAGGCAGAGAATTGCTTGAACCTGGGAGGCAGAGGTTGCAGTGAGCTGAGATCGTGCCACCACACTCCAGCCTAGGCGACAGAGTGAGACTCCATCTAAAAAAAAAAAGAATGACATCTTCGTGAAGGCAGGGGTTTCATCTGCTGTGTTCTCTGCTGCACCTAAAACCTCTGGTGCTCAGTACGTGCTTACTATAGCCCATTATTCGTGTTAACCTTGGGGAATGCCATCTACACAGAGAAGTTTGGAGAAATGAAGAGGGATAGGAAGGTTGGGACTCAGAAAGTGATACCCAAGACTGGTGCTCTGACATGCTGAGAGGCCTGTGAAGCTGCCTAACCTTGTCTTGTACCCTCCCACCCTCCCTACCCCCAACTGGAGGGAGGGACTCTTCCTGGAATTCCTTATCTAAGAAAGCTTCTTTCCAAAACAATTACAAAACCAGGTACAGCAGCATGCACGTATAGTCCCAGCTATTTAGGAGGTTAAGGCTGGAGGATCACTTGAGCCCAGGAGTTTGAGACCAGACCCAGCAACACAGGGAGACTCCCATCTCAAAAACAACGACAATAAAAGAATTGTGGTTGTCTGGGCTGGGCACGGTGGTTCATGCCTGTAATCACAGCACTTTGGGAGGCCGAGGCGAGTGAATCACCTGAGCTCAGTAGTTTGAGACCAGCCTGGCCAACATGGTGAAACCCCGTCTCTACTAAAAATACAAAAAATTAGCCAGGCATGGTGGCGCGTGCCTGTAGTTCCAGCTACTTGGGAGGCTGAGGCAAGAGAATTGCTTGAACCTGGGAGGCAGAGGTTGCAGTGAGCCGAGATCACGCCATTGCACTCCAGCCTGGGCAACAAGAGCGAAACTCTGTCTCAAAACAAACAAACGAACAACCCCAACTTTTGTTCCTGTGCAGTTCCGCCCTCACCTTCACATAACTTGTCCCATTCAGCTCCCAGAGAATCATTTGCTAACCACTGTCTGAGCACTGAGCCATTCATTTCTCCGTTTTCCTCTCTTCAACCTTTTGACGCCTCTTAGAGTTCATATATTGTATGTCTCATGTGCATGTAATAAGCCTGCTATTCTTTTCTCTTGTTAACTTGTTTTTTGTTATAAGGGTGCCGGTCATGACCCTTTACATGGGGAGGAAAGAGATCACCCCACTTCTGCCCCTGCAGTTCAGAGAAAGGTAAGTCCAAACAATTTTAGAAGATGAGATTTCACCATACCAGTTCTATTTTAAACTAAATATATTGTGTTTTACTTGAGTTTAACAGAAAAAAAAAAAAAAAGATCAGGGGCTGTGGTTCACAACTGTAATCCCAGCTCTTTGGGAGGACAAGGTAAGAGGATCCCAAGAGTTTGAGACCAGCCTGGGCAACGTAGTGAGATCCCTGTCTCTACAAAAAAATTTTAAAAACTAGCTGGGTGTGGGAACATGTGCCACCTGTAATCCTAGCTACTCAGGAGGCTGAGGTGGAAGGATCACTTAAGCCCAGAAGTTCAGAGCTGCAGTGAGCCATGATCGTGCCACTGCACTCTAGCCTGGGCAACAGAGTGAGACACTGTATCTGGAAAAAAAAAAAAAAAGGAAAAAAAGAAAACCCAGAAAAATTGCTGAATCTTAAAATATTTGCTTTCCACAAGAGCTATTACTTCATAACGAATTTCTCATGGTTAACAAAAAAGATTACGAAATTCATTAAGACATTGGAGTCTTGGGGGGAAGACCCAGATGTTTCACTTTGAGCAGGATCAGTCATTTCTTGGGATAAAAGAGGGGACCACTCCCCTCAAACATCCTCCTTCTTCCTCTTGCCCACCCCAGCTCTGATTTTGATGCTGATATTTTTACTTTGTCAAGGTTTATTTATTTATTTATTATTTTATTTATTTATTTTTGAGACAGATAGCTCTGTCACCCAGGCTGGTGTGCAGTGGCATGATGTCAGGTCACTGCAACCTCTGCCTCCTGGATTCAGTCTGGTCTCGAACTCCTGACCTCAGGTGATCCGCCTGCCTCAGCCTCCCGAAGTGCTAAAATTACAGGTGTGAGCCACTGCGCTGGATTTTGTCAAGGTTTGTAACACTTTTACTTTACAACCGTAATTCTCCCAGTATTTAGTCTTTTTTTTTTTTTTT
>NW_012116021.1:32118-38171 GCF_000951035.1 Colobus angolensis palliatus | reverse complement strand
AGTTTTGCTCTTGTTGCCCAGCCTGGAGTGCAGTGGTGTGATCTCAGCTCACTGCAACCTCTGCCTCCCGGGTTCAAGTGATTCTCCTGCCTCAACCTCCCAAGTAGCTGGGATTACAGGCATGCACCACCACACCTGGCTAATTTTTGTATTTGTATTTGTATTTATTTATTTATTTTTGAGATAAAGTTTTGCTTTTCTTACCCAGGCTGGAGTGCAATGGCGCAATCTCCACTCACAGCAACCTTGCCTCTCGGGTTCAAGCGATTCTCCTGCCTCAGCCTCCCCAGTAGCTAGGATTACAGACCTGTGCCACCACACCCGGCTAATTTTGCATTTTTAGTAGAGAGGGGGTTTCTCCTTGTTGGTCAGGCTGGCCTTGAACTCCTGACCTCAAGTGATCTGCCCACCTCAGCCTCCCAAAGTGCTGGGATTACAGGCTTAAGCCACCACGCCCAGCCTTCCATTCCATTCTTTCACGACATTTTGTCCGGGTGCCTGAAGAGTTTTTTTCTTTATCCTTAAAGTTCAGTAACTCGGCCAGGCACAGTGGCTCATGCCTGTAATCCTAGCACTTTGGGAGGCCAAGGCGGGCTGATTACCTGAGGTTGGGGGTTCGAGACCAGCCTGACCAACATGGAGAAACCCTCTATTAGAAATACAAAAATAGCCAGGCGTGGTGGCACATGCCTGTAATCCCAGCTACTTGGGAGGCTGAGGCAGGAGAATCACTTGAACCCGGAAGGCAGAGGTTGTGGTGAGGCAATATTATGCCATTGCACTCCAGCCTAGGCAACAAGAGCAAAACTCTGTCTCAAAAAAAAAAAAAAAAAGTTCAGTAACCCAGCCAGTATGTTCCGATGTTGGTCATTCTGAATTTGCTTCCCTGCAGTAGTCCCTCACAGTCTGTAGACTTGGGTCTTCGTTTCAGAAAGGCTTTCTCTAAATAGCCTTTTGTTTTAGTTGTTGGATAATCTACTTCAGGGAGTCCAGTCACCCTGAGATTGGAAGGTCTGGGACCCATAATGACCATTGTCTCTCTAATTGTTTTAAATTATTTGTTCTTTTTCTCTAAATTCATTGCAATTATTTCAAGTTTCTCTCCCACACTATTCCCTTGCTTTTCAGATGCATGTGCTATGTTCTAACTGTTTTTAGATGTGTCATGGTCCTGTTTTGGTTAATGTGTTTCCTCCCCTCTGCAGTTTCTTTGAATTTCCTGATAATTTTTTTTTGGTCATCTCTCCTTTTTTTTTTTTCTTTTTTTTTTTGAGACAGAATCTCGCTCTGTCACCTAGGCCAGAGTACAGTGGTGCAATCTTAGCTCACTGCAACACCTGCCTCCCAGATTCAAGCGATTCTCCTGCCTCAGCCTCCCAAGTAGCTGGGATTACAGGCACCCCCCACCACACTGGGCTAATTTTTGTATTTTTAGTAGAGACACGGTTTCACCATGTTGGCCAGGCTGGTCTGGAACTCCTGGCCTCAGGTGATCTGCCTGCCTTGGCCTCCCAAAGTGTTGTGATTATAGGCATGAGCCACGGTGCCTGGCCTGTCATCTCTTCTTTGTGCTCTTTTCATTCAACTTTTTTTTTTTTTTTTTTTTTAAAGAAATGGGGCTTCACAAGGTTGCCCAGGCTGGTCTCAAATCCCTGGGCTCAAGTGATCCTCCTGCCTGGCCCCCCTAGCGGATGGGGTTGACAGGCGCACACCACTGCACCCGGCTTGTGCTTTTTATACCTGGTTCATATTCTCATTCACTTTTGTCTAACGCGAAGCTATCAGTTCCAGGAAAGCCGCTCATGTCCTTGGCTCTGCTGGCTTTCAGCTGTGCCCCATGCAATTTCCTTCCCTTTCCTGGCACTTGCATGTAGGGTGGCCTTGCAAGCTTTTTCATCTTGCTCGGTTAGCTAACTCCTGACGTTTTACTCGTTCTGTTACAGGAACCTGCCTGTCTTGCCCACAGAAGAGCAGTTTTGAGGCTGCATCATTTTCAGTTGGGTAGCCTGAGTGTGTAGAGGTGGGTGGGCAAGTCCCCCCGACTGAGGCCACCCTGTTGAGGGCCATGGGTCTTCTCTGTCCTGTCATCCCCTAAACACCCTGCCAGCCCCTTCTGCCCTACTCCTCACCCCAGCAGCTGAACACGACAGCCCTGGAGGCCCCTTCTCACTCTGTCACCTAGGCTGGAGTGCAGTGGCAAGATCTCGGCTCCCTGCAACCTCCGTCTCCTGGGTGCAGGCAATTCTCCTGCCTCAGCCTCCTAAGTAGCTGGGACCACAAGTGAACCATCACAGCCAGCTCATTTTTGTATTTTTAGTAGCGATGGGGTTTCACCATGTTTGCCAGGATGGTCTCCGACTCCTGACCTTAGGTAATCTACCCACCTCGTCCTGTTGGCTCACTCTTTTCCCAAAAATTTGTCTTTGTTGCGCATGTGGTCAGGTATTGGGGTGGGAGAGTCTGTGTTCTCCCCTCATCCTGCCTTCTAAAGTCTGAACTCCCCTCCTCTGCAGTCTCCGCAAAATGCAAATCTCCAGGGCCTGTCCACCCCAAGAGCAGAGGTCTGTGGGTCTGGGTGGGACCTCTCGCTCCCGCCCAAGTGACGCGACTGAGCAGGCTTGGGGTTAAGTGCTGACTCATCCGCCAGGAGCATTTGCATTTTACTCAAATTAAAGAAATGCAGCCCTGCTTATGTAAGTCCACATGGCACTGAAATTGAACAGTCCTGGAATGTCCACGTGGGTGGGCGGATTTGATTATCAGCTTCCGATGAGGATCATTCTATTGGTGAGGCCTCTAAGGCACAGAAAGGTGAAGTGACTTGCCCAATGTCACCCAGCACGTCAGCAACAGGCAGGTTTGAAGAATTGGAAATGCTGACTCCAGATCTGGGGGCTGGGATCAGGGAGGCCCACTTCAGGAAGCAGGAAGGTCTTACTTTTTAAAAAAAAATTTTTTTTTGACACGGAATTTCACTCTGTCTCCCAGGCTGGAGTGCAGTGGCATGATCTCGGTTCACTGCAACCTCCGCCTCCTGGGTTCAAGCAATTCACGTGCCTCAGCCTCTCTAGTAGCTGGGGCAACAGGCACGTACCATCACACCTGGCTAATTTTGTATATTTAGTAGAGATAGGGTTTCACCTCACCGTGTTGGCCAGGGTGGTCTTGAACTCCTGACCTCTAGTGAGGTCAGTGCTGGGATTATAGGTGTGAACCACTGCACCCGGCCAGGAAGCTCTTTGTCTTTAGTATGAGGAACCCATTCCCATTTCCGGGCCTCACAGAAGAAATGGTTGTGGCCTTCCTATGGGAACTTTGGTCTTGAACCTCATGGAGGGAGGGTGGCCAGACCAAGAGCTCACTGCCAATCCCAGCCCTCCCAGGAGCAGTGACCCCCACCTCCCCTCGTCCCTGCCCTACCCCCATCCACGCACTGTCCGGGCAGCAGTGTCCAAGCAGAGCTGAGCCCAGTGTGAGTGTGGGCTGAGCAGTGGGTGGAGAGGTCCGGGTAAGGAAGCAGCATCAGAAAAGGTGGGGAGGCTGGGATTAGGTTGGGTCAGGTCTTCCTAGGAGGATCCCACATCCATCTGGGGAAGAAGCTACAGGCTACTTGGGCCATGACTAGTAGCAAAGCTTGGCCCTCTGACCAGGACCCTGGGCCGGGACCCGGGAGGGCAGTTGGGCCAGGATGTCCTGCTGGGGCGCCTTGGGTGTCTTCAGCCCCTGGCCCTGTTCTCATCTTGCCCCACTTTGCAGTGACCTGGCTGGACCAGCCTGGTGAACATCAGGCAGACCCTCCTTTACTTGTTTCATGGCCTTGGTGATTCAGCTGCTTTGGCTGTGAAAAGGGAAAAATTACTGGACCTCCCCAACCCCCTATGGTTGTGAGGATGAATTCATGTGAAGAGCTGAGCTGAGGTACAAGAATTGCAGGCTGAGTGTGGTGGCTCACACCTGTAATCCCAGCACTTTGGGAGGCCGAGTTGGGTGGATTATTTGAGGCCAGGAGTACAAGACCAGCCTGGCCAACATGGTGAAAACCCACCTCTACTAAAAATACAAGAATTAGCCAGGCATGGTGTCGTGCACCTGTAATCCCAGCTACTTGGGAGGCTGAGGCAGGAGAATCACTTGAATCCGGGAGGCAGAGGTTGCAGTGAGCTGATATCATGCCACTGCACTCCAGCCTGGGGCGACAGACAGAGCGAGACTCCATCTCAAATAATAATAATAATCACTTGAACCCAGAAGGCACAGCCTGGCGCACACTAAGCATAGGAGCTCAGGAACTGCGAGGGAGCTCAAAATAGATCTATGACACAAAGTGGCAAAGATTGTATTGGAATTTTTCGGTGAGAATATGGGAAAAAGGACTCTCACTGTTCACCACAGAACTGCAATGTAGTTTCTCTCGGGGACGTTTCTGCTCTTTCCTTGCTAAATTTCCCCCCTTCCTCCTTTCCCACCTCCCACCCGGCCCCAACTTCCCCTCTATTGTCCAGCCCCAGCCTTCTGCTGGCACAGCCCTGACCAAAAGCGGGGTGTGAGGGGGTGCCCACAGCGGCCCCCAAGTGTCCCCAGGGAGCGTGAATCCTGACAAGGGCTACAGCTTGCCAGGCTCCCAGTGTGCACAAAGCACGTTTGTACATTGCAGACTCTGCATCCCTGTGGCAGGGACTGTCACCACCCCCTTGGACCCAGGAGCCCCCAGGAGGAAGCGCTGGTGCGGGGTGTCAATGTGGCTACCCAGCGCCCGCTGCTTCTGAAGTTGACCTCAAATGAGTCGCCCACATCCATGGCTTCTGGGCTCTTCACAGCAACCGTGGAGGAAGGTGGGCTAGGTGACCGCTACCCATTTTCCCTGGAATCCCATTTCTCAGGTGAGAGAGAGAAGCTCAGAGAGGCCAAGGGCTCAGGGCAGCCATGGTGCCGCCTCTGGCCGTTTGGTCTGAACTGCCCCGTGGGCTGCACACAGGTCCCACGTCCTGTGTCCTGTCCCCTGCCGACCGACCGCCTTCTGAACCCCTTGCTGTTTGTGATGACGCAGAGCCACTCTGTGTCCTAAGTCACAGGCAGCCTGTCATCACGGCTAACTGGAATGATGCTTGCTCGCCAGGGGTTCACACTTCTGAGTGTGCACTGCTGTTCGATTTTGTTGTTTTCTCCTGGCTTTGGAGAGGGCTTGGCTCTCAGCAAAGGAGATGCGGAGTGAACCACTCCCATCTTTGCCCCAGCGTTTTGATGCCTGGGGATGCCCAGGGTGTCCCTGGGAGTGTCTGTGCTGTTCAGGATACCTGCTGAGGCCTGCATCAGCTTTCCTGAGGCAGAATCTTACAACTTTTGGAGGTTGCTGGCTCCTTCGACAATCTGAGAAAAATTGTGGTCCCTTTCCCAGAAATCTGCAAAGACACACAAGAATAATACACGCCCTTGAGGGATTTAAATACCCTCTGACATCTATTTCAGGATTTTCCAGGCGTTCCTAGAGCCTGGATTGAGACCTATATTATGGGGTGCTGTCTACCTGTTCTGCAATTTCCAGAGCTCCAAAATCTGGATGCTTACATTATGGTTGGATAGCTGGGTGTAGCCATGCCTGAAGGAGGCTTCTTTTTTTGAGACTGATTCCATAAAAGGATTAGGTTGAGATTGGCTGAGCCCCACTGAGTGAAAATGATGTCCTGTTTATCCACCAATCAACTTCTGCACAAATATATGCGGCAAGCAACGAGTACATACAGTGTGGGTCTGCATATTACGCTACAATAACCTTCACTGAGAGCCAGGCACTCCGTTATGGGCTGAGCAGGCATTATCCTGTTAGTCCTCATAATCCCCCAGTCGACCCTGTGGGGGATTAGAGTGGTGGGAAAAACTATAGGGAAAGGATGCAAACCTTCTGAAAGGTCAGAAGGTTTTGTAGAGCCCCGGGGAAGAGTAGCTGAAGGCAGCTGTTCTATAACCCTGAGGCAAAGGGCAAGGAGTAGGTACGAGGAAGTGTGGGGAAATTTATCTTAAAAGGCTTGTTTACTTATGTTGACCAGGAACTGACC
>NW_012116021.1:24648-26503 GCF_000951035.1 Colobus angolensis palliatus | reverse complement strand
GAGGAGTTCAAGACCAGCCTGGCCAACATGGTGAAACTCTGTCGCTGCTAAAAATACAAAAATTATTTTGTATTTTTGGTATTTGGGCATGGTGGTTGGCACTTGTGGTCCCAGCTACTTGGGAGGCTGAGGTACGAGAATCGCTTGAACCCAGGAGGCAGGGGTTGCAGTGAGCCAAGATCGTGCCATTGCACTCCAGCCTGGGTGACAGAGCGAGACCCTGTCTCAAAAAAAAAAAGAATAGAGAAGAATAGAAAAAATAGAATAGAACAGAATAGAATAAAAAAAAGAATAGAAAAGAAATTGTCCCCCATCCTGTTCTGGGACTTGAGTCTATTTCCTGCTCAGGCCATTGGATCCTGCTGGGGCCCAGGCAAGAAGAGCGGGCTCTGAGCAAACCCTGCAACTGAATTTTTCTAGAAAGCCTTCGTCACATGTTGGAGCCTAAGGTCCCTATCTAGGAGTTCTCAACAGACCGTATCTTGAAGTGGCATTTGCTTGGCCCAGCAGGGAGACAGGACTCTGTTCTCAGACAGATTTGGGTGGTAACGTGACCTCATTTGACTCCCAGGCTGGCAGGGCCTGGGAAATATCAGTTTACGCTTGTTTCCAGAGTTTTAAAGGAGGTTTCCTTTGCCTCTCGTATACTGCAAAATGCCTGCTGGGAGTGGTGCTTTTGCTTCTTGCTTCCTGGTTGCTGAGTCTCCCTTTAAGTTCCGAGTCTCTCTCTAAGAGGCCCTTCGGTGTTAGAAGGGGCTTAGAACCCTGGCTTTGTCATGGGTCCCTTTCCTGAACATGGCTCCCGTGCAAGGCTGTTCCACTTCTACATTCTCAAACACCCTCCCGCCCATGGATCCCCAGCCCACCCCAACAGGCCTGTCCAACTTGAGGATGGAGGTGACAGTCATCACGGAGTCTGATGCCCTTACTTTTTTTTTTTTTTTTTGAGACAGGGTCTCACTCTGTTGCCCAGGCTGATGTGTAGTGGTATGGTCATGGCTCACGGCTCACAGCAGTCTCAACTTCCCAGGCTCAAGAGATCCTCCTGCCTCAGCTTCCTGAATAGCTCTGACTACAGGAGCACACCACCAGCCGGGCTAATTTTTTAATTTTTTTGTAGAGACAGGGGTCTTGCTATGTTGCCCAGGCTGGTGTCGGACTCCTAGGCTCAGGTGATCCTCCCACCTTGGCCTCCCAAAGTGCTGGGATTACAGGTGTGAGCCACTGCACCCTACTCCCTCACTCTTGCAGATGGGAAACCAAGGATGAAGGAGAGGAGAATGCCTTGCCCAAGACCTCAGAGCTAAAATTCCCAGCAGCTGTGGTTTGTATTCACCTGGGGCTGGCAGCGTCGGGACCACCAGGAGGCCAGGTGGAAATGCTCGCCCTTGGGGTGCACCCCAGACTTGCTGCATTGGAAGCCGTGCCACAACCAGCCCTCCAGGTGACTGAGGCTAACACAAGTTTGAGAACTACTGCCCTGGCCCTTGCTTTCTCAGCTGGGACTGAAGTTCTGCACAGGTAGGACCCAGTGACAAATTTTTACCTCCCAACTGCTCCATGCACCTTGGTCCCCACAAAAGCCTTCCTCACACACAAGTAAACTCTGGAAGCACAGGATAGGAAAGAGAGCTAGAAGCAGACACTGTGGTTACGAAAATCTTCACATGATAGACAATGCAGCTCAAAGTGAGGAAACTGGCTTGCTCTTTCGGCACAAATAAGACGCCAACTGGCCAAAAACATTAGTACACAAGCAAAAGAAAACCTAGGCCAGGCACCGTGGCTCATGCCTGTAATCCCAGCACTTTGGGAGGCCGAGGTGGGTGGATCACCTGAGGTCAGGAGTTCAAGA
>NW_012116021.1:7239-24078 GCF_000951035.1 Colobus angolensis palliatus | reverse complement strand
CAAAAAAAAAAAAAAAAAAAAAGAAGAAGAAAATCTAAGTGAAAACTGAAGCCAGCTGGAAAGCAGCTTCTACTTATCCAGATGAAGCCAGCAGAAGTAACAAGGGAGCCTTTGGTGACCTGGGACACTGTTCCCACTGGCCTGGTGCTGGCCAGGGGGCTGTAGGATTTTAAGGCCCTGCAGCCTGAAGCCCCGTCTCCTCCTTGTATCTTATCCTCCCATGAGAAGGCAGTGAGACAGATGTCTTCACAGCGCCCCTGCACCCACTCACCTACCCATCCGCTCATCTATCCATCCAACAAGCTGTTTTTAGGCACCTGCTGTGTGCCAAGTCCCTGGGACTGGAACCCAGATGTGGGGCAAAGGTACAGACCCTAAGCTGAGGCCTGTGGAGAGAGTGGCAGGCCCTATGGGGCAAGGGTCCTGGCATGTGTGCTGGGGTCACCCCCATTGTGCCCACTTGCTGGGCTGGAGCTCATACAGGCAGGTGGCCCAGCCCAGGGTGCGCACGTCCTCACAGTGAGGTGGTGGCCAGGCTGGCACAGGGCGCTTTCTGCTCAGGAAGGGTGTCCCGTGGGTGGGCGCTGTGTCCTTTCTGCTCTTCCTAGGTGAGGAGGGGACCACAAAGGAGAGCACAGGGTGGCTTCAGCGGGAGTGGCTGGACACTGGGATGGTCAGCCTGGAGGTCACTTGACTGCTTCAGCCCCCTGGGCACTCTCCCCCACTCCCAGTGGCCCAGGTGCCCTGGGGTCTTCACCCCCACCCCCACATACTCCAACACTGCTCTCTCCTCTCCCCGGGGCGTTTCCCTCCCTGTCTGTGCCCTGGTTGAAGGCTGAACCATGCCTGGAGCGCTGCTCTGGCCAAGAAATGTTTGTGGAATATCTGACCAAGAGGATGCCGCAGCAGCCCTGGAGGTCAGGACCAAGTGGCATGTTTATGGTGCAAATGAGACACTGGGACTCAGAGAGGCCACAGAACTTGCCAAGGGCACTCGGTGGCTGAGGAAGGGGCCGGGTGCCCACTCCAGACTGGCTTTCATTTGGGTGCAAGGGACCTGTGGCGACGATGGCCGCACAGGTCTCTGTCCTCATATTAACATCCAGCCTTGCAGGTGGCTGTCTGTGGTGGGGCTGGCATGGGCAGACCTCCGATCTCCCTGGTGCTAACTGCTGAGTTCATCTCTGGGGTTAGCAGGGTTAACTGTGTCCCCGTCACAATGTCTCAGTGCTTCCACAGCTGTGGGGGCCACAGCGGAGGGGGCCATCCCTTTCTGAGCCCAAGCAGGGCTCTGGGCAGAAGTCCCAGTGTCTCTCAGTGTCTCTGATGTCCTTCCTTCCAGGCGGGGGTTTCAGGTCTGGTAGTGGTGGCTCTTTAGACCCTTACTCCGCGTCAGCAGTTCCTGGGACACCATTGCCACCTCCTACCCTAAGGGTCCCTGCTCCAGGTTCTATCCCACTGAGGAGAGTCTTCCCTGCAGGAAGCAGGGACCTGAGCTCTCCGCTCCACTCCTGGCCCAGGCATAGTGCCAGGGCCTGACCTTCATGGGGCCTTGTGGCTCCTGGCAGGGACTGAGTAGATGGGGCCGGGACAGGCAGACGCCTGTGGCCTGTGTGTGTGGCAAGCCCTGTGTGTGGGACCCATGGGGACAGACAGGCTCTCTGGGGTGAACGCCCACATCCTGAATAGATCCGAGCCTAGACACCATCAGAGTGCCATCCCGGCACCTTGCCAGGGTTCCCCGAACCCTCTGGGGGCCGTGGAACCACACAGTTGAGCTGTGATGATGCCAGAACCCCAACCTTCACCTTGATTAGCTACAGGGACCAGCCTCAGGCCTGTTCCGGGACGCCTCGCCGTGACTAGGGCTTTCTGGACTCTACTTCTGGCTTCTGTCTAACTTGTCCTGTCCTTCTTCCCAGTGGTGACCCTGTGGGGGAGGGTCCACAGCCCACCCCAACCAGGGAGGGTTTTCTCCCTTCCTCCTTCCTCTCCTGCCGACAGGGAGCGTGGGCCAGCCGAGGAGCCTTTCCGGGGTGGGAGGAACAGCAGTGTGAGTGCATTTTGGAAAGCAGGAGCCTTCTGCAGGCCGAGGGGCTTGTCCCCGAAGTCCTGGGTCTGCCCTGCACAGCTGCAGAGTTGAGCCCCTGCCTACTAGTGGTTGCTGCACTCATGAACTGGAGCACCTAGCAGGCTCTGGGCCAGGCTCGGGTCCCCTGGGTGTGCCCCATCAGCTGGCTTCTCTGAGCCCTGGCTTTGAGGCCACACGGGGCTGTGGCAGCTGCACTGAGGGAGAAGTGGCTGCTGGAGCCACTGGGGATTTCACTCCAGCTGCCACAGAAGACCCATCAGCCATTGTCTCTGCCCAGAGGCCTCTGCAGTAGGGGGTCCCAGGCTGGGGGAGGTTGACAGCTGCTGCCTGCTGCTCCCCACCCAGGCAGCAGCTCTGAGCCAGAGAAAGAGCCGGGCTGGGACTCTGGGAGCCTCCAAAGGACAGGGTGGGCCTCGGGACCTCAGAGCAGTTCCAGGCAGCTGCAGGAGTGGGAGACACAGCAGTTTCTCAAGAAGAACGAGAGGGCCTGGACCACAGCCTCCGCTTCCTCTTCTGGAGAAAAGCCGCAGCTCAGCGATGCTGGCTGATAATTCTGCAGCCTCTGTCCCTGGAGCCTGCAGCAGAGGCCAGGAGTTTCGAACAGGTGACAGCAGGTGGCCCCTGAGGCTCTGGCTGGAAAGTGGGGTTGGGAGAGGAGGTTGGATAGTTCAGGGAAAGAGCTTGGATTCTTGATGCCACTGAACTTGTCTGAACTGGAGCACTTCTGAGAATGAAAGTGAGCTGTGTTAATTATCACACCAGGACAACGGATGTAAACTGGGACTCTTCAGGGCAAATCGAGATGTGTATTACCCTACTTACTACCACTTACTAGCTGCGTGGATTTGGGCAAGTTACATAACCTCTCTGAATTCTGGTTTCTGCATAAAAAAGGCCAACATCATGTGCCTGCCTCCCAGGGCTGCGGGAGGGATGGAAGAAGTGAATTACCTGAGTTTCCGAAACAGCCCTTGGCACAGTGCCGGTGGGGTGGGGGCTCTCCGTGCTTGTTCTTTTCCTCTGAGAGTGGTTGGTTCTGTGTCCCTGGAGGTGAGCAAGGGCCTGCCTGCCAGCGTTCTGCAGTGTGAGGGCCTCAGCAGAGCGTAAGTGCAGCTGCAGAGCCAGATTCCAATCCTGCCTGTGCCCTCCAGAAGGGTGACAAGTGAGTGTGGGAGAGTCAGGCCTTCCCGTACCTAGGGGAGGATGGGCCGGTGATGGGTCCCAGGCTGGCACTCCCTGGTGGACTTGTGCCCTCTCCTATCCCAGGTGGTGGCAATTTGTGCCCATGGAGGGGCACCAGCAGGGCCCAGCCCAGAGAAGCTTTGCTGTCACCGTGGACCTGTCTTTGGCTTCAAGGCCTTGGCATCGGTTCGGAGAAAGTTTGCCTGCTTCTGCCCTCCTGGGGTTGTGCTGGGCAAATGCAGAGCCTTCCCTGGGGGTCTGGGAGGGCTGGAAGATGAGCTGGAGGAAGGAGGCTGCTTACGTTTTCTGTGCCTGCTCCCAGGTCCTGAGAAACTGAGAAGACCCTGTTCCAACCCAGAATGTTTTCAAGAGTTGGGTGTGGGGTCTGGCTCTGCCACTTGTGGTCATTTGAGCTTAGGCAAATCAGAGGTCTCTAAGCCTCAGGTTCCTTGCTGGGAGGCAGGGGCGAGCCACCCTCTCATCTTCCCAGGACATGGGGAAGGGCTGTAGGTAGTGTGGGCCCCACATGGCCTCTGCTCTCCAGCTTCAGGCCCCGCACATGTTATTTTCATCTGTTCCCCCACAGCCCTGGGAGCCCCTGGAGGTGCAGCCTGCGACCCTGAGGGATAAGCTCCATCTCCAGAAGGAACGAGTGGATGAGGTCAGAGCCCAGCAGTGACCTGTCTGTGCTGGGGTCCATCCCCACCAACAAGGCCAGAGCTGCTGCAGCAGGTGGAACGGACATGCCTCCTGCCAGATGCGCTGGCTGGATCAGCAACTCTCCAAGGTGGCCTCATGCTGTGGACATTAACCCAGGTGCCTCAACTTCTGGCTACTTTGTCTCCTTTCCATTCCTCATCCCCAGAGAAGGTTCTTCTGGCCAGAAGGATGGCCTCTGAAAATGTCAGATCCGGAAGGCATCCGTGCTAATGGTGCTCAGCCCTCAGTCAAGTCGCCTGGCTAGTCAACCCCATTAAATGCGGAGCCAAAAGCCCACAGGCGGCAGTTGGGGCTCACAGACAGCCCAGGAGGCAGGAAGTCAGTGTGCTACCACAAGGGTGGGTCCTCAGGGTGGGTGCAGGGTCCCTCTCAGGACTGAGTCGCCAGGCGGAGGCCACATGGCTTCCAGTCAACCCCTTCTTCACACCTTTGGCTTTGGCCCAGGCAGGGTCTTCCCAGCTATACCCTCCTGAGTGAGGTCACAGGTAATACCACACAAGGGGCAGGCCGAGGTGTGCGTTTCACGACTTATGCCACTTCCTCGCTGCGTGGGACCCAGACAAAGGTAACCTAGAGCTGAGAAACGCATGTCTGCAAAAACGGGGCCACTGGAGTTCAGGCAAGAGAGGCCAAAATCCTACCTAGGATGCGGGGGCCAATCAGCCCATCATGGAGCATCCTGAAAAGCAAGGCCACCACAATACCAAAGGACGAGAGGAACTGCCACACACACCATCCAAACAACCTGCCAACCTTTCTCACTGACCCCAAATACTGGGATGTTATCCAGTGTAAATTTGTAGGCAAAAGAATGAACTCACGTGGTTTTATCATATTTTTATTCATGGAGATTGACCATTTTCACGTATTTGCAGAGCATGTGTATTTCTTTCCTTTTTTTTTTTTTTTTTTTTGAGACGGAGTCTCACTCTGTCGCCCAGGCTGGAGTGCAACGGCATGATCTCGGCTCACTGCAATCTCCGCCTCCCGGGTTCGAGCGATTCTCCTGCCTCAGCCTCCCGAGTAGCTGGGACCACAGTCGTGCCTGTACACCACGCCTGGCTAATTTTTGTATTTTTAATAGAGACGGGGTTTCACCATGTTGGTCAGGCTGGTCTCGAACCTGACCTCATGATCCATCTGCCTCGGCCTCCCAAAGTGCTGGGATCACAGGCGTGAGCCACAGCGCCCAGCCATGAGCATGTGAATTTCTTCTTCTGAGACTAGCCTGTTCACATCCTTGGTTCACCTGCCCACTGGGATGTTTCTGACTGGTTCACAGGTATTTGGTATATGATGGATACTAATCCTTTGTAATATATTTTCTCCTCTTTTCCCCATCATTTGTCTTTTAATTTTGTTTGTGTTGTCTCATACAAAAAGCTTTAGTTTCACAAGGGCCCACATGTGGCTCTTCCTTTGGCTTCTGGGTTTCGTGTTATGCTCAGAATCTCTTGCACTGAGATGATTCAGCTGCTGCCTCAGACGTTCTGAGAAACAACGGCCACAACACTTGCAGCAGCAGCAAAACATGCTTATTCAAAAGAAAATGTTTATTTTAAAAAGAAGAACTATCACCCCCAGCATTTATTTAAATATTAATAGAGACGAGTAAAAATTTCAAATGGTATAAGAAGAATAACAGCTTTATAGTCACAGATGGTCAGATGCTGACAAACAAGAAGGAGGGTCTATGTACACTGAGATTCGGTTGTTATGAGAATGCATACGAAGGCTTAAGAAATGGCCTATTTATAGGCTTCGGTGGAGCCATAATCCCCAATTTTCTATTGGCTCCTGATGTCACTTGAGAAGTATGTGAGGCTGAACTGGATCCAATGATGCTGGAGGATTTCATTTTGGAAGGTATCTTTCTACATGTGGCAGACCCCCTGAAATGTGACAAAGAAAAAATCAAAATGTTAAATGAAACCAAAAGTGAATGACCTTCTTCCTCTCAACCTGCACAGAGCTACAATACGAGTTTCCTGGGCCTAATGTGTCCTTGTGCGTTTTCTGCCTACGAACCCCCTAGGTAAGGTAAGTTTCCTTTACTACTTAAGGAATAAAGGACTGCTGCCCTTCATATAAATTTGTCCTGGATTTGTCCTTCTGAAATGTGAAGGACTGTTTCTTAATTTTCTGACTTGTGACCAACCCACTGCCCCTCTCTCCACCCACATCTTTGGCAGCCTACAACCGGAGCCCTACAACAAGAGGAGTTGAGGTTCACATGCCCTCATCCATTCCGACCAAATAAAGGAAGTGAAACACCTTGCTGTAAGGCCTCAGCTCCCAGCTGACAGGCACCCCGGAATGATTGGATTTGTACAGTCCAGAGCAAGGCAGCTGTGGGGTGAGCACGTGTGGCGTGGAGCTGGGCGTCTTCCTGGCCAGCCCCAGGAAGCCCCAGGAAGGCTGCAGATGCAGCTTCCTGGGGACGGCTGAGCTGCCTTATCCAAGGGTGTGGCCTGTCTCTGTCAGGGCAGCATCCTGCAGCTCCCTGGCTCACCTGCCTACACCCGGAGATCTGCCCGCTCTCCCTCCCAGTCGCGCTGCCTTCTAAAGCCAAGGAAGAAGCCACCACAGCCGATTACAAAGTCCTTCCAGCATCTCACTTTCCTTGCAGACCTTAAGATAACAGCTCCCTTCCCACCCCTAAATGAAATAAAAAACAAAACCATGAGGCCGGCATGTTTACAGTGATGACTGGTGGGCAGCATTACCCACAGAAGCCTTTCCTGCTGCTTTTAACCAGGCTGATGTCAGGCCCAACATTAATTCCATGGCACCAGGGCATGCAAGTAGCCTCCCGTCTGAACTGAGGGTATAGGGCCACAGCCTGTGGGTAATGACATTCTGGGGGAGCTCCACGACTTCAACTCTGGCTCCAGGGCAATTTTCCTGCAGAACTGGCAGAGATCTGCTAAACCGGCAGAGATGCAGCCTGAAGTTTCCCTATGCTGATTTCCTGCTGAGAAATTAAGCCCGGAGCGAAAACCTGCTGTTTATGTTGATTTACAGAATGAATCTGCCAACAGCAGCCTCCATTTCACCTGGGCCATCTATTTACTCCCACTCAGAGAGCCCAGAACACAACTGGTTCATTGTATGTTGTTCTGAAGATGTAAAACTCTGAGGGTAGGGTGGGGAGGTGAGGTTGCTGGCAGAGAGCCACATTTATTCTTTCACTGCACAGGGACTCTCAATCCAGGGAGCAGACTGGGTTGGTGGAAAGGAGAGTGGAACATAAAGAGGCTGCTCCAAGGGTAACACAAAGTCACACAGTGCACTGGCTTTAGCTGGTAGGGCTTAAAAAAGAATCCCATCTTGGCCGGACACAGTGGCTCATGCCTGTCATCCCAGCACTTTGGGAGGCTGAGGTGGGTGGATCACCTGAGGTCAGGAGTTTGAGACCAGCCTGGCCAACATGGTGCAACCCCATCTAAAAATATAAAAATTAGGCCGGGTGCGGTGGCTCAAGCCTGTAATCCCAGCACTTTGGGAGACCGAGACGGGCAGATCACGACGTCAGGAGATCGAGACCATCCTGGCTAACACGGTGAAACCCTGTCTCTACTAAAAAATACAAAAAAAAATAGCTAGCCGGGCAAGGTGGCGGGCGCCTGTAGTCCCAGCTACTCAGGAGGCTGATGCAGGAGAATGGCGTAAACCCGGGAGGCGGAGCTTGCAGTGAGCTGAGATCCGGCCACTGCACTCCAGCCTGGGCAACAGAGTGAGACTCTGTCTCAAAAAAAAAATAAAAATAAAAATAAAAATTAGCCCAGCATGCACCTGTAATCCCAGCTACTTGGGAGGCTGAGGCAGGAGAATAGCTTGAACCCGGGAGGCAGAGGTTGCAGTGAGCTGAGATAGTGCCACTGCACTCCAGCCTGGGTGACAAGAGCGAAACTCCGTAACAACAATAACAACAACAACAAATAATCCCATCTTAAACACCCAGGCTCACTGAAAACAAGCATGGAAATTGGTACTGGCTTTTGCATGACTGGGAGCTTTACTGCTTCTTATCAGTTTAGGTTCCAGGTGATGCTGCAAAGTGCTTCACTCTTACAAACAAAAGTTGTGAAAATTAAATGAGGGAGCCAATAGCAGTGAACACTGGAATATGGTTTGCTTTATTCTAATACATAAAAATGAGATGGGAGACCATGTGTGTTTTTTAGGAGTCTCCACAGGCAACATGCAGAAGTGGACATGCTCCAGGCAGGTGTGGGCAGGCCAGTGTCCGCTTCTATCTTTGAAATTGATACTAGGCAGGGTTGGCCTCCGATAAGCCCTCCCCAGGCCAGGCCTCAGCTTCCTCTTCGAAAACCCAGGGTGTTGAGCCAGATGCCTTTTAAGGTCTCTGGCTCTGTGTCAGTTACGGAGGAAATGAGTATTTCCCAAAGCGGAGGAATAAATGATGGAAATAAGAAAACGTCTTCACTTAAGAACATTTACTGATCACTTGTGCACTCAAAGCCACAAAATTAAACTAACGTTTTCTAATGCCTTTAATTTCAGTACTCTGGCAGGAGAATTAGCACATACAAGATGTTTGTTTATGGACTTAACAAGAAAATGACAATTTGGTAATGTCTGCCTTCCTTTCTCTTCCCCCACTCAATTTTTGTTTTTTATTACCCAGAAGGACAAGAGGTAGAAAAACTGCAAAAGAAAACACAACAGCTTGCAAAGTTGACTGGACTTTTTTTTGGTTTCTTTTTTCTGCAAGCAATTCTGTTACAATATACAGTTACTTTGGGGTCACGTTCTCAAGACTGATGGAATGGTCTCCCTCCTGCCAGGCCTTACCTACTAGCCAGAAGGCAGAGGGTGCCCTGGCAGAGAACCAAAAAAGGGCTGTCGGAAACAATGCAATTATTTAGAAAGAAGGACACTGCCAAGATCATCACACAGATCAGACCGTGCTATCTTTGTTGTTCCCCTGGTGTGCAGAAAGCACCCAGAACAGACATGTCCCAGATGAGTGGCCCAGGCAAACGTGGGAAGGGGAAGACAGAAGCCATTTATGCAACCCTAAAGAGGCCTGGCTTGACTGAACTTTTGGTTTCTCTGTTGTGGCTTCTTCTTGCTACCCCTGCAAAGGCTGGGAGGTCGATTCTCCCAGGGGTTAATGAAACGCAGGGAGTGTGCACGCGCCTCAAGGTGGAGATCCATGGGATTCTGCAGCAATAAAAGCAGCAGAGCAAGTACTGACAGAATTGTAAAAGTCACGAGGACACAAAACCCTTTGTTATTTATTCAGCTAGTGTATGATTTATAGTATTTTAGGTGGAAAAGTCTCTTAAGAAGAGCCATCATTCCAAACAAGCAAACAAATATCTAAGGGAAGATCAACATGGAAGACATCTCTGCAAACAAGAAACATTAGTCAGGCCGAGTGCGGGGCTCACGTCTGTAATGCAGCACTTTGGCGAGACCAAAGTGGGCTGATCACTTGAGCTCAGGAGTTTGAGACCCACCTGGGCAACACGGGGAAACCCCATCTGTACAAAAAATACAAAAATTAGCCAGGAGTGATGGTATGGTATACACCTGGAGTCCCAGCTACTCAGGAGGCTGAGGTGGGAGGATCACTTGAGTACAGGAGGCAGAGGTTGCAGCGAGCCGAGATTGCGCCACTGCACTCTAGCCTGGGCAACAGAGCCGGACTTTGCCCCCGAATAAAAAAACAAAAAGAAAGAAAGAAAACTTTAGTCATAACTATTAGTCAGTAGATGTTTTAAACATCTGAAGCAAATATTTTTTGTTGTTTCTTGAAGCAAATATTTTTGCTTTGGATCAAACCTTAATTGTCACTCTATTAACTGGAGAGGCAATATTTAATAATGGCTTATTTTAATAAATACTTCAAAGCAAGGCAGAGCTGTTACATTTTTGTCCTTTTTTCTCTTGTTCCCTATATTGCAAAAGATGTCACAAAACCTACCCCTTTGCCTTGGAACCACTGGAAGCAGTTTTTCTCCTCTTAGACCTTTGGGAGGCTGGCATCTTTTTCCTCTTCCTTTCGTTTCTGGTTTTACTTGTAAAGTAGTGGGAAGATACAGATACTTCCTCGTCGAGCTCCTCAGCGGTACTTCTTCCGGGGCCTCTGCTGCCGGACAGGCTCATCCCTGGGGAACTGTCTTCAGCTACAAATGGAAAATGCAGATGTTTACAGGTGATGTCGCACTGGTCCACGTGTTTTTAGTCTATATGAAGAGACACACTGCAGGGGCCTGTTTTAGCAGATAACCTGGCTTCCTCCCTGCCATATGGATTCAACAGTTCAGCAAGAACCAAACCTTTTTTTACTTCACAAAGCCCCAAAGTGTTCAATGGCAGTTCATTTTTAACAAAAGAGAATCAGAATTCACTTAAAAAATTTGTGATAAATTATTTTTGAATTTTGAAGTTAACTAGAGACATGAGGTTTAGCTCATACTGTCGCATATGGCCTGTATTCCTGTTGTTGATCGGGCAGTTAGTTCTCATAGGCAATTCAAAAAATATCAAGTGCTAGGCCGGGCGCGGTGGCTCAAGCCTGTAATCCCAGCACTTTGGGAGGCCGAGACGGGCGGATCACGAGGTCAGGAGATTGAGACCATCCTGGCTAACACGGGGAAACCCCGTCTCTACTAAAAATACAAAAACTAGCCGGGCGAGGTGGCGGGTGCCTGTAGTCCCAGCTACTCGGGAGGCTGAGGCAGGAGAATGGCGTAAACCCAGGAGGCGGAGCTTGCAGTGAGCTGAGATCCGGCCACTGCACTCCAGTCCGGGCAACAGAGCGAGACTCCGCCTCAAAAAAAAAAAAAAAAAAAAATCAAGTGCTATAAAGATGGCAGGCAATTTTACTTATTTTAAATGTGCTGAAAAATTAGCTCAATATAAGGGAAACAAACGGTTCTGAATCTCATCTTTGAACAATAGTTTCTTAGTAAATGAGTATCAGAAAATTCTAGACCCTATTTTACTCTTCACAGACAAAAAAACTTGTCTTTGCACAGTGGTTGAACATGTCACATATTATGCGGGAGGTGGGACTGCATGAAAGCACACATTTGCAAAGAAGATGGTAATTTCCATAAGTATTTGCATCCCAAGGCACCCAAAAAGCATGAAACCTCCCGATAGATAGGTCGCACGGAGACCCAGTCTCCATTTCCTGGCTGGTCTGGTTTGTCCTACAGGCCACCCTACAGGAGCAACATGGAGGGCCCAGGACTCCACCATGGCTCCAAACCCGGCTCACTGTCAAAAGGTATTAGGAACAAGGTTTTTAATGGACGAATTACCATATAGAAGAATTTATAAGAACCTGACCAAGTGTGGTGGCTCATGCCTGTAACCCCAGCACTTTAGGAGGCTGAGGTGGGTGGATCACTTGATGTCACAAGTTTGAGACCAGTCTGGTCAACATAGTGAAACCCCATCTCTACCAAAATATACAAAAATTAGTCAGGTATGGTGGTGCGTGCCTGCAGTCTCAGTTACTGGGGAGGCTGAGGTGGGATAATTGCTTGAACCTGGGAGGCAGATTGTACCACTGAACTCCAGCCTGGAGTGAGACTCCAGACAGAGTGAGACTCTGTAAAAAAAAAAAAAAAAAAAAAAAAAAAGGTGACTGGGGAAAGAAAGAACTTGAACCATTGAACCATCTCGTCCTGCTCATCATTTCCATTAGCCTCGGGAAGACCCCACACTGCCCGCGTGGAAGCAGGAAGAACACTGAACTGGGCTTGTCTGTTGTGTCCTGTTACATGGTGATGTTATCGGAGGGCGGAAGACTTCTGTGCTCTCAATATCGCCTGCAACAAAATACTTCGTTGTTCTCATTCCCCCCGGTCAATGATTTCTAAAGCTATAATGATGATGAAGCTCATGATTAGAGGTGCCACAGGACAGGCCTAACGTGACTCTGGGAACGTCTGATAATGACGCACTCAGGCAGGTTCTGTCAATGACTAACAATAGTAACATTCTAGTTTCATGCTCATTTCTCCAAAACATTTAAACACTAGTCTTAAATTTTATCTTTAGACATGTTTGTCAGATAACATGTTCCTTCCTTGGTGGAGGAACCTGATTCACAAAGAGGCTATTGGTGGCCTGCCAAAGATCACACTGCATGACACGGTGGCAGATCTGGCACTGGCACCCAGGGCTCTGATTCCTCGAGCACTTGCATTACAGGAACTAGCAACCCCTGGGCCCAAAGGTCCCCTTTTGGATCCTATGAGTAAGTTCAGAAGTGGCACCCGCAGGGGGCAAAAGCACTAGTGTCCTCTCAGAGGTGACTGGCACACCACTGGGGGCTGACTTGGATGTCAGTGTGACAAGGTGTAGGAAGCATTCACACAACCCGGAAACTGCATCATTCTAATTCAGTGAGATGCGTCACTTCACATTAAACAGGCTTTTAGAGAATACACATGGCTGTATACTAACCTGGCGATGTCCACTCAGAGTATTTCTGTAATACTGAAATCACTTCCGCACCATATTTTTCCAGTTTGTCTTCAGTAACACCATCAATTTGAAGCAAAACCTCAGGATCAGAAGATAAAGATTCTGTGCAGAGGCATAAAATTAGGAATTTAAATTATCACCCATAGAAAACCCACTGAATTCATGCTCATTCACGCATTCAGCACATGTCTGCTAAGTGCCAACTAACTGCAGGGTACTGGGAACACAGGCCAATTTTGTAAAAGGCAAAGTTAGCACCTCAGAAGCAGCAGACGGGCGCAGAGGGCAGGAACCCACCATCCAATTCCAGCGGCACAGGCCAGGGCAGAGCAAGGGCAAGAGCCAGGGCAGGAGGAGGCTGAGGGTGGGACTTGTGCCATGTGCGCAGAGTGGAGCAGACCTGCTCTTGCCCACTATTCCCATGGCCAATACTCATCTAGCTGAGACTGGCATGCCCTGTCTTTACTGAGAAGGCTGCATTTCTATTTCCAGCTCCAGCCTCTTCTCTGCACTCCAGACTTGTACGCCCCACCCTAGATGGCATAACCAAATTGTTACTTCCTCCAGCACAAACTTTTCTTCCTCCACTCTTCCCCACGTGGGGTGAGGCAATAAGCAGCCAGCTGAGTCCTCTGCATAGAGATTGCGTATCAGTCTTGCAGCTAGACAAGCCTGTCATTTAAAGGTCACCCTGGCTGCTGTATAAGAAATTGACTGTAAAGGAAACAGTAGAATCCAGGAGCCTGGTGGAAGCCATTGCAGGAGCGAGTCCTCACTCGCTCCTGGAGTGAACTGGAGTGCAGTAGTGGAGACACAGTGAAGCAAGGTTTGGGTGAGTTTTGGAGGCTGGCTCTGGAGGACTGACTGATGCACTGGCTCTGGGTAGTGAGGGAGTAATCATTCCTATGGATCTGAGCTGAGCAAAGGGTAGATTTCGAATCCTTTCCCACCTGTGATTTTCACATCATTCCCATGTTTAGAGGAAAAGCAACAGACTGTGGACAGAACAGAAGGTTTATGAAGGGTGTTTAATGGAAGATAAAGTGGGAGAGGCAGGAAGAAATGTAGACCCTTGATAAAATGTATACTTTATCTGGGCAGCTGCTGTAGTTTTACTAGTTTTTGAAAGATTAAAATGTACATCACATTCACAGCTGGAGGTAACGAGGACAGTTAAGAAACTACACTAATAGCCTAGAAATAACAAACCAGAAAATACCATATTTCATCAATTCCAAGATACACACCTTTTCACAATTTAGCATTCCTGAGGTCAAGTTGTGTCTTAGAACTGCTGATGCCTAAATGGCAGCTGCCTTGCGGTTGTTACTGCTCACGCTTGTGAGAACTTAGTCACAGCTATTAGTACTGTCAGCATGTCAACAAAGTCGCTGCACTGTTTGTACCTCATGTATTGAGTCTAACTGCCATGACATGTCTTCAAAAAGACTATACTGTGATTAGCATTAAAAAAGTGATTGTGAATGCAGAAAAGTTCTGAAACAGAGTAGCAAGGAACACATTTGGCATTAAGAAAAGCACTATCAGGCGCGGTGGCTCAAGCCTGTAATCCCAGCACTTTGGGAGGCCGAGACGGGCGGATCACGAGGTCAGGAGATCGAGACCATCCTGGCTAACATGGTGAAACCCCGTCTCTACTAAAAATACAAAAAACTAGCCGGACGACGTGGCGGGGGCCTGTAGTCCCAGCTACTTGGGAGGCTGAGGCAGGAGAATGGCGTGAACCCGGGAGGCGGAGCTTGCAGTGAGCTGAGATCCGGCCACTGCACTCCAGCCTGGGCGGCAGAGCAAGACTCCGTCTCAAAAAAAAAAAAAAAGAAAAGCACTATCTGGCTGAGCACGGTAGCTCATGCCTGTAATCCCAATACTTTGGGAGGCTGAGACAGGGCGGATTGCTTCAGCCCAAGAGTATGAGACCAGCCTGGGTAACAGTGAGGCCGTGTCTTTTCAAAAAAATGAAAAAGCTAGCCACGCATGGTGGTACATGCCTGTAGTTCCAGCTACTCAGAAAGCTGGGGTAAGGAGGATCACTTGAGCCCAGGAGGTCTAGGCTGCAGTGAGCCGTGTTCAACCACTGCACCCAGCCTGGGCGACAGAATAAGATCTTATCTCCAAAAAAAAGAAAAACAAAGCAAAACAAAAAAAAACCCAAGCAGTATTTGTCTCTGAGGGCACATGCCCACAATTCCACAGTTTCTTGCAAGTACAACCAAGTGCTTTACATGACCTAAGAAAGAAGACACCTAAAGTAGATGAGGCAGCATTACATCTTTGTCACTGAGAGATGTACAACCTTCTGTTGACACCTTCTGGTATCATCAAGAAACCACCACCTTCAAAACAGAACTGATAACAGAGGTTTCAATTAAATCCTGGGGAAAATAGTGGAACACTCTGGAAATGCCTTATGGCTAATGAGAATGTTAGTGATGACACAGGGAAAAACAAAGACATGGACAACTCAGTTAAAAAGTGACTCAGAAGAGTCAGGCTTTAAATGTGAACTTTTATAGGTACCTACAGTAATTTGATTATATGTGTTTTTCATATAGGCACAGAGCTGTGGATAATAAAAATCAATGTCTAAATCAGTAAAAAACAGTTCTTTCAATAAAAGCACTGTGTCATAGTTTAATTAGCAGAATTTTTTCTTCCTTAACAGTCCATAAAGTAACAGTATCTTAATATAGCTGGCATCTTAGAGTCAGTGAAATATTGTAATGATCGATTATGGTAGAAGAGGGAATGAAGAAGAGAGAAGGTGATGATTATGAGATTTTATGAAGAAGAACATGGAAAGTAATATAGCCCAGTTGGTCAACTATATGAAGACGTTGTTTTCCAGGAACTCTACTACTGAAATTCTGGGTTGGGCTATCTGCCCATGGAAATAACTCAGACCAGTAAGTATTTATTAACTAAAGACATAGCAGTGTGCTAGATCCAGATGCAAAGAAGCATAAAACACAATCTCTTCACTGCAGATTTTTTTTTTTTTTTTTTTTGAGATGGAGTCTCGCTCTGTCGCCCAGGCTGGAGTGCAGTGGCGCGATCTTGGCTCACTGCAACCTCCACCTCCTGGGTTCAAGCAACTTTCCTGAGTACAAGTGCCTGCCACCACACCCAGCTAATTTTTGTATTCTTAGTAGAGAAGGGGTTTTACCATGTTGGCCAGGCTAGTCTCTAACTCCTGACCTCAGGCAATCTGCCCACCTCAGCCTCCCAAAGTGTAGGGATTACAGGTGTGAGCCACGGCACCCAACCTATTACAATATTACAATTGGTCATTACAATATTTCACTGACTCTAAGATGCCAACTATATTAAGATACCGTTATTTTATGGACTATTAAGGAAGAAAAAATTCTGCTAATTAAACTATGACACAGTGCTTTTTTGAAAGAATTGTTTTTTATTGATTTGGACATTGATTTTTATTATCCACAGCTCTGTGCCTATATGAAAAACACATATAATCAAAGTAAACGGTGGGCACATGCCTGTTATGCCAGCTAATTAGGAGGTTGAGGCAGGAGAATCGCTTGAACCCAGGAGGTGGAGGATGAAGATATTTGTACATAACACAGCTAAACACTATAAGGCAGGCAAATAATCAGCACAAATAATGAAGTGATGTCTGATTTTGGAAATTACAATAATCCGGCTGGACGCAGTGGCTCACGCCTGTAATCCCAGCACTTTAGGAGGCTGAGGTGGGTGGATCACCTGAGGTCAGGAGTTTGAGACTAGCCTGGCCAACATGGTGAAATCCTGCCTCTCGGGTTCAAGTGATTCTCCTGCGTCAGCCTCCCAAGTAGCTGGGATTACAGGCACCTGCCACTACGCCCAGCTGATTTTTTTGTATTTTTAGTAGAGACGGGTTTTGCCATGTTGGGCAGGCTGGTCTTGAACTCCTGACCTCGTGATCCACCTGCCTCGGCCTCCCAAAGTGCTGAGATTACAGGCATGAGCCACTGCGTCTGGCCGGATCATTGTAATTTCCAAATCAGACATCACTTCATTATTTGTGCTGATTATTTGCTTGCCTGAGAGTGTTCAGCTGTGTTATGTACGAATATCCGCAACCTCCGCCTCCTGGGTTCAAGCTATTCTCTTGCCTCAACCTCCGAGTAGCTGGGATTACAGGCATGCGCCCACAATTTACTTTGATTATATGTATTTTTCATACAGGCACAGAGCAATAATTACAATTATACCGTATATAACATATATAGGGTACCATTATACCATATATAACAAAGTACTGTATATATGTTAAAGAACATATTTTATCTTAAGAATGAGTTTAATATTCAACAGTCTTAGATGTCCTTAAAAAAAAAAAAAAA
>NW_012116021.1:3552-4799 GCF_000951035.1 Colobus angolensis palliatus | reverse complement strand
AGGCTGGAGTGCAGTGGTGCAATCATGGTTCACTGCAGTCTCAAACTCCTGGGCTCAAGTGATCCTCCTGCCTCAGCCTCCTGACTAGCTGAGATAACAGGTGCAGTCCATCACACCCATTTATTTAAAAATTTTAAATATTTAAGTGCATCTAGTATTTATCAATTTTTTAAATTTTTGTAGGTACATAGTAGGTGCATATATTTGTGTAGTACATGAGATATTTTGATACAGGCATACAGCGTGAAAAAAGCACACCATGGAGAATGGGCCATCCATTCCTTCAAGTATTTATCCATTGAGTTGCAAACAATCCAATGACACTCTTTATGTTCTTTTATAATATTTAATTTTTTTGCAGAGACGAGGGTCTCACTATGTTGTTCAGGCTGGTCTCTGTAACTCCTGGCCTCAAGCAGTCCTCCCACCCTGGTTTCTCAAACTATTGGAATTACAGGCATGAGCCACCGCACCTGGCTTCAAAAAATTTTTGACAGTTTTATAAATACTATCCCTGGTTCTGTTATCAAAACTGCTACTAGTTGATAATCCAAGTATTTAAGTCTATTCTTTTTGTCACCCTCACTAATGAAGCCTTTCAAATTCTCAAAGAAAAGCACAACACCCTATAAGGTGCTCAAGGGGAGAGATGAAGACAGGAATATGAACACACACCTCCCTCTTTCTCTTACCAGCCGAGAGCCACAGTTGGCTGGATCCTTTGTTTCATTCACAAGCTGCTGTAACTGCTAATGTCTTCATTATAAATACAATTTTATTGTAACAATCTACTTAAGAGACCTTGTGACATTTATAATAATCAGAATTAATGGTTATTATGTAAAACTTTAGCTCTGTTTTTAAAGAGTTCCAAATAATTATATTATTGTCAATTTCAAATGGCTTCTGGCCATATATCCTGAATTATTCAAATTTTTCTTTAAGTAATGTATGTCCCTAAAAGGTCACATTACAGAAACAGGATTACTGTTCTGCTAATGAAAGGCTGAGCGGCATGGACCAACCTTACTGCTAAGGACAACTAAGAAAGCTGGCTGAAATACAATTTTTTTTTTTTTGAGTCAGGGTCTTGCTCTGCTGCCCAGGCTGGGGTACAGTGGTGGGATCACAGCTCACTGCCACCTCAATCTCATGGGCGCAGGTGATCCTCCCATCTCAGCCTCTGGAGTAGCTGGCACTACAGGTGCGTGCCACCATGCCTGACTAACTTTTGTATTTTTGATAGA
>NW_012116021.1:0-2057 GCF_000951035.1 Colobus angolensis palliatus | reverse complement strand
CAGGCTGGTCTTGAACTCCTGACCTCATGATTCGCCCGCCTCAGCCTCCCAAAGTGCTGGGATTACAGGCGTGAGCCGCCACGCGCAGCCTCCTCGTGACTTTTAGTCTGCATGGATTGCTTACTGGCCCTGCTGCCTGACTGTGACGATGGGTTTTCTTCACTGGACCCATGGGTGGGTTCCACTGCTTATCAAATCATGATGTGCGCTTACTTTCTTTGCCTGCTGCTCTCCAGGATTGCTGATATTAAGCTGATGTCAGTCTGGTTTGGGTTCCTGTTTTCTTTCCAGAGCTTTCAGGATTGTCTCTGAAGGGGTCCAGAATATGCCACTGTGGCATAAAAGTTATTTTGAGCAGAAGGCATCTGAAATCTCTTATCTGCCAAAAAGCAGGGCCTCCCAAAAGAACTCAGTTGTCATAAATTCCCTCCCTTGGAAAAACCAGGGAAGGCTGACCCTTTTAAACAGAGATAAGACTTCACACCACACTTAAACAGACATTGTCATAAAAACCTTGTATCTCCCATCTGGTCTCCTAACAGTCCATCTGTCTTTCCTAACAGTCATTTGTTTTTCCGTTAAGTGCCCCCCTCCTCCTCCCCTTCCTCTATTAAGATGGTATATAAGCCCCACATTCTAACTGCCCCTTTGAACCACATTTTTCTGTGAACTCCTATCCATACATGACTAAATCTGACTTTTCCCTTGCTAATCTGTCTTTTGTTGGTTTAATTTGCAGTCCCCATCAGTGAATCTAAGAAGGGTTGAGGAGAAGGTTTTCCTCTTTGACATGTCTTTAACTCTTAGTATTCTCAAATCTCACGGCCATATGTCTTATTTTTATTTTATTTTATTTTTTTTTACAGGCATCCTATTTGGCATTCAGAGAACATTTTAATCCAAAACTTTTATCTCTTCCACTCTAGGAAGTTTTCCTATATCATTGGTTTGATAATTCCCTTTATTTTCTGTTTCCAAAATTTTTGTCAGATTTTACATCTGCTGAGGATTAATCCTTTCTAAGCTTTCTCTATTTTCCATACATCATTTTGATCAGTTTCTAAATTTTCTTGACTTTACTTTCCAACCTCTCCACTAAATTTACTTTGTCAATCATTTAAAATTGACAGCTCTTTCTCATTTTTGTTTCTTTTCCATTATTCAATTATTATCTCTTTATTTTAAAAAATCTTTAAGACGATACTAAGGAGTCTTCTCTCCCCTCTCTCCCAAACTACTATATTCAATGATCTCTATTATCCAGGGTCAAATATTCTATTTATTTGGTCTTCCTCTTTACTGTCCATTTCTTTCTTTTTTGTTTTTTTTTTTTGAGACGGAGTCTTGCTCTGTGCCCAGGCTGGAGTGCAGTGGCCGGATCTCAGGTCACTGCAAGCTCCACCTCCCGGGTTTCTTTCTTTTTTTGAGATGGAGTCTCACTCTGTCACCAGGCTGGAGTGCAGTGGCACTACCTTGGCTCAGTGCAATCTCCATCTCCTAGGTTCAAGCAATTCTCTTGCCTCAGTCTCCCGAGTAGCTGGGACTACAGGTGTGCGCCACTATGCCCAGCTAATTTTTGTGTTTTTATTACAGACGAGGTTTCACCATGTTAGCGAGGATGGTCTCAACCTCTTGACCTCGTGATCCGCCCGCCTTGGCCTCCCAAAGTGCTGGGATTACAGGCATGAGCCACTGAGCTCGGCCTTTACTGTTCATTTCTAAGTAAATTTCAGGGACTAGGTGAAACTTTTTAGGTGGGTTTCTTCTGTTATTTTCTATCTAGATTTATTTCCTCCCAAATTCCTTCCCTGAATGGGGATATTTAATTGTCAGGTTTGCTTTAGGGTAAGTAGGTGGGACCAGACTTTAGGTAGGCCAGGAAGTTCCCAAAGGCCACTTAGGGGCTCTGACCCCTAATTCAGCTGCCCTTCTACTCTTAAGGCAATCACTTCATTAACTGTTGTTCTTGAGTCAATTCCAGGCATTCTATGCAGTTCTTTTGTGGGCACATTTTCTAATTTTCATTTTTTTTTTTTGAGACGGAGTCTTGCTCTGTC
>NW_012116020.1:9056-10238 GCF_000951035.1 Colobus angolensis palliatus | reverse complement strand
TAAAACTTAAAATTTCCCAGCACTTTGGGAGGCCGAGGCAGGCAGATCATGAGGTCAGGCGATCGAGACCATCCTGGCTAACACGGTGAAACCCCATCTCTACTACTACAAAAAATACAAAAAATTAGCCGGGCCTGGTGGCGGGCGCCTGTAGTCCCAGCTACTCGGGAGGCTGAGGCAGGAGAATGGCGGGAACCCAGGAGGAGGAGCTTGCAGTGAGCTGAGATTGCGCCACTGCACTCCAGCCTGGGCAATAGAGTGAGACTCCATTTCAAAAACAAACAAACAAGCAAACCTTACTTGTCCATCAATAAGTAAGTGGTTAAGTTAGCTGTGGTACAGTTATAACATGACCTACAATGTACTTGTTAAAAAGAATGAAGAGGCCAGGCAGAGTGGCTCATGCCTGTAATCCCAGCACTTTGAGAGGCTGAGGCAGGCAGATCATGAGGTCAGGAGATTGAGACCATCCTGACCAACATGGTGAAACCTCGTCTCTACTAAAATGCAAAAAATTAGTTGGCTGTGGTGGCTCACGCCTGTAGTCCCAACTACTCGAGAGGCTGAGGCAGGGGGGAATAGCTTGAACCCAGGAGGCGGAGGATGCAGTGAGCCAAAATCATGCCACTGCACTCCAGCCTGGCGATAGAGCAAGACTCCATCTCAAAAAAAATAAATACATACATACATAAGTAAGTAAATAAATAAATAAAAGAACGAAGAAAATCAGAAGGCTGATTGTGCATGGTACGCTACCAAGTAGGGGAAAAAATGAAATTATTTCAGTTTTTTATTAGAAATATATCATTTTATTTCTGCATATATTGTTTGAATTTGTTTATAATGAGTATGTAATGCCTTTGTAACAAACAACTATTTTCCAAAACCACCCCAGTTATTACCTTAAAACCAAACTTTAGATAGTTGGTAGATTTTTTGTTTTTAAAAATCTTTATTGTTATTATTAATGTGTTTATCCAACAAATTAAGAAGAAAAAATTTTAAAAATTTAGAATGTACTTTTTTGGGCAAAATCTAGGGAGTTGCATTTAACTCAGAGAAATGTGAAGTTAGGGAGAAATATTTCACTTATACTTTGATATACACACACATACACGGGTATATTACCACAATTTTGTTGTTGTTTTTGAGACAAAGTCTTGCTGCGACGCCCAGGCTGGA
>NW_012116020.1:5934-7033 GCF_000951035.1 Colobus angolensis palliatus | reverse complement strand
AGGAGGATCACTTGAGCCCATGAGTTCCAGACCAGCCTGGGCAACATAGGGAGACCCTGTCTCTACACATAATTTTTTTAAATTAGGGCTGGGCACCGTGGCTCATGCCTATAATCCCAGCACTTTGGGAGGCCAAAGCTGGAGGATCACTTGAGTCCAGAAGCTCAAGATCAGCCTAGGCAACATGGCAAAACCCTGTCTCTACTAAAAATGCAAAAAATTAGCTGGGTGTGGTGGCACATGCCTGTAGTCTGAGGGGGGAGGATCGCCTGAGCCTGGGAAGTCAAGGCTGAAATGAGCAGTGATTGCAGACACTGCACTTCACCCTGGGTAACTGAGCAAGACCCTGTCTCAAAACAACAACACAAAATGAAAGTATGTGATAGACCAATGGATTTTAATATAACAGAGTATGGACATTTTGTAGTTGTGCTCTCAACCTTTAAGAAACTAACAGTTGTTGGATTTTGGTGTATTGAAGGGAATATCCAGTTATCTGAAAAATCTATTGAAGTATAATAGATATACTTCAACATAGCTCAACATAGCTGTGTTGAGCCAGATTTTCTTCATATTCTTCAACCAAAACACTCTTGCATTTGACTGAATACAGAAGCAGATATGAGAATCCAGCTTTTATAAAGCCAGACATTGAAGATGCCACTTTTCTCATTAAATATTTTTGTTTTGAAAAATATTTATTTAGCCGGGAGTGGTGGCTCATGCCTGTAATCCCAGCACTTTAGGAGGCCAAAGCAGGCAGATTCACCTGCTTTGAGGTCAGGAGTTCAAGACCAGCCTGGTCAACATGGTGAAACCCCATCTCTACTAAAAAAACAAAAATTAGCCAGGCGTGGTGGCATGCACCTGTAATGCCAACTACTTGGAAGGCTGAGGCAGAAGAATTGCTTGAACCCCAGCAGCCGATGTTGCAGTGAGCCAAGATGGCATCAGTGCACTCCAGCCTGGGCGACAGAACAAGACTCTGTCTAAAAAAAAAAGGCAGGGCGCAGTGGCTCACGCCTGCAATCCCTGCACTTTGGGAGACCGAGGCGGGCGGATCACGAGGTGAGGAGATCGAGACCATCCTGGCTAACAC
>NW_012116020.1:0-949 GCF_000951035.1 Colobus angolensis palliatus | reverse complement strand
AAAAAAAAAAAAAACCAACCAATTCTTCTAGGCCACAATGCAACATGGTTCATTAGAATAAGCCAACATGGAAAGAAATCAAGCTTAAAGAAAAAAAAAAAATGTAAGCTCACATAGTAACAGCCTCTACTTTACCTCCTCTTCCACCTCCACATCCACCTATTCCTTTCCCTCTTACCATCCATCCCTTCTCCGTGGCCTGAGCCCTATCTTTCCATAGGCTATTACTGATTGATTGAGAATGTTGTCATTTGGATGGAGAATTTAGGAGTAAGGCATTTCACCATGATTTGCGTCCCCTCTATGCCATTTTTCAACATGATTTGAGTTTCCTCTATGCCATCATACCCTCTGGCTATGATGATCTGGTATGATCTTTAGCAAGCAACTCCCCTCTCTCCTCTAGACCCTCAGTTTATGTTTTTTGTTGTTGTTGTTTTGTTTTGTTTTGTTTTGTTTTTGAGAAGGAATTTCGCCCTTGTTGCCCAGGTGGGAGTGCAGTGGTGTGACCTCAGCTCACCACAACCTCCGCCTCCTGGGTTCAAGTGATTCTCCTGCCTCAGCCTCCCAATTAGTTGTATGCTACCATGCCCAGCTAATTCTGTATTTTTTTAGTAGACATGGGGTTTCTCCATGTTGATCAGGCTGGTCTCAAACTCCAAACCTTAGGTGATCCGCCCGCCTCGGCCTCCCAAAGTGCTGGGTTACAGGCATGAGTCACCATGCCTGGGCACAGTTTTTGTATTTTTTTAATTTTTTTTTTTCAGTTTCTGTATTTTTAAAATGAAATTACCTTTCAGCTCTGTGATCCTATGGTTATCAATAAACAGGAGATAAGTCTAGGTTGGAACTAAGATCTCGGAAATAAATGTAGTGTCATTGAAAATACCATAGGAGGCCAGGCGCGGTGGCTCACGCCTGTAATCCCAGGACTTTGGGAGGCCAAGGC
>NW_012116019.1:5843-6149 GCF_000951035.1 Colobus angolensis palliatus | reverse complement strand
GGTTTACACCTGTAATCTCAGCAATTTGGTAGGCTGGGGCTAGGGGATTCCTTGAGACCAGGAGTTTGAAACCAGCCTGGGCAACATAATGAGATCCCTGTCTCTACAACAAACAAGCAAACAAACAAACAAACAAAAAACCCAAAGTTGTTCAGACTTCACTGTCCCTACCAACTACTTATTCTCCTTCTCTTTATAGCAAAATACTTAGAAAGAGATATTTTATTTCCTTTACTCAAACATGCTTGTATAACTACTCTGATTATGTTTTATATCTCATCACCCCATTACGAATACTGCCATCAT
>NW_012116019.1:2492-3487 GCF_000951035.1 Colobus angolensis palliatus | reverse complement strand
CCCATTCTGTAGGTTGTCTTTTTACTCTGTTGATAGTTTCTTTGCTGTACAGAAGCTTTTAAGTTTAATAAGATCCCATTTGTCAATTTTTGCTTTTGTTGTAATTGCTTTTGGCATCTTTATCATGAAATCTTTGCCCGTGCCTAATCCTGAATGGTATTGCCTAGGTTTTTTTGTAGGGTTTTTATAGTTTATGTTTTACACTTAAGTCTTTAATCTATCTTGAGCTAATTTTTGTATATGGTGTAAGGAAGGGCTCCAATTTCCATTTTCTGCATATGGCTAGCCATTTCTCCCAGCACCATTTATTAAATAGGGAATCCTTCCCCCATTGCTAGTTTTTGCCAGATTTGTCAATAATAAGATAGTTGTAGGTGAGCTGCCTTATTTCTGTGCTCTCATTGTGCTCCATTGGTCTATGCGTCTTCCAAGATACTTTCAAATAGAACAAGGAATTTATGATTCAAGAGAAAGTAGTGTTACCAACCAAGCCAGTCTCCCCAAAATGGAGTCTTTCCCTGTTTGGTGTCACAAAATCAATACGTAAAACTGGATGTGAGCATCAAGCAGTGCAGGTTTTATTTGATGGCCATAGAATTGAGAAGTGGGAACATGGCTCACAAATCAATTTCTCATCCAGTATGGGGTGATGGGGCTAACATGAAGGGGTTTTCTGATGAAGTGGTTGAACATTAAAAGTACAGAGAGGAATATTCATGTCTTTTTCAGGAATGCACAATGAACTTCTGGGAATAGGTAGAGCTGCCTTCTTTTTTGTCCTTTTATCACTTCTTTTGATCATCATCATAGTGATGTCAACATGGCACTGGTAAGAGTGTTGTTTAACATGAAATAAGATAATAATAAAGCTTGAGGTCTTTTTGAAGACATTTGGTCAGCTATTATATTAGCCTGTTCTGGCCTTGCTATAAATAAATACCTGAGACTTGGTAATTCATAATAAATGAGGTTTAATTGGCTTACAACTCTAGAGG
>NW_012116019.1:0-379 GCF_000951035.1 Colobus angolensis palliatus | reverse complement strand
AAACCCTTTGCTAAGGCATAACAAAAGTGACCTTTGCTCCAGTTACCAATAAATTCCTCATTTCTATCTGAGACCTTCTCAGCCTTGCCTTAACCATCTATATCACTATCAACATTTTGGTCACAGCTGTGCAACAAGTCTCAAAGAAGTTCCAAACTTTCCCTCCTCTTCCTGTTGTTTTCTGAGCCCTCCAGACTCTCACAACCTTTTCTTGCTACCCAATTTCAAAGTTGCTTCCACTTTTTCAGGCATCTTTATAACAATGCCCCACTCTTTGGCACCAATTTCCTGAATTTGTCTGGCCTCACATTGCTATAAAGTAATCCCTGAGACTGGATAATGTATAAGAAAAGAACTTTATTCAGCTCGCAGTTCTGGA
>NW_012116018.1:4943-5620 GCF_000951035.1 Colobus angolensis palliatus | reverse complement strand
TCTTGTCTCACTGCAGCCTCTGCCTCCCGGGTTCAAGTGATTCTCCTGCCTCAGCACCCCTGAGTAGCTGGGACTATAGGCATGTACCACCATGCCTGGCTAATTTTTCTTTTTTTTCAGTGGGGACAGGGTTTCGGCCAGGCTGGTCTTGAACTCCTGACCTCAGGTGATTCACCCACCTGGGCCTCCCAAAATGCTGGGATTACAGGTGTGAACCACTGCACCCTGCCTAAAGAAGTATTCTTGTCTTCTCCTTGAATTATATTGTTTATGAATGTTTATTTTATCCTTCAAACCTAGATGGTTTTTTTGTTTTTGTTTTTGTTTTTTTTTTTTTTGAGACAGAGTTTCACTCTTGTTGCCCTGGCTGGAGTGCAATGGCGTGATCTCAACTCACCACAACCTCCACCTCCCAGGTTCAAGCAACGATTCTCCTGCCTCAGCCTCCTGAGTAGCTGGGACTATAGGCACCCGCAGCCACACTCGGAGTAGATTCCCTGTCTGGAATCACCGGAAAGTCAAAACAAATCTTAATTTTGAACTTCCTTATAGAATTCTTTTCTTTTTTTAAAAAGTAAAATGATAGGTATTTTGCCATAGAAACCTAGGACAGAAAATTCCCCAGAGACAGAAAATTACTTGGCAGGTTGATGCCTGAAAGTCCAGCCCTGTAAGTT
>NW_012116018.1:3968-4893 GCF_000951035.1 Colobus angolensis palliatus | reverse complement strand
ATAGGTATTTTGCCATAGAAACCTAGGACAGAAAATTCCCCAGAGACAGAAAATTACTTGGCAGGTTGATGCCTGAAAGTCCAGCCCTGTAAGTTCCACCTGTGGTTCCACCAGGAGTCGGCCTGGAGGCAGCCCCCATCCTCAGGACCTTAGCTTTCTAGGGTACACATGGGACAAAATAACATAATAGAAGATCTTACTTCACAGAGATGATGTGAAAACCAATGACCTCAGGTTGGAAAAGATTTCAAGTGCCTGAGAAAGTGAGGACAATAAAAACACTAGTGATTGTTACTATAACAATTATAATACCATATGATTCTGCAAATGCAATGCTGTAGCCCTGTGGGTGCTTACTAAATATTAATCAAATGAATTAACTCACAAATAAAAGATTCATGGCTTGAAAATAATTCAACAAATCACCTTAATGTTTCCAAGATTGAGAAGTATTATGAACATTTTAATGGCTTTTTATTTTATTTAACTAAAAAATATTTTATTTTTATCCTTAACTTTAACCCTAATGTTGTTGTTTTTTAAATATGTGTGCTTTCACACAATCTAGTTCACAAAATTTCTAAAATACTGTATGACAGGCCAGTCGCAGTGGCTCATGCCTGTGATCCCAGCACTTTGGGAGGTCGAGGCAGGAGGATTGCTTGAACCCGTGAGTTTAAGACCAGACTGAGCAACAAAGTGGGATTCTGTCTCTATAAAATTACCCGGGCGTGGTAGTGTGCACCTGTGTTCCCAGCTACTCAGGAGGCTAAAGCGGGAGAATCCCTTGAGCCCAGGAGCTCGAGACTGCAGTGAACCATGATTGCACCACTGCAGTCCAATCTAGGTGACAGAGTGAGACCCTGTCTCAAAAAAAACAAAAAAACAAAAAAACAAAAAAAAACTCTATGAGGCTGTGTTGTGC
>NW_012116018.1:0-2236 GCF_000951035.1 Colobus angolensis palliatus | reverse complement strand
CACATGTGCTGTTTGCTTAGGTGATCCTAATATGCTTGCCAAAGAATACCACTCCCCAAGGGAATTCCAGGTCTCAAGGAACTTAAAACTATACCATATAAGTGGAGGGAATTCTAATATTTATCCTGCAAAAGAAAAGAAACTGGATTTTGGATGAAATAGATATGTTAGTGAGACTTCTCAGAATTAAGTAATATATGGATGCTTTATAAAGGAAGAACAGTCAAGGCTGGTATTGCCTAAGATTAATTGCACCATAATATTAGCAAAATACATAAAACATAAAGCCAAGCATTCATTTGCAAAGCAAAAATAAAATATTTATTAATTAAATACAAAAAAGCCAATAAAAATGCATAGCATTAATTTAACATGGTGGCTGATTCTGCTTTGATGGAACTAAATAACCCCACAGTATGAATATGGTACTGATGCTATAAAGCTATTGTTTTTAGAGTTGGCATGCCACCATATGCCATGAGATCACTTAATTTTGCCACCACTTCCTTCTATTCAAACTACTACTTAAATTATAGGCTGGTATATAGTTAAATCATTTAATTATATAGCGTGAGGCAATGCCATCTGGCATTTATTCAGCTCAAATGCATCACTTCTGAATTAAGCCTGCTCTGTTCTCTTCTCCTTTCCCCAAGTATAAGACATCGATTGATTCTTTTCTCACAAACATCCCTTTTTTTCTGATAGCTATTCTTTCCCAACTCCTGTGTGCCAATGAGCAGCAAAACATAGTACTTTAGCCTCCAAAAGGGTCCCCACGTGACCTAGAATTGCCGAACAGAACACTTGTTCCCTCTGGTCGTGTAAATGGGCAAGTGACTCCAGCAGGTGCGATTAGATCCCTTCCCTGGTACCATATACTTGGCTACTGAAAGAATGTAGCTCTTTCTTTCCTCTAAGGTTGTTTCACATGGGTATTATAAACCCTGTGCTCTAATGTGGCCATCCCCACCACACCTCACCCTCAACCCACTCCGACCTCCGGAGGAGGAAGCCTGTTAGTGTGATCCAGACACAGCAAGCAATGTGACAGAGAGATGAACCATCTCAGTGACATCAACAGGGTCTCGAGGTGAGCGCCACCCTTGGCCTGCGAAGACAGGGGAGCCAATAAATATTCTTATTTAGCTTCAGCTGCTGAGCATAGACAAGTCCAAGTAGCCTTGTAAGCTCATTTTCTACCCGTTTTCAGTAGCTTCACAAGAGCTAGCTTTGCAGGCCTGCGTGAGCTCAACAGAAGAACTGACTGACACTGGCTGCTGCGCCCCAGAGGCGGTCTCTTTCCAGAAATGCCAAGTTCTTGAGCAAGGAGCTTCCACTGTTACAGCACCATATAGATGTCTCCTATCAAAATGTAGCACATTGCCGGGTGTGGTGGCTCACAGCTGTAATCCCAACACTTTGGGAGGCTGAGGCGGGCAGATCACCTGAGGTTGGGAGCTCCAGACCAGCCGGATCAGCATGGAGAAACCCTATCTCTACTAAAAATGAAAAATAAAAAAAATTAGCTGGCCGTTGTGGTGCATGCCTGCAATGCCAGCTACTCGGGAGGGTGAGGCAGGAGAATCGCTTGAACCTGGGAGGCGGAGCTTGCAGTGAGCAGAGATCACACCACTGCACTCCAGCCTGGGTGACAGAGCAAGACTCCATCTCAAAAGAAAAAAAAAAAAAATTGAGCGTGTGTTGTTTTACAAGGTACATTAAACTTTAATAAATAGTACATAATTACAATTCATAAACAGATATACACACATTTTTATTAAGATTATAAATGAAAACATATTTAGAGACTATAGTCCTACACTTTGGTTTCTTTGTAAATTAAAGATGTTGTACTGGGGTTCTATGTTTGAAAAATACACACACACACACACATATACATTTATGTATATTATATTTATAGGTTCTATTTATATATTCTATTCCTTTAATCAGCAAGAGCATTCTCTGGCCTCCCTAAGGGTTCCATGGTTATAATAAAATAACGTACTCCATAATTGAGTTTACTTTATGGTGTACCCCCCACAAGGTTCTCTCCAGTAAAAGGCGATTTCGTTGCTGATTTTGTAGCTTAGAAACTGGGTAACTTTGAGATGAAGCTGTCAACACTGAAATTTTTTAAAAAATGAATGAAACATTGTTACATTTGATCTGTGTTTGCTCACCTGAGAGGCTAGAACCCTGTGCTTCTTTCCATGTGTCTGACCTTTAAGGA
>NW_012116017.1:5473-5847 GCF_000951035.1 Colobus angolensis palliatus | reverse complement strand
TTTAGGATACAGAATCAATATGGAAAAAATAAGTCATATTTCTATACACTAATAATGTTCAAGCTGAGAACCAAATCAAAAAACTCAATTTACAAAGCCATACACAAAGATTAAAAATCTAGTGATACATTTAACCAAGGACATGAAAGAGAACTACAAAACACTGATGAAAGAAACCATAAATGACATAAACAAATGGAAATGCATTGCATGCTCATGTATTAGAAGAATCAGTATTGTTAAAATGACCATGGTGCTCAAAGCAATCTACAGATTCATCACAATTCCTATCAAATTACCAACATCATTTTTCACAGTATCATTAAAAATTCTAAAATTCATATAGAACCAAAGAAGAGCCAGAATTGCTAAAG
>NW_012116017.1:2535-3697 GCF_000951035.1 Colobus angolensis palliatus | reverse complement strand
ATACAATTTTCTGTGTGTATTTCATGCCCTTTGCAAACAGAGATATTTTCACTTCTTTTCAATCTGGATGTCTTTTGTTTCATTTTCTTGCTTGCTTTATTACTTTGACTAGAAACTCAACATCAAATAAAAATGGTAAGAGTGGACATCTTGTCCTGTTTCTGATCTTAGGGGGCAAGTTCAGTCTTTCACCATTAAATATGCCCCTCATCAGGCTGAGAAAGTTTGCTTCTATTTCTGGCATGTTGAGTGTTTTGTTATGAAAAACTGTTGATTTTACCAAATATTTTAAAGTCTCCATTGATATAATTATGTGTTTTTTACTTTTATTTTATTAACATGGTGTTTTACATTGATTTGTATATGTTGAACTTAGCCTGAATTACTGAAATACATCCACTTGGTTATTGTGTGTAATCATTTTTATAAATGGCTGGATTCTATTTGCTGGTATTTTGTTAAAGATTTTTGTGTCTGTATTCATAAAGGATATTGGTCTGTAGTTTTCTTGATTTCTTTGCCTGGTGTAGGTTATTGGATAATACTGGCCTCAGAGAATGATTTTAGAAGTGTAAACTTCTCTTTCATTTTTGGAAAAGTTTGTGAAGGATTGGTGCCAATTATTTGATGGATATTTAGTAGAATTCACTAGAGAAACCATCTGGTCTTGGATTTTTTTCTGTAAGCGAATTTTCTTGATTTTTACTTCAATCACTTTAATTTTTACACACGTATTCATATTTTCTATTTCTTCTTGAGTTTCAGTAGTCTTTCCAGAAGATTTTTCTTTCAATCCAGTTATTTAATTTTTTTAGATAACTTGCTTATAGTTATTTATAGTACAGCCATCCTTTAATAAACACTGGGAATTGTTTCCAGGACACACAACTCTCCCTACCCCCATATACCAAAATTCACATATATTCAAGTCCTGAAGTAGGCCCTGGGGAACCTGTGTATATAGAAAGTTTGCTCTTTGCATATATTCAGGTTTAATATCCTGAGAATACTGTGTTTTCAATCCATGTTTGGTTGAAAAAAAATTTACATGTAAGTGAACCCATACACTTCAAACCTGTGTTGCTCAAAAATCAACCGTATTCCGGGGCCGGGCACGGTGACTCGCGCCCGTAATCCCAGCACTTTGGGAGGCCGAGGCGGG
>NW_012116017.1:0-632 GCF_000951035.1 Colobus angolensis palliatus | reverse complement strand
GAGAGAACATTGCATATCAAACCACAGCTGTAAAACAAAGCTAAGATTTGGGGACAGGTGGATAAATTAAAGCAGCTTTTCAAAGTATATAATTCACATAAAAAGGAAAAGGGGATAGCTTCATCCAGCCCCCATTGGATTTACTCCAAATTAAAAACCTCCTCATTTTGAGCCTGTGAGTATGCATGAATACCCTGTTTTTTTCTCTTGGAGACATGCTAGGAAAGCCCTTTTTGAAGTTGACTGGGGGTGTAATATTTGTCTTGCACAATTTAATGTATGAGGCAATGATTTATACCACTTGTGAACAGATGATTTGTGAATCAGAGTGCAATCCTCCATAATTTTGTTCTTTGCCTTGCCAGGTGAAATCTCATGCAGCCGTGTTTCTGAGTGACTACTCATATTAGTTTGTAGGTTTGCCATAATAATTACCAAAGACTGGGCAGCTTAAACAACAAAAACATATTTTTTTCTCACAGTTTTGGAGACTAAAAGTCTCACATTAAGGTGTTGGCAAAGTTGTTTTATCTAACGAACACTTCTCTGCTTGGCCTGTACATGGTTGTCTTCTCCACGTGATCTTCTTTTTGCATCTGTGTCCTAATCTCTTCTTTTTATAAGGACTACAG
>NW_012116016.1:11145-11634 GCF_000951035.1 Colobus angolensis palliatus | reverse complement strand
CTCAGCCTCCTGAGTAGCTGGGACTACAGGCACATGCCACTGTGCCCCGCTAATTTTTGTATCTTTAGTAGAGACAGGGTTTTACTATGTTGGTCAGGCTGGTCTTGAACTCCTGACCTCATGATCCACCTGCCTTGGCCTCCCAAAGTGCTGGGATTACAGGCGTGAGCCACCGCGTCTGGCCCTTTTTTTTTTTAATTAGCGACAGGGTTTAGTCATGTTGCCCAGGCTGGTTTTGAACGACTGCCTCAGTTTCCTGAAGTTCTGAGATTACACACATTAGCCAATATGCCCAGCCTACGTTAATTCTTTTACAGACATACATTTTCCCACCAATTCTTTATTCTCCTCCTCTTTAAGAAGTGGGCTTGGCTGGACGCGGTGGCTCCCACCGGTAATCCCAGCACTTTGGGAGGCTGAGGTGGGTGGATCACCTGAGGTCAGGAGTTCGAGACCAGTCTGGCTAACACGGCAAAACCCCATTTCTAC
>NW_012116016.1:5460-6105 GCF_000951035.1 Colobus angolensis palliatus | reverse complement strand
TAAATAAATAAATAAAACCGGATGGTATGTGGCACTGCACCTTAGGTCCAAGGGTTGCAGGGAGGGTCCAGTGAGATTAGAACTATGAGTCGACTTGGCTGATATGTCAGGAAGGCTGGCCTGTGCAATCCACCATGAGGCCATGGAGAATTCCAGGCCCTCTGCTGAAAACTGGCCAGTTATTGGTTTTATTTTTTTAATTAAAAATACTTATTTATTTATTTAGAGCAGGGTCTCTCTGTGTTATCCAGGCTGGAGTGCAGTGGCACCATCTCAGCTCACTACAACCTCCGCCTCCCGGGTTCCAGCAACCCTCCTGCCTCAGCCTTTCAAGTAGCTGGGATTATGAGCTGGGATTACGTGCGCCACCACGCCCAGCTAATTTTTCATTTTTAGTAGAGATGGAGGTTCACTGTGTTGGCTAGGCTGCTCTGGAACTCCTGACCTCAAGGGATCCGCCCACCTTGGCCTTCCTGAGTGCTGGGATTACAGGCATGAGCCACCTTGCCTGGCCCAGTTACTGATTTTGTTTATAGCTTGTTTATTGCAAGTGAGGATGTAAGGTGTTTGCCAGAAAAGCTGAGGAACTACAATATCAAAACCAATTAACTCATTTGTTTACTCAACAAATGTATGTTAGAATGG
>NW_012116016.1:0-455 GCF_000951035.1 Colobus angolensis palliatus | reverse complement strand
AAAAACAAAACTCTTGAGAAACAGATCCTGGGGAATCCTTGGCGCTCGCTCTCACTATGTGGTCCCAGCCAGTTCACTGGAGAACCGGAGTCTCGTGGCTGCTTTGGCTGAAGGTCAGGGGATCATCTTTCTCCGGCTCCCTTTTGCAAAGGGTAGGGAAAGGAAGCGATGGCGGCCTTGGCGCCCGCCCAGCGCCCAGGGACACAGACGGGAATCCCTCGAGACCCTCAGCGGGGACTGCCGGGGGGGTCCTGCGTTCTGCAGCTCTGCAACCGCCTCCTCCGTGTTCTGCAGCTCGGGGCAACGGCGGGGGGTGCGTCCTGCGGCAGCTGCAGGGCTCCGTCCCGCCCGCTGTCCCCGCCACTCCGTACTGCTGTCCCGAGCGGAGTGGACTCGGGGAGGGCCCAGCCTCCGTGCTCCGCCCCTGGCCCGGCAGGACCCGGCTCGGCGCGCCC
>NW_012116015.1:2052-4082 GCF_000951035.1 Colobus angolensis palliatus | reverse complement strand
TCTAAAACTTATTTAAAAAATATTTGCATGAATGCCAAATTTAAATAACAAAGTAGTCATATATAGAATTAAGTAGAAAAGTTGCTATGATTTCAGGGACACTGATGATTTAGGGACAAATTTCTCAAATATTCTGTCAGAATGCATCAATATGTATAATTTTTAACTCCTTTGAATCAGGGAAATGAGAACCTGATGATCATTTATTAGAAAAGAAAATTACATTTCAAAATGTGATGAGCCATAAATAATATAGTATTAATTCATTAACTATAATTTTTAGTAAAAATAAAGTTTAAAAAATAGGTAGAAAAGCTACATTTGATGGCAAACAAGAGATACATACCCCCTCCCAACACGCACACACACCTGTATGCATGCGGACATAAATACAAACATACACACACACACACACACAGAGAAACAGAGAGACATGATGACGCATTAACAGAGTAAAGAATCCTGGATGAGAATCTATAGCGAGTACCTCTTGGTGGACATAAAATATTTTTAAAAGACCTCAGGTTTTGGAGACAAGAGAGGCAAAAGTAGAATAAATACAGCCTTGCTTTCGTTAAAAAAGGTTTTCAAAAGGAAAAAGTATTAAATTATTTTCAAGCCTCACTCTTTACAATGGTATTCATTCATCAACATGAAATAAATGAGATAGACGTGAACATAAGTTAGCCATACAACTATATATTTATCTAACATACTTGTTCAAAGTGTTAATAAAAATAAGGAATAAATATATAAATATACCTGGAAGGATAATTCTCTGGATATGATCTTGTATTTGATATTTAATTGAAGCAAAACTGGCATAAATAAAACAAATTTTTTAAAAAACATATTAAAGTCAAGTAGAATTCATCTATGGCTCCATCTGGTGCTGGACTTCTTTTTATTGGCAATTGTTTTGATTACGGTTTCAATATCACTGCTTGTTATTGGTGTATTCAGAGTTTCAGTTTCTTCCTGGTTTAATCTAGGAGGGCTGTATATTTCCAGGAATTTATCCATGTCCTCAAGGTTTTCTAGTTTGTGCGTAAAGATATTCATTGTAGCCTTGAATAATCTTTCTTATTTCTGTGTTATCGGTTGTAAAATCTCCCATTTTATATCTAATAGAGCTTATTTGAATCTTCTCTCTTCTTGGTTAACCACTAATGTTCTCTCAATTTTGTTTATCTTTTCAAGGAACCAGTTTTTTGTTTCATTTGCCTTTTGTATTTTTGTTGTTCTTCCAATTTCATTTAGTTCTGGACTGATCTTTGTTATTTGTATTCTTCTGCTGGGCTTCGATTTGGTTTGTTTTTGTTTCTCTAGTTCCTTGACAGAATTTGTACCAATCCTACTGAAACTATTTTGAAAGACAGAGAAAGTAGGAATCTTTTCTAAATCATTCATGAAGGCAGTATAAACCTAATGCCAAAAATAAGGAAGGACATAACAAAAAAGAAAACTACAGACCAATATCCCTGATGAGCATAGATGCAAAAATCCTGAACAAAATACTAGCTAACCAAAACCAACACAGTATCAAAAAAAATAATCTAACATGATCAAGTCGGTTTCATACCAGGGATGTGGGGATGTTTTTACATATGCAAGTCAATAAATATGATATACCACATAAACAGAATTAAAAACAAAAATCCTATGTTTTTCTCAATGGATGCAGAAAAAGCATTTGAAAAATTCAGCATTGGTTTTTAACACCCTCGCCAAAATCGGCATAGAAGCGAACATACCTAAAGGTAATAAGAGCCATCTATGACAAACCCACAGCCAACATTATACTGAACGCAGAAATGTTGAAAGTATTCCCCTTGAGAACCACAAGAAAGCAAGGATGCCCACTTTCATCACTTCTGTTCAACATAGTGCTGGAAGTCCTACCCAGAGCAATCAGACAAGAGAAAGGAATAAAGAGCATCCAAGTCAGTAAAGAGGAAGTCAAACTGTGGCTGTTCCTTGATGATATGATCACATACCTAGAAAACTCTAAAGACTCTTCCAAAAAGCTC
>NW_012116015.1:1643-1945 GCF_000951035.1 Colobus angolensis palliatus | reverse complement strand
ATAAAAATAAAATACACAGGAATATATGTAACCAAGGAGGAGAAAGACTTCTACAGTATAAACTACAAAACACGGCTGAAAGAAATCACAGATGACGCAAACGAATGGAAACACATCCCATGCTCATGGATGGGTAGAATCAATATTGTGAAAATGACCATATTGCCAAAAACAGTCTACAAATGAGATGCAATTCCCTTCAAATTGCCATCATCATTCTTTACAGAATTTTTTAAAAATCCTAAAATTTATATGGAACCAAAAAGAGTGGGTATAGCCAAAGCAAGAGTAAGCAAAAAGAA
>NW_012116015.1:0-300 GCF_000951035.1 Colobus angolensis palliatus | reverse complement strand
ATGAATGTGGTAAAAAGGGGACACTTTGAGACTGTTAGCAATCCCACTACTCTGTATCTACCCAGAGAAAAGAAGTCATTATATGAAAAAAGAAAAAAACAAACATTTGCACATCCATGTTTACAGCAGCATGATTTGCAATTGCAAAAATATGGAACCAGCCCAAATGTTCATCAATCAACAAGTGGATTAAGAAATTGTGATAACACACACACACACACACACACACACACACACACACACCCTAGAATGCTACTTAGCCATAAAAGGGAAAGAAATAATGGCAACCTGGATGGAATT
>NW_012116014.1:12710-13265 GCF_000951035.1 Colobus angolensis palliatus | reverse complement strand
GGGGAATCTGAGTCCGCGTCCACATTGGATGGTGGGTGAGAACGGGGAAACTGAGTTCGTGTCACCCTTTGATGTTTGGAGAGAATGTGGAAAGTGAGACCACGTCCTCATTTGATGGTGGGTGAGAACAGGGGAAACTGAGTACATGTACACAGTTGACAGTGGTTGAGAACGGGGAAACTGAGTCCATATCCACATTTGATGGTGGGTGGGAATGGGGAAATTGAGTACACGTCCACATTTGTTGGTGTGTGAGAACAGGGGAAAATGAGTCCTTGTCCACATTTGATGGTGGGAGTGCAAGTGGAAACTGCATCCACGTCCATATTTGATGGTGGGTGAAAAGAGGAGGAAACTGAGTCCACGTCCACATTTGATGCTGGGTGAGAACGGGGAAACTGAGTTCGTGTCACCCTTTGATGGTTGGAGAGAATGTGGAAAGTGAGACCACGTCCTCCTTTGATGGTGGGGGAGAACAGGGGAAACTGAGTCCACGTACACAGTTGACAGTGGTTGAGAACGGGGAAACTGAGTCCACATCCACATTTGATGGTG
>NW_012116014.1:7126-7512 GCF_000951035.1 Colobus angolensis palliatus | reverse complement strand
CCACGTCCTCATTTGATGGTGGGTGAGAACAGGGGAAACTGAGTCCACGTACACAGTTGACAGTGTTTGAGAACGGGGAAACTGAGTCCACATCCACATTTGATGGTGGGTGGGAACACGGGGAAACTGGGAGTACGTCCACATTTGATGTTGGGCAGGAACGGGGAAATTGGGTCCACGTCCACATTAGATGGCGGGCAAGGTTGGGGAAACTGGGTCCACGTTCACAATTGATGGTGGGTGAGTAATGGCAAACTGAGTCCACGTCCACATTTGATGGCGGTTGTGAAGGAGAAAACTGAGTCCACGTCCGCGTTTGATGTTGGGTCGGAATGGGGAAAATGAGTCCACATCAACATTTGATGGTGGGCGAGTACAGGTTGAAA
>NW_012116014.1:0-218 GCF_000951035.1 Colobus angolensis palliatus | reverse complement strand
GTACACATACACATTTGATGGTGGACGCGTACAGGGTGAAACTGAGTCCACGTCGTCTTTTGATGCTGTATGAGTGCGGAGAAACGGAGTCCACGTTCACATTTGATGGTGGCTGAGAACAGGGGAGACTGAGTCCACGTCCACATTTTAAGGTTGGCAAGAACGGGGAAACCGTGTCCACGTCCACATTTAATGGTGGGTGAGAACAGGGAAACTGA
>NW_012116013.1:6351-6681 GCF_000951035.1 Colobus angolensis palliatus | reverse complement strand
GCTTTGTCAGATGCGTAGTTTGTAAATATTGTCTCCCATTCTGCAGGTTGTCTGTTTACTCTGTTGATAGTTTCTTTTGCTGTGCAGAAGCTCTTAAATTCAATTAGGTCCCACTTGTCAATTTTTTTTTTTTTTGGAGACACAGTTTCACTCTGTCACCAAGGCTAGAGTGCAGTGGTGCAATTATAGTTCACTGCAGCCTCAACCTCCTGGACTCAAGAGATCCTCCCACCTGAGTTTCCTGAGTAGCTGAGACTATGAGACTATAGGTGTGCGCCACCATGCCAGGCTAATTTTTTTTTTTTTTTTTTTTTTTTGAGACGGAGTCTC
>NW_012116013.1:1008-1461 GCF_000951035.1 Colobus angolensis palliatus | reverse complement strand
TACATCACTGTGCCTACAGCTAACAATACTGTACTGTACACTTAGATTTGCCAAGATGATAGATTTTAAGTGCTCCTACAAAAAAAAAAAAAAAAGATAATGGGGATGGGGGAGGAAACTTTGGGAGGTGTTGGGTATGTTTATATGCTTTATGGTGGTGATGGTTTCATGGACATATGCTTAGCTCCAAACTCATTGACATATATATATTAAATATGTACAGCTTTTTATATGTCAATCCTATCTCAAAAAAGTGGTTTTTGTTTTGTTTTGTTTTGTTTGTTTGCTTTTTACATTCACAGGTTCCAGCAAGTAGGATGTGGATATCCTTGGGGGGCCATTATTGTACTTACCACAGTTTGCCTCCACAGTTTTTAATGTTGGGGTTGCAGTAATACTGAACATAGATTACCTTCCATTAACACTGTAACAGAAATATTTCCCCTTAGGAAG
>NW_012116013.1:0-938 GCF_000951035.1 Colobus angolensis palliatus | reverse complement strand
GGGGAGGCAGGGGCAGGAGAGGTATACAGGGCTCTAATTGGTCGGGCTGGGCCATGAGGCCACTCCCAGGAAGGCTTTGGAGTCAGAGATGGAGTCAGCTCCATGAAAGTTTGCTGACGGAGAGGGAAACAGAGAAAAACTGACGTTGGGATTGTCCTGTTCTCACAAACCTCCTTCTCCACCCATCAGGATTTGACTGTCTTCCCCAGGGACTTGCTCTAGCTGGGTCAAGCTCAAGTGGGGTTATTGAAGTGGCATAGGGAAACCTACACATGACAAGAACAGGGGAGCACTCAAGGAACAAGGGCCCACAGCCACCCTCTGCAGCGGCTGCTCCATTCTCTGCTCTGTGAAATGTCCTTGTTAGTTTCCCAAGGCGGACAGGGATGCCAGACCCAGGTCTACCCAAGCGCCTTGAAAGCTCCTGCATTTTCCCCTCTGCCATACTCATCTCTGGGTTTCTCAGTTCAGATTTGCAAGAGAGGATCTGATTGACCTGGCTTGGGTCAGGGGCCCAACCCCGGCCCAATCAGCTGTGGCAGATGGAGTGGAGATGGAGGGGATTCCCCTCTCCCTCAGCGTTGTGGTGGGTCAATGGATTCTAGTGATTATGGGACCTGCGGATCTCAGCTGATTTTCTCTTTAAAAAAAATTACTAGTACTATTTCTTGAGACAGGAACTCGCTCTGTGGTCCAGGCTGGAGTGCAGTGGTGGAATGCTAGCTCACTGCAGCCTCAAACTTCTGGCCTCAAGCTATCCTACCTTCTTGGCCTCCTAAACAGTTGGGATTACCCACGTGTGCCTCCAAGCCTGGCCCAGTTACTGAGTGCCTACTCTTTTTTTTTTTTTTTTTTTTTTTTTTCAGACAAAGTCTCACTCTTGTCCCCCAGGCTGGAGTGCAATAGCGTGATATTGGCTCACCGCAACCTCCGCCTCT
>NW_012116012.1:21153-21960 GCF_000951035.1 Colobus angolensis palliatus | reverse complement strand
TGGTCCTGAACTCCTGACTTCAGGTGATCCACCCCCCTCGGCCTCCCAAAGTGCTGGGATTACAGGCTTGAGCCACCGCGCCCGGCCAATGCTTAGTGTTTCTTAGCCATTTCTTATTTTTTGGTGTTCCTGTTGAATTGAATTGAAAAAATACCTGGCTCTTTTAACTGCTAGGCAGTCTGGTCTGTGGTGAATAGAGGAAGTCACAAGTACGGCGAGCTTTCATTGGCAGCTGATTATTGTCAGTGACGGGATTTCTATGAAGTAACTATATTGAGTAAAGTTACATTTTTAGCTGATTTCTTCCTAGGGCATCATATTCTGTAGCACTTCTGGCTAGCAGCACCAGAGGGTAGGCTGTTTTGACATATTAAGTGATGTAATTTTGTTTAACATACAAACATTGTGGATTTAAAGAGGTTTCAGGCCAGGTGTGGTGGCTCATGCCTGTAATCCAAGCACTTTGGGAGGCCAAGGCAAGAGGATCACTTGAGGCCAGAAGTTCAAGACCAGCCTGGGCAACATAGTGAGACTTCACTCCTACAAAATTTTTTTTTAAAACTTAGCCAGGCATGGTGGCATGTGCCTGTAGTGCCAGCTACTTGGGAGGCTGAGGCATAAGGATCACTTAAGCCCAGCAGATCAAGGCTGCAGTGAGCTATGATTGTACCACTGCACTACAGCCTGGGCAACAGAGTGAGACCCTGTCTCTCAAAAATAAAATAAAGAAGTTCAGGCCAGGCACGGTGGCTCAAGCCTGTAATCCCAGCACTCTGGGAGGCCGAGACGGGCGGATCACGAGGTCAG
>NW_012116012.1:9954-11508 GCF_000951035.1 Colobus angolensis palliatus | reverse complement strand
ACACACACACACACACACACACATATATACATTTATTTATAGGAGGACTCTGCAGTACCACTTATTTGAAAGGTGCACACAGTTCACCTGAAAAGCATGTTTAAATATAGATTCTCAGTGGGTCTGAGGTGAAGCCTGAGAGTCTGTATTTCCTTTTTTTGTTTTTTTTTGGAGACGGAGTCTGGCTCTGTCACCCAGGCTGGAGTGCAGTGGCACAATCTTGGCTCACTGCAAGCTCTGCCTCCTGGGTTCACGTCATTCTCTTGACTCAGCCTTCGCAGTAGCTGGCACTACAGGCACCCGCCATCACGCCGGCTAATTTGTCTATTTTTAGTAGAGACGGGGTTTCACCGTGTTAGTCAGGATCGTCTCGATCTCTTGATGCTGTGATCCACCCACCTCGGCCTCCCAAAGTGCTGGGATTACAGGTGTGAGCCACCACGCCCAGCCAAGATTCTGTATTTCTAACAAGCTTGCAGGTATTGCAATGCTGTTAGCTCAGGACCACACTTTTGAAGAGCATGGAAGTTAACACTATGCTGGTTCAACAGTAATAATGGATCTGTTGTCTATTCTTAATTTGCACAAATGATAAAGGTATGTTAAGTCAAAAATTATTTTCTACCTTCTATTTTCAGTCTTTCAGCCAGCTCTCTACATTTAGTATACTTCTTCAAGGGCTCTGGAACAGCCTTGGCTAATGAATCCATGTCAACTTCCTCATACTTCAGAACATCGAGAGCTCTGCAAATATACGAAAGTTTCATTAACGTAAGGATCCATGTCATATGAGGCAGATCAAGAAAAAGATTCTTTGAAATAATGCCAAATCTCAGAATAAATACCAAAAGATTATTTCTCTTTCTTTTTTTTGAGATGGAGTCTTGCTCTCTCACCCAGACTGGAGTGCAGTAGTACAATCTTGGCTCACTGCAATCTCCACCTGCTGGGTTCAAGCAATTCTCCTGCCTCAGCCTCCCTAGTAGCTGGGACTATAGGCATGCGTCACCATGCCCCGCTAATTTTTTGTATTTTTAGTAGAGGCGGGGTTTCACCAGGCTGGCCAGGCTGGTCTCGAACTCCTGACCTCGTGATCCGCCTGCCTCAGCCTCCCAAAGTGCTGGGTTACAGGTATGAGCCACTGCACACGACCCCAGAAGATTATTTCTAAGTATAGTGAACAAATCCAGCAGCATCTGCTAAACAGTAGGACCTCAATAAGACGTATTATTTGATTCTCCCCAACTCCTTATCAGAATTAAGTTGCTGGTAAGGGTGGCATGGCTGTAATCCATTTGTCTTTCCTTTCATATAGAATATCATCTCATAACAAGGGTTTCACTGAATTCCCTAAGCATTGGAATGTACTTTACATCTAAGCCATGTTAAGTCCTACAGTCCTGGCCGGTCGCGGTGGCTCAAGCCTGTAATCCCAGCACTTTGGGAGGCCGAGACGGGTGGATCATGAGGTCAGGAGATCGAGACCATCCTGGCTAACATGGTGAAACCCCGTCTCTACTAAAAAACACACACACAAACAAACTAGCCGGGCGA
>NW_012116012.1:0-324 GCF_000951035.1 Colobus angolensis palliatus | reverse complement strand
AGAGCTGGATTTGCTCAAGGTAGAGATGCAAACATTACCCTTAAATGCCCTTTAAAAACAGACTATTTAGGTCGGGAGCAGTGGCTCACACCTATAATCCCAGCACTTTGGGAGGCTGAGGTGGGTGGATCACCTGAGGTCGGGAGTTCGAGACCAGCCTGACCAACATGGAGAAACCCTGTCTCTACTAAAAATACAAAATTAGTCAGACATGGTGATGCATGCCTATAATCCCAGCTACTCAGGAGGCTGAGGCAGGAGAATCACTTGAACCTGGGAGGGAGAGGTTGTGGTGAGCCAAGATCGCGCCATTGCACTCCATCC
>NW_012116011.1:10669-12004 GCF_000951035.1 Colobus angolensis palliatus | reverse complement strand
CTGCCAGGTTCAAGCGATTCTCCTGCCTCAGCCTCCCGAGTAGCTGGGATTACAGGTGCCTGCCACCACGCTCGGCTAATTTTTGCATTTTTAGTAGAGATGGGGTTTTACCGTTGTCAGGCTGGTCTTGAACTCCTGACCTTGAGATCCACCCAGTAGGATTATAGGCGTGAGCCACTGCGCCTGGCTGGAATAACTTTTCTTCCTGTATTTTCCAAATTGTCAAATAAAAGCTGATTGCTTTTTGAAAAAAATTATGAGAACAGGCACTTCCCAGAGAATACATAACTAATTTAAACAGATATTACAAGCATGAGTTTAACCAAATACCTGAAGGTACAAAAGAATATATATGGAAAAGTTACCTTCTCCATCAAAGGCATCTGAACCAAAGTGACTCCATTACGAACAGGGGTTTGGTAAAATGAGGCTAAGACCCACTGGGCTGCACTCCCAGGTTAGGCCTTCTAAGTCACAGAGTGATAGGAGGTCAGCACAAGGTACAGGTCACAGAGACCTTGCCGATAAAACAGGTGATGGTAAAGAAGCCAGCCAAAACCCACCAAAACCAAGATGGTGACAAAAGTGAGCTCTGGCTGTCCTCACTGCTCGTTATGCACTAATTATAATATATTAGCATGCATGCTAAAAGACACTCCCACCAGTGCCATGACAGTTTACAAATGCCATGGCAACGTCAGGTAGTTACCCTATATGGTCTGAAAAGGGGAGGAACTCTCATTTCCAGGAATTGCCCACCCCTTTCCTGGAAAACTCATGAATAATCCACCCCTTCTTTAGCATATAATGAATAAATAATTATGGTATTATCAGTGGAACAGCCCAAGCTACTGCTCTGCCTATGGAGTAACCATTCTTTTGTTTCTTTACTTAATAAACTTACATTCACTTTACTCTATGGACTCAACCTGAATTGTTTCTTGCACGAGGTCCAAGAACCCTCTCTTGGGGTCTGCATCAGGACCCCTTTCCAGTAACATGTCCACAGTAATTATTGTAACAGTATCTTGTTCCTCTCCAAAGATCCAAGAAATTTCATAGCACATTTTAAACTGTGATTAACAAAACTATTTGAAGAAAACTTTTCATTACAACTCCAAGGCTTAAAGGAGGCACAGGCCAGTCCCACAACTGGCATTATGATATACGGCAAAGATGTCATTTGATAAATTGTCAAGTTTTCTTGTCATTTCAATCCCTCTATATTTTTTAAATTTATTTTCTATTTTATTTTTTATTTTTTGAGATGGAGTCTCGCACTGTCGCCCAGGCTGGAGTGCAGTGGTACAATCCCGGCTCATCACAACCTCCGCC
>NW_012116011.1:0-1776 GCF_000951035.1 Colobus angolensis palliatus | reverse complement strand
AAAAAAAAAAAGACATGGTCCCAAGCTGGGCGTGGTGGTTCACGCTTGCAATCCCAGCACTTTCGGAGGCTGAGGTGGGAGGACTGCTAGAGGCCAAAAGTTCAAGATGAGTTGAATTTTTATATTTATTAATAAATTTTAAATTAGCTGGGTTTGGGAGGCCAAAGCGGGCAGATCACCTGAGCTCAGGAGTTCAAGACCAGCCTGGCTAACATGGTGAAACCTCATCTCTACTAAAAATACAAAAATTAGTCAGGCATGAGGGCAGGTGCCAGTAATCCCAGTTACTTGGGAGGCTGAGGCGGGAGAATTGTTTGAACCCAGGAGGCAGAGGCTGCAGTGAGGCAAGACTACACCATTGCACTCCAGCCTGGGCAACAGAGCAACAAAAAAAAAATGTAGGCCGGGCGCGGTGGCTCGAGCCTGTAATCCCAGCACTTTGGGAGGACGAGGCAGGTGGATCACCTGAGGTCGGGAGTTTGAGACCAGCCTAACCAACATGGAGAAATCTCATCCCTACTAAAACACAAAATTAGTCGTGTGTGGTGGCGTATGCCTGTAATCACAGCTACTCGGGAGGCTGAGGCAGGAGAATTGTTTGAACCCGGGAGGTGGAGGTTTCAGTGAGCCAAGGTTGCCCCACTGCACTCCTGGGCAATAAGAATGAAACCTTGTCTCAAAAAAAAAAAAAAAAGTTGTAATTCAAATTTCGTTATTTATATCATTATGTAATTCAAATTTCAATATTTATTTATATTTTATTTGAGACAGGATCTCACTATATTGCCCGACCTGGTCTCAAACTCCTGGGCTCAAGCAGTGCTCCCACTGCAGCATCCCAAATTGCTAGGATTACAAGCATGAGCCATTGGTGCCTGACCCTTTATTTTGTTGATTGATTGATTGATTGACTGACTGACTGAGATAGTCTCACTCTGTCACCCAGGCTGGAGTGCAGTGGTGTGATTTCGGCTCACTGCAACCTCCACCTCCTAGGTTCAAGTGATTCTCCTTGCCTCAGCCTCCCAAGTAGCTGGGATTACAAGTGCCTGCCACCACACCCAGCTAATTTTGTATTTTTAGTAGAGAAGGGGTTTTACCATGTTGGCCAGCCTGGTCTCAAACTCCTGACCTCAGATGATCTGCCCACCATGGCCTCCCCAAGTGCTGGGATTACAGGAGTGAGCCACTGCGCCCAGCCGTGCCTGGCCATTTATATCTGTAATGTGCTTACCTAAATCATAGGTAAAAGCACAACACCATACAATGATTATAAACTAGATCCTATATTTGCCAGTAACTTATATCTTTAATTATAACACTCCTTTTTCCCCAAATTATCTAAAGTAAGCATAATGTAAGCATAAAATAACAACAAACATGCTAAGACAATGATCAATAATAAATAAATCTGTCCAGGCATTCAAGTCAAACCTGGAAATAGATATAACAAGGGAGAAACATCAGAGTGAAATAATATTAATTCAGGGATCTGGATGAGCACAGTGGCTCATACCTGTAATCCCAACACTTTAGGAGGCCCAGGCAGGATGACTGCTTGAGCCCAGGATCAGCCTGGACAACACAATGAGACCCCATCTCCACACAAATTAGACTCATGAATAACCCACTCATTTTTTAGCATATAATCAAGAAATAACTGGCTGGTGCTTGTAATCCCAGCACTTTGGAAGCCCAAGGCAAGAGGATCACTTGAGGTCAGGAATCGGAGACCAGCCTGGCTAACACGGTGAAACCCTGTCTCTACTAAAAATA
>NW_012116010.1:2085867-2087638 GCF_000951035.1 Colobus angolensis palliatus | reverse complement strand
GTGCTTACCGGGACAACATCCTGTAGGCGTCCTGCTTGTCCACCGGCTTCTCCAGAATCAGGCCCCCAACTGTCTGCGGGAGGAAGGGAACGGAGGGAGTTGGTCCCCGCCCCTGAGTCAGGCCTGTGCAAGCCCCACGGTCCCATTCGCAGAAGTCACTCGTTTGATGGAAATGAAGTGGACGCGGCCTGAGAGTCACCACATCAAACAACTACCTGAACTTATCATGTTGCCTTCCCACTACCTGCCTGGTTCCAGAATGTTCTCTTCACTCCAGAAGGAGACCCTGGCCCCGCGAAGCTGTCTCTCCCCACTGCCCCTCCCTAGATCCTCTTTCTTTCACTGTGTGTGTTTGCCTGTTGCGGACACGGCATAGTCATGGAATCCTGCAACCTGTGGTCCTCTGTGCCTGCTTTCCGTCACTGAGCGTGATGTCCTCAACGTTCACTCATGTTCCTTGTTCCTTTCCTTCCCCTTCCCCTCCCCTTCCCCTCCCCTTCCCTTCCACTTCCCTTCCCTCCCCTCCTTTTCCTTTCCTTTTCTCTTTCTCTCTCTCTTTTTTTTTTTTTTTTTTTTTTGAGACGGAGTCTCGCTCTGTCAGCCAGGCTGGAGTGTAGTGGCGCCATCTCGGCTCACTGCAAGCTCCGCCTCCCGGGTTCACGCCATTGTCCTGCCTCAGCCTCCCGAGTTGCTGGGACTACAGGCGCCGCCACCTCGCCCGGCTAATTTTTTGTATTTTTTTTAGTAGAGACGGGGTTTCACCGCGTTAGCCAGGATGGTCTCGATCTCCTGACCTCGTGATTCACCCGCCTCGGCCTCCCAAAGTGCTGGGATAACAGGCGTGATACTTTTTGTGTTTTTAGTAGAAATGGGGCTTTACCATGTTGGTCAGGCTGATCTCGAACTCCTGACCTCAGGTGATCTGCCCGCCTCGGCCTCCCAAAGTGCTGGGATGACAGGGGTGAGCCACGGCGCCTGGCCCCTTCCTGTGCCTTTAGGCCCCTTATCTGGTGGCAGTTTGTGATGGGAGTTTCCGGAAGTGAGTCCACCCCTTTCCTCCACAGGCCACTGTGCTCATTCCTAGGAGGGGCTGCTGGGCCCTGGCAAAGGACTGCTGTCTTCAAGGGAACCCGGAATGTTTGGAACAGGCAGAATCACCTAGCACATGCAAACCAAATCGGACGTGAGAAAGGAGGGACCCTGGTCGCACTCACCACGATCGTGTCTGCCCCGATGACCATGTCGGGCGTCCGCAGGTCTTTCTGCAAGAAAGCCAGATTCCGGTTTAGTGGTGACGTGCCGTGGGCCCCACAGAGAAGTCTCCCCGTTGGAACGGGCGTGAGACAGCACCGCAGGGTGCAAAGCCAGGCCGACTTTGGAAGTTCAGGCTGGGGACGCTCCAAGTCGTCAGCGAGGACACGAGTGGCTGTCCCAGCGGGTCCCCCTGCAGGGGCTGGAACGTGGGGGAGGCCGGGGCCCACAGGGGCTGCGGGATCAGGGGTCCGGCACTCACGCAGCGTCTCACGGGCACTACGGGAAACACAATGCCTGTTGCGTAAGTTTTTGTTCTTCTGGGTTCTACTTGAGGTTGATCCGGGGGCCCCAAGTTACCCAGAATTAAGGCCAAAACACTTTTGACCTGGTCGGTATAATTTCAGAAAAAGGTACTTAGGGCCGGGCGCGGTGGCTCACGCCTGTCATCCCAGCACTTTGGGAGGCTGAGGCGGGTGGATCGTCTGAGGTCATGAGTTCGAGACCAGCCTGGCCAACA
>NW_012116010.1:2084165-2085173 GCF_000951035.1 Colobus angolensis palliatus | reverse complement strand
GCTGAGGCGGGCAGATCGTCTGAGGTTGGGAGTTCGAGACCAGCCTGACTAACATGGAGAAACGCTGTCTCTAATAAAAATAAAAATTGGCCGGGCGCGGTGGCTCACGCCTGTCATCCCAGCACTTTGGGAGGCTGAGGCGGGTAGATCGTCTGAGGTCATGAGTTCGAGACCAGCCTGGCCAACACGGTGAAACCCCGTCTCTACTAAAAATACAGATTTATCAGTCGGGCACCTGTCATCTCAGCTATGCAGGAGGCTGAGGCAGGAGAATCTCTGGAACCCAGGAAGTAGAGGCTGCAGTGAGCCGAGATCGCACCACTGCACTCCCACCTGGGTGACAGAGCGAGACTCAGTCTCCAACAAGAAGAACAACAAAAAGGCAAGAAAGAAAAAGAAAAAGGTACTTAGGATGATAAAACAAATCCAGGTTGGAAATTCAGCCCCAGAGCAGCCGGCAGTCACAGGACATCTGCGTGCAGCTTTCACCTTAGTCGCCCCCAGCCCTGGCCTCCCTAAGCTCTGCACTGCCAAAAAGGCCAAAATCAGTATTCCTGTCTTCATAGCACTACTCACAACAGCATTCCCTCTAATGGCTTTCTTCCTTTCCTTTTCTCTCCCCTCCCTCCCTTCCCTCCTTCCTTCCTTCCTTTAATGTCTTTCTTCCCTTCCTTCCTTCCTTTAATGTCTTTCTTCCTTCCTTTCCTTCCTTCCTTCTTTTAATATCTTTCTTCCTTCCTTCCCTCCTTTAATGTCTTTCTTCCTTCCTTCCCTTCCTTCCTACCTTTAATATCTTTCTTCCTTCCTTCCCTTCCTTCCTTTAATGTCTTTCTTCCATCCTTCCCTCCTTCCTTCCTTTAATGTCTTTCTTTCTTCCTTCCTACCTTCCTTTAATGTCTTTCTTCCTTCCTTCCCTTCCCTTCCTTCCTTTAATGTCTTTCTTCCTTCCTTCCCTTCCTTTAATATCTTTCTTCCTTCCTTCCCTCCTTCCTTCCTTTAATGTCTTTC
>NW_012116010.1:2081304-2083348 GCF_000951035.1 Colobus angolensis palliatus | reverse complement strand
GTAGAGACGGTGTTTCTCCATGTGATCCAGGATGGTCTTGATCTCATGACCTTGTTTTCCACCCGCCTCGGCCTCCCGAAGTGCTGGGATGACAGGCTTGAGCCATCGCGCCCGGCCCTCTAATGTACTTCTTGTATTAACTGCCATGGCGTATTGTATGGTAACACACAGCAACAGGGGAGCTACATTTAGTCTATATCCTAAATGATAGCATGACATTCATTGTAACAGCACGTTACAACACATAGTAATAGCTGCGTTAATTTTATATATTGTGACTGATATTATATTAATGGGAGTCATATATTATATAACATATAGTAATCGATAAGCTACATTACTTCTCTATCCTAAATGATGGTAATGTATTAATTGTAACAGTGTACTACGACCGGGCGCAGTGGCTCACGCCTGTAATCCCAACACTTTGGGAGGCCGATGCAGGTGGATCACCTGAGGTCAGGAGTTGGAGACCAGCCTGGCCAACATGGTGAATCTCCATCTCTCCTAAAATAATAGTGTATTACATGGTAGCATATAGTAACAGATAAGTGACATAATTCTACATGATGATCCAATTATATTAATTGTCGTAGTATATTACATAGCATCACACAGTAACACAGACTAATTCTGTGTATCGCAATACATAGTAATAGATGTTAATTCTATATTGTAACTGATATTACTCTATGAATTGCAATATTACATTCATAACATAGTAACAGATAAGCTACCTGAATCTTAAATCTTAAATGATAGTAGTATATTAATTATAATTGTATATTGCATTGTAGCATATAGGAACAGATAAACTACATAATTCTATATTAGAAATGATGTTACATTAATTGCAATCAGATGTTACATAGTGGCACGGTAATAAGCTACATAATTCTATATCATACTATTATAATATATAATACTATTATATTAATTGTAGAATATTACAACACATAGTAATACTGTACATTAACTGTATACCATAAATGATACTATTAATTGCAAGATAATATAACATAGTAATAAACTACATTAATTGTATATCATAAATGATATTATTATATTAATTGCAAGATAAATTATTTTTTATTTTTTGGACACGGAGTCCTGCTCTATCGCCCAGGCTGGAGTGCAGTGGTGCGATCTCGGCTCACTGCAACTTCCATCTCACGGGTTCATGCAATTCTCCTACCTCAGCCTGCTGAGTAGCTAGGATTACAGGCATGCACCACCACGCCCAGATAAGTTTTGTATTTTTAGTAGAGATGGGATTTCACCATGTCAGCCAGGCTGGTGTCAAACTCCTGACCTCAGGTGATCCTCCCGCCTTGGCCTCCCAAAGTACTGGGATTATAGGCATGAGCCACCGCGCCCGGCCATAAGAGATTAGAATACATAGTAATAGATAAGCTACATTAATTGAATATCATACATGATACTGTTCATATCAACTGCAAGAGAATACAACACATAGTAGTAATCTACATTAATTCAATATCATAAATGATGCTATGATATCAACTGCAAGAGAACATAACACATAGTAATAATCTACATTAATTCAATATCATAAATGATGCTATGATATCAACTGCAAGAGAACATAACACATAGTAATAATCTACATTAATTCAATATCATAAATGATGCTAGCAAGAGAATATAACACATAGTAATAATCTACATTAATTCTATATCATAAATGATGCTATGATATCAATTGCAAGAGAATATTATAACATCTAGTAATAGATAAGCTACATTAATTGAATATCATAAATGATACTATGATATCAATTGCAAGAGAATATAACACACAGTAATAATCTACATTAATTCTATATCATAAATGATGCTATATCAATTGCAAGAGAATAGCCCAGTAACAGATAAGCTACATTAATTCTATATCATAAATGATACTATGATATCAATTGCAAGAGAACATAACACATAGTAATAATCTACATTAATTCTGTATCATAAATGATGCTATGATATCAATTGCAAGAGAATATTCTAACATATAGTAATAGATAAG
>NW_012116010.1:2078165-2080514 GCF_000951035.1 Colobus angolensis palliatus | reverse complement strand
GCAAGAGAATATAACACATAGTAATAATCTACATTAATTCAATATCACGAATGATACAATGATATCAACTGCAAGAGATCATTATAACATGTAGTAATAGATAAGCTACATTAATTCTATGTCATAAATGATACTATTAGGTTATTTGCAATAGAGCATTACGTTGTAACATAGTAATAGCTGAGCTGTGGCACCAACTGCATCTTGTGAATGACACTTATTTGTATCATGGATATTTCACACCTGCAAATCCTGTCGTCAGAGCAAAGGAATTTTCATGGGGACAGAAGGGCAGGGGCCCCTTGCCTGGTGCATCCGGCTGGCCACCTCCAGGGCCTTCTGCTTGGCGGTCTCCATGGCGTACCCGTACGGCGTGGCGAAGGAGGCTTTGTCCAGCTTCTCTTTAAACTTGGAGGGCACCACCTCAAACCTGAGACCCTACAACAGAAGAAAAAGGGGTTAGGAGGGTCAACGAAAGACCCTAAGAAAACGGAACGGAACGTGCAAGATTGGCAGGAGATGTCTGCTGCACGCCCCGACCCTCTCCTCCACGCACCGAGCCTTCCCTGAGTGTGGCTGGGGAGTCGGAAACTCACCAGGGCTTTCCCTGAGTGTGGTTAGTGGGCTGGGGACTGACCGGGGGCCTTCAGGGACTGACCAGGGGCCTTCCTGGCTCTCGACGGAAGAGACTGGCAAAGGAAGAAGCCAGGAACGAAGGGGCCAGGAGGGAACGATTGACTCAGGCCCTGAACGCACGAGTCAATGGTGGCAGAGGGTTCCCGGAGCCCTGACGGTTGGGGTAAAACCGTCCTGCCCACAGGAAATTCAGGAAAAACGCCAGCAATGATGGCTGCGGGAAAGGGAGCAATGATGGCTCTAAGTCAATCCCTGGTACCCAGGCAGAGACAACACCGTCCCCGGGGAGGCCTGGCCTAAGAGGCAGTGATCCCTGCAGAGACTGTGGGGTCAGGAATGATGGTGGTAAATGCCCCCAGTGGGGGTGCCCCTGGCTGCCACAACCTGCCAGGGCTCAGGGAACTCCGCATCTCCCCTCTGACAGAGAAGCATCGTCATCTTGGACACACACCCCCATCTTGGACAGACACCCCCATCGTGGACACACACTGCCATCGTGGGCACACATTGCCATTGTGGACACCCCTATCTTGGACACACAGCGCCATCTTGGACACACACCCGCATCTTGGTCAGACATTGCCACCTTGGACACACACCCCCATCTTGGACACACACTGCCATTTAAGTCCCCTTGATTAAAAACCGCCTAAATCCCGCCCCCAAACATCAGTCTAATGCCTAATGTCGGCGTGACCAGAAACGTCCCACTCCTGGGATAAGCCCCCTTGTGACCAGAAACACGGCATCCCCGCGATAACCCTCCCCTCCGAGCAGAGACACTCCAACCCTGCCATCACGTTCCCCTCACACAGAAACATTCCGGGCCTGCGATAAGCCCCCTATCCCAAAACGCTTTGTTGAACCCACTTTTTTTTTTTTTTTTGATAGAGTCTCACTCTGTCGCCCAGGCTGGAGGGCAGTGGTGCCATCTCGGCTCGCTGCAACCTCCGCCTCCCGGGTCCAAGCGATTCTCCTGCCTCAGCCTCCCCAGTAGCTGGGATGACAGGTGCGCACCGCCACACCTGGCTAATTTTTGTATTTTTAGTAGAGATGGGGTTTCACCATATTGGCCAGGCTGGTCTCGAACTCCGGACCTCAGGTGATCCACCCGCCTTGGCCTCCCAAAGTGCTGGGATAACAGGCATGAGCCACTGCGCGCGGCCTCACTGTTTGTACTTCTTTCCTCCTTCTTAAACTCTTATATTTGGTGCTGAAACCCAGGACAGGTGTTACGGACAGAGGCCCTCTTCCAACCCAGGACGCAGTGGGCAGGTGCAGCCCGTCCTGGGCTAACTCCTCGATCCCGAGGGTCTCTGGCCACCCGCCCCGTCTTTTCTCTCCGTTCACTTTCCCAGCAATTTGTGTCAGGACAACTCACGTAAAGGGGACTTCGAGGCTTAAGCTGGAGCTCCTCCCTGGTGGGCTCTGAAAACCTTCAGGTCTCAGAAATCCACCTGTGACCACCTGCAACAGGTGTTCTGCTCTTGAACCGTCGCTCCCTTGTTCTCTCTCTTCCTCCCTCTTCTCTCTCTCTCTCCCTCGCTCTTTCTCTTCCTCCCTCTTCTCTCTCTCTCTCCCTCGCTCTTTCTCTTCCTCCCTCTTCTCTCCCTCGCTCTCTCTCTTCCTCCCTCTTCTCTCCCTCGCTCTCTCTCTTCCTCCCTCTTCTCTCTCTCCCTCGCTCTCTCTTCCTCCCTCTTCTCTCTCTCCCTC
>NW_012116010.1:2072223-2073523 GCF_000951035.1 Colobus angolensis palliatus | reverse complement strand
GGTGAGCCACCGCGCCCGGCCAAATGTGTTTTCTTTAATAAGAGGACACAATTGGAAAAACTGGCGATTTTACCAAGGCTTTGGCTGCAATGGAGTGCTTTCCTTTAAGGAATCAAACCTAAACTTACGAAGCCAAGAAAGGCCTTGGAAAAAAACGGGTCTTGTATTTTGCGTACGCCGTCCCTGTACAGGGTTTCCGACCTGTGCTAAGTAAAGAATGTCAGTTGCTGACAGGCCGGGAACCCCAAGCTATCTTGGAACCTCAAGAGGGAAGGAATTTGCCCGGGCTCAGCTTTACAAAGGTCCTATCTGAGATTCCTTGAATGGAAGAAAGTTCCATCAAAGCCAATTTAAACGGCCTATGTAACAAATACTTATTCTTGGCCGGGTGCAGTGGCTCATGTCTGTAATCCCAGCACTCTGACCTCAACCCCACATCACACAGACTCCTGCCTTAGGCCCTGAGGCACCCAGACCATTCTCATCCCCGTCACTAGGACCGGGCACGTGGCATCCCTTGCTCCCAGGGTACCAGACCTCCAGTCCTTAGTCCCCAGGAGTAGACTCCTGCCCCACTGCTGGTTGCATAGGCAACCGGTAACCAGCACTTTGGGAGGCCGAGGCGGGCAGATCACAAGGTCAGGACATGGAGACCATCCTGGCTAACACGGTGAAAGCCCGTCTCTACTAAAAATACAAAAAAATTAGCTGGGCTTGGTGGCAGGTGCCTGTAATCCCAGCTACTCAGGAGGATGAGGCAGGAGAATCACTTGAACTCAGAGGGGCGGAGCTTGAAGTCAGCCGAGATCACACCACTGCACGCCAGCCTGGGAAACAGAGGGAGAGTCCGTCTCAAAATAAATATGTAAATAAGTAAGTACATAAATAAAAGTAAAATTAATAATTATTCTTGCTGCACTGTATACAAATAACAAAATTGGTCTTTTAATAGAAGTGGTAAAACTGGACAAAGAAAAACCATGTTTCCAAACCTATAGTTACCCCTTGTCGTGAAATTCTAGTCTTGCCTCACGGTTTTCAGTTTTTATGATTTTCTACAGTTTGAATTAAATGCTCATTTTTCTGGCTACAGGTCACCAAGATCATGTTTTCCATTCTTTTCCTTTTTCTTTTCTTTTTTTTTTTTTTATCTCTCTCTGTTGCCCAGGCAGGTCTTCAATCTTGGTCTCAAGTGATCTTCCCACCTGGACAAAGAAAAACCATGTTTCCAAACCTATAGTTACCCCTTGTCGTGAAATTCTAGTCTTGCCTCACGGTTTTCAGTTTTTATGATTTTCTA
>NW_012116010.1:2066121-2066907 GCF_000951035.1 Colobus angolensis palliatus | reverse complement strand
CCCAGGCTTACTCTCCCCTCCCCCATCCTTAGGGGTCCCAGGCTTACTCTCCCCAACCCCATCCCTGGGGGTTCTCGGTCAGTCTGCCCTCCCCATTCCTAGGGGTCCGGGATCACTCTCCCCAACCCCGTTCCTAGGGGTCCCGGGTTACCCCCCTCACCCCCAACCGTGGGGGTCCCGGGTCACTCTGCACTCCCCATTCCTAGGGGCCTTGGGTTACTCTCCCCTCCCCCATTCCTAGGGGCTCCTGGGTGACTCTGCCCTCCCCATTCCTAGGGGTCCCGGGTTACGCTCTCCTCCCCCATCCCTAAGAGGTCCCAGGTCACCCCCCACCCCCATCCCTCGGGGGTCCCGCGTTACTCTCCCCTCCCCCATCCCTGGAGCTTCCGGGTCACTCTCCCCAACCCCATCCCTGGGGGTCCCGGGTCACTCTGCCCTCCCTCATCCCTAAGGGTCTCAGGTCGCTCTCCCATCCCTATCCCTCGCGTTCCGGGGTCTCTGGGCCCTCCTGGGTTCAGCCCCTCCGTCCCCTGCCCCCTGCCCCGCCCAGGCGCAGGCCGCACCGCGTTGCTGAGGATCTCCTGACGGCGTGGGGAGGCGCTGGCCAGCACCACGCGCTTGTGCAGCAGCTTCCCGATCACCGGACACAGCACCATGGCGTCCACGCCGGGAGCCAGGAGTCCGCAGGGCTCAGCCCAGAGCCCGCGGTGAACGCAGCTGCAAAACACGGCGGCCAGAGGCCCGCTTCCGCGAGGCCACGCCCCGTCCCTGCCTTCATAGCCCTCC
>NW_012116010.1:2059067-2063876 GCF_000951035.1 Colobus angolensis palliatus | reverse complement strand
TCTTTCTTCTTTCTTCTTTCTTCTTTCTTCTTTCTTTCTTTCTTTCTTTCTTTCTTTCTTTCTTTCTTTCTTTCTTTCTTTCTTTCTTTCTTTCTTCCTTCCTTCTTTTCTTTTCTTTCTCCCTCTTTCCTTCTTTCCTTCCTTCCTTCCTTCCCTCTTTCTTTCTTTTCTTCCTTCCTTCCTTCCTTCTTTCTTTTCTTTTCTTTCTTTTTTTGAGATGAAGTCTCACTCTGTCACCCAGGCTGGAGTGCAATGGTACGATCTCAGCTCCCTGCAACCTCCACCTCCCAGGTTCAAGCTATTCTCCTGCCTCAGCCCTCAGAGTAGCTAGGATTACAGGCACCTGCCATCACACCTGGCTAATTCTTGCATTTTTAGTAGAGATGGGGTTTCGCTGTGTTGACCAGGCTGGTCTCGAACTCCTGACCTCAGGTGATCCATCCGACTCAGCCTCTCAAAGTGCTGGGATTACAGGTGTGAGCCACCGGGCCCAGCCGCGGGTGAGATATTAAATCATAAAGAAAAATAGCAAAGGAAGGCCGGGTGCTGTGGCTCATGCCTATAATCCAGCACTTTGGGAGGCAGATAGATCATGAAGTCAGGAGATTGAGACCATTCTGGCTAATATGGTGAAACCCTGTCTCTACTAAAAACTACAAAAACCTAGCCAGGCGTGGTAGCAGGCGCCTGTAGTCCCAGCTACTTGGGAGGCTGAGGCAGGAGAATGGCATGAACCCAGGAGGCGGAGCTTTCAGTGAGCCGAGATCGCGCCACTGCACTCCAGCCTGGGCGACAGAGCGAGGTTTCGTCTCAAAAAAAAAAAAAAAAGAAGAAGAAAGAAAAGGAAAAGAAAAATAGCAAAGGAAATTACAGTAATTATCTATAGAAGATGAAGTGAAGGCTGCCACTTCCTAAACGGGTACAGGCAAAGCTGAAGGGTTCAGTGACCTAGAATAGGGGTTACTGGTAACCATCACTCAAAACCCTGAAGCTTAAAATAGCAAAAATCAGTTGCATTACAGCCCTGCAGGTCAGAAATCTGAAATCAAGGCATAGACAGGGCCATGCTCCCTCTGAAGCCTCTAGGGGAACATCCTTCCTGCCCCAGCTCCTGGGGGCTCCAGGTGTCCTGGGCTTGTGGCCGCATCACTCCAGTCTCTGCCTCCGTCTCCATGTGGCCTCCTCCTCTGTGTCTGTGTCTCCTCTTCTGTCTCTTGCAAGGACATCTGTTATTGTGTTTAAGGGACACCTTACTCCAGGATGATCTCATCTCCAGATCCTTGACCACATCTGCAAAGATCCTTTTTCCAAATAAGGTCTCATTCCCAGGTTCTGGGGCTTAGGACATGGACATATTTGGAGCTCACCATCTAAACCATTGCAATTGTGTTTGCTTCCTTCTAGAGGCTCTAGGGGAGGATCCTTCCTGCCTCTTCCAGCTGCCGGGGGCTCCAGGCATCCCTGGGCTTGTGGCCGCATCACTCCGGTCTCTGCCTCCGTCTCCAAGTGGCCTCCTCCTCTGTGTCTGTGTCTCCTCTTCTGTCTCTTATAAGGACACCTGCCATTGGACTTAGGGTCCACCTTAATCCAGCATGATATCTTGAAATCATGAACTAATTGCACATGTAAGAACCCGATTTCCAAATAAGGTGCCATTCACCTGGTAGACGTATCAATGGGGAGACACGGATCAACCCAGTCAACCATACCAGCATTCCCGAAGGAGTGCCAGCTAACCAGAGATGGGATCCAGCAGCCTTTAACACGCCTGCATTTATCCTTGTAAGTTCTCCGTTATGGCCACAGCATTGAAAGCCCACCAGGCAGAGCTTTAACTGCTCGAAAGCCCTGACTACTGCGGCCCTCCTGCTCTCAATGTGCCCGTCAGTGACTTTCAGAATTTGCTTTGCTTTTTTTCTTCTTTTTTTTTTTTTTTTAAGACTGACTCTTGCTCTGTTGCCCAGACTGGAGCGCAGTGGCACGATCTCGGCTCACTGCAGCCTCTGCCTCCCAGGTTCAAGGGACTCTCCTGCCTCAGCCTCCTGAGTATCTGGGACTACATGTGCCCACCACCACGCCTGGCTAATTTTTTTGTATTTTTTAGTAGAGATGGAGTTTCTCTATGTTGGCCAGGCTAGTCTCAAACTCCCGACCTCAGGTGATCCACCCACTTCGGCCTTCCCAAGTGCTGGGATTACAGGCATGAGCCACCATGCCTGGCCAATGCCTGTTTTTTTTTGTTGTTGTTGTTTGTTTGTTTGTTTGTTTTTGAGACAGAGTCTCGCTCTGTTCCCCAGGCTGGAATGCAGTGGCGCGATCTCGGCTCACTGCAAGCTCCACCTCCCGGGTTCACGCCATTCTCCTGCCTCAGCCTCCCAGTAGCTGGGACTACAGGCGCCCGCCACCACGCCCCGCTAATTTTTTTGTATTTTTTTTTTTTTTTTGTAGAGACGGGGTTTCATCACATTGGTTAGGCTGGTCTTGAACTCCTGACCTCAGGTGATCTGCCCGCCTCGGCCTCCCAAAGTGCTGGGATGACAGGCATGAGCCATCATGCCTGACCAATGTCTGTTTTTTCTTTGTTGTTGTGTGTTTTATTTTTTTATTTGTTTTTTGTTTTTTGTTTTTCTGAGACAGAGTCTCGCTCTGTCACCCAGGCTGGAGTGCAGTGGTGCGATCTCGGCTCACTGCAAGCTCCACCTCCCGGGTTCACGCCATTCTCCTGCCTCAGCCTCCCGAGTAGCTGGCACTACAGGCGCCCGCCACCTCGCCCTGTTAATTTTTTTTGTATTTTCTTTTTCTTTTAGTAGAGACGGGGTTTCACCATGTTGGTCAGGCTGGTCTCGAACTCCTGACCTCAGGTGATCTGCCCGCCTCGGCCTCCCAAAGTGGTGCGATTACAGGCGTGAGCCACCGTGCCCGGCCGAATGCCTGTTGTTTATAAGCCAGCCAGTCTATGGTATTCTGTGATAGCAGCCTGCAATGGACTAAGACATCCCATAAGAAGAGGAGAAGAGGAGATGAAGACACAGACACACATGGAGGGACGAGCCTGTGAGGACACAGGGAGAAGACGGCATCTCCAAGCCCAGGAGAGAGGCCTCGGGAGGAACCAGCCCTGCCCACACCTTGACCTCAGACCTCCAGCCTCCAGGACTGTGGAAGAATCAATGTTTGTTGTCTAAGCTGTACGGCCTACAGAACTTTGCTATGGCAACCCCAGCAAACTCAGACACCCCATTTCACCAGGCCGGGCTTCTCTCCTTAATGTCCTGTTTTGCACTGAGCCAGCGTCGCACGGTCTGATGTTCAAAGATTCTCAAATGTGTGTGTGTTTGTAGGTTGTGTGTAATTCAGTTGCCAAGAGCTGAGGAGATCCTACCGTCCAGGAAACACCTGGCAATGTCTGAAGATATTTTTGACTGTCATGTCTGGGTGTGTGCAGTGTGGGGGTGCTGCTCCCATCTGGTGGGCGGAGCCCAGGGTCACTGCTGAACACCCGACAATGCCTGGGACAGCCCCACCGCAGAGAGCCCTCCAGCCCCCAATGTCAGCTGTGCTGAGGTGGAGAAACCCTGAGTTAGCATGCGAGGGTTTTTCTATCTATCATCTATCTATGTATCCATGTTACCCATCAATTATCCAGCTATTCATCTGTCATGTATCCATCTATCTTGTCTATGGGTCTATCTATCACCCTTCCATCTATTTAGCCATGATCTCTCTTTATCTATCCATCCATCTATGGATCTACGTGTGTATGTATTTATCTATCTATCATCTATGTATGTATGTATGTATCTGTCTGTCGATCATCTATCTATCCATCTATGTATGTATGTATGTATGTACATATCTATTGATCATCTATCCATCTATGTATATATGTGTGTATGTATGTACATATCTGTCGATCATCTATCCATCTATGTATGTATGTATCTATCATCTATCTATGTATCTATCCATCTATGTATGTATGTATGTATCTATCAGTCATCTATCTATCCATCTATGTATGTATCTATCATCTATCTATCCATCTAGCTATGTATGTATCTATCATCTATGTATCCATCCATGTATGTATGTGTGTATCTATCATCTATGTATCTATCCATCTATGTATGTGTCTATCATCTATGTATCTATCCATGTATCTATGTATCATCTATCTATCTGTCCATCTATGTATGTATGTATCTATTTATCATCTATGTATCTATCCATCTGTATGTGTATGTACGTATCTATCATCTATGTATCTATCCATCTATGTATGTATGTATCTATCATCTGTCCATCTATATATGTATGCATGTATGTATGTATCTATCTATTCATCTATGTATGTATGTATCATCTGTGTATCTATCCATGTATCTATGTATGTATGTATCTATCATCTATGTATCTATCCATCTATGGATGTATGTATGTATCTATTACCTATCTATCCATCTATGTATGTATGTATCTATCATCTATCCATCTATGTGTGTATGTATCTGTCTATCCATCATCTATCTATTCTTCCTACCTGTCATCTATCTATTGTATCTACCTACCTACCGTATCTGTCATCTATCCCCCCACTTATGTTGTCTATGTATCTATTATCCATCTGTGTATCCATTATCTACCTGCATGTATGTAGCTATCATCTATTATCTATCTATCCATCCATTCTGTTTATCTATGTATCCATCTATCGTTTGTATAACTATCTATCTATCATCTGTCTATCTATCTTCTATCCATCTATTCATCTTTCTTTCCATCATCAATGTATTATCTATCTACCTATCT
>NW_012116010.1:2055696-2058332 GCF_000951035.1 Colobus angolensis palliatus | reverse complement strand
TACCTAGTATCTATCTATCTACCTATCTATCTCTACTATGTATCTATCATCTATATCTATCTATCTATCTATATGTATCTACCTACTATCTATCCATCATCTATCTCTATCTATCTATATCTACTATCTATCATCTATCTATCTACCTACTATCTATCTATCTATCATCTATATCTACCTACTATCTATCTGTCTATCTATATCTACTATCTATCTATCATCTATCTATATGTATCTACCTACTATCTATCTATCTACCTATCATCTATCTCTATCTACCTACTATCTATCTATCTATCTACCTATCATCTATCTCTATCTACCTACTATCTATGTATCTATGTATCTATCATCTATCTCTATCTACCTACTATCTATCTATCTGTCTATCTATCTATCTATCTATCTATTGAGTTCTGTCCCTGTAGAGAACCCTGAGTAAAGCAATGGCGTTTTGTTTTTGTTTTTGTTTATTTGTTTTCCAGCAGGATAAACGGACCAAGACAAGGAGCCTGTGAAGAGGATAAGACATTGGATCCAGCATCAAATGGGGTCTGTGTTTAAATGCAAACCCCACAGAAATCAGAGACAGAAACACATTTGCCCTCTGCAGTGGAACAAAATAGAAGCAGCATCAACGCTGACTTTTTTTTTTTATGTTTTCTTTTTATTTTTTACAGACACAGGGTCTCACCTTGTTGCCTAGATTGGCCCTTGAACTCCCGGACTCAAGCAGTCATCCTGTCTGAGCCTCCCAAAGTGCCGGGATTACCGGCATGAACCACCACGCCTTGATGGAGGCTGAGACTTTTTGGAATGCCTCCGTGTCTCCATGTCCTGCCAAGAAGAGAAGTCAAGTTCTCCATCTTAAAACATGGGTGTGAGTCAATAGACATGTGTTATCTTTTTACTCAAAGCTCGGCAAGTGAACAGACGGAGTCAGCTTCCAGGAAACCTTCACGGCTGTAAGAGGCTGTAAGAAACATTACACGACATGTAAAACATGTCGGCCGCTCTCCATAGCCAAGTGGCTGCACAAATCATAATAAAAGCAAAAAAAAAAAAAAAATTGACGCACTTTGCCTGCTTGCAACATCTTCGTTTGCGGGAGGATGTCGGCGTTCTCACACGGTGTCGAGGAAGGATATTGTCTCGGCTTCCTCTGACTCAAGCTCTCAGTTTTGTTTACAAGGCAGTTTAGGGATCTTCTGTGCCTTGCCCTGAAGGTGCTCCTCTGAGGTTTTTCACAGGTTCCGCCCCCCACCCCCACGAGACACACCCAAGGCCCACGCTCAGCACCTGTGGTCGGATCTCCTCCGGGGTCTCTTGCTGACGGAGGCCTTTCAGCCCTGGAGGCTTCTGGATCAGCTTTGCTTTCTAGGGTTCAGCGTTGGGACAGTCTAGAGAAGCAGGAGGGTAATTTCCCTCTTTCTGTGGAGGTTCTGGGTCTCTCCTGCAGCCCCCAGTTCCCTCTGGAGGCTCAAGGGGAGGATCCGTCCTGCCTCTCCCAACTCCTGGGGGCTCCAGGCATCCCTGGGCTTGTGGCCGCATCACTCCGGTCTCTGCCTCCGTCTCCACGTGGCCTCCCCCTCTGTGTCTGTGTCTCCTCTTCTGCGTCTTAGAAGGACACCTGCCATTGCGTTTAGGGCCCGCCCTAATCCAGAATGATCCAATCTCAAGGTCCTTAACTTAATCACATCTGCAAAGAGCCTGTTTCCAAATAAGGTTTTACTCACAGGCTCTAAGCATTAGGCTATAGACACACGTTTCTGGGGGGCACTATTCAATCCACTACTATTGTATCCAATTCCTTCTAGGAGGCTCTAAGGGAGGATCCTTCCTGCCTCTCCCAGCTCCTGGGGGCTCCAGGTGTCTCTGGGCTCACCGCTGCCTCACTACAGTCTCTGCCTCTCCTTCATCCATGTGTGGAAGAGAGCTGTTTCCCAGGGAGGCTCCCCCGCCTGGAGCCTGCAGACCAGCTCACAACAGTGGCTCATTTTTCTGGGGACATGTGGACATTCACGCTGGACTTGCTGGTACATCATCCTGGCAGTCCCATGTCTACGCCTGCGTCACTCGCCTTCACCAAAGACCGCGGCTCGGCAGAGGGCAAAGGTGGGAAGGCCGGTTTCGTGCCACGACGGCACATGGGAGGGGGATCTGGAGCGTTCTGAAGGAGGGGATAGGGTGCTCGGTTTATGAAGCTGACCTCCTGGGTCTACAGCACTTTATACAGAACTGTGGTCCTGGCCAGGCGCAGGGGCTCACGCCTGTCATCCCAGCACTTTGGGAGGCCGAGGTGGGCAGATCAACTGAGGTCAGGATTTAGAGACCATCCTGACCAACAGAGAAACCCTGTCTCTACTAAACACACACACACACACACATACAAAATTGGTTCTTTAAAAGGCCAGGAGCAGTGGCTCATGCCTGTAATCCCAGCACTTTGGGAGGCCAAGGCAGGTGGATCACGAGGTCAAGAGTTTGAGACCAGCCTGACCAACATGGTGAAACCCCATCTCTACTAAAAATACAAAAACTAGCTGGGTGTGGTGGTGCGTGCCTGTCATCCCAGCTACTCAGGAGGCTGAGGCAGGAGAATCGCTTGAACCCAGGAGGCAGAGATTGCAGTGAGA
>NW_012116010.1:2051782-2053195 GCF_000951035.1 Colobus angolensis palliatus | reverse complement strand
CCCTCCAAGCCAGGTCGGAACAACCCTGCCAAAAATCACCTGGTCAGCTCCAGGTTGAGGGGTGGGGTGGGGCAGGGAGGGGACGTGCGGAAGACGAGAGTAGTTCACTCACAGGAACCTCAGGTGCTCCCGGAGTCATCAGAGATGGAGTATATACATCTGTCCTTGTTTCTCTGAAGGAAGAATTCCAACCACAGCCACCACAGTGGCCCTGAGGGAAATGAACAGCAATTTCCGCGTGCCCCACGCTAGGGAGACCAGCACCTCTGGGGGAGAATAGAGAAGGCCAGAACCACAGCGGAGGGACGATGTCAGCAAGGAGAGGAGCTGGGAATGGGGCTGGCAGGTCGCCCAGGGAGGATATCCAGAAATCCAGTGGCAGAGGGAGCAGGGCTGGTTAAATGTCCATGCTCGGGGACCGACAGGTATGAGGAGTGTCTAAGGAGCTCGGGGGGTGGACACCCCGGCTCTACTGAAAAAAAATACAAAAATTAGCCGGGCGTGGTGGCACACGCCGTCTCGTGCATGGCACAGAGAGGCAGAGGCACCCTCTGCAGCATAACAGAGCGCCCTGTGCGCCGCTGGGCTTTGCTGATTTCTCCACCCTCAGTGAAACCTGGAGACCCTCACCGGTGCCTCTGCAGTGCCTGGGAGAAACGCAGCTGTTCTCCCTGAACTTCTGGCACGGTGGCCTCTCCATGCGTCCCCTGGCTCTCCAAGCTGCACCCCGGGGAACTCAGAACTCACTCTCCTGCCTCATGAGGCCGGGCCTGGGGGCTCCCTCCAGCCCTTCGGGGTGCGCACCGGCCTCGGAGCGCACCGAGGTGGTCCTGGCGGAGAAGAGGCTCTCGCGGCGCTGGTCCAGGGGGTCTCTGGACACCCGACGGCAGCCCAGATATTCCCGCAGGCGCAGCTGGAATTCCCGGGAGGCAAAGTAATACACAAACGGGTCCAGACAGTTGTTGAGGCAGCTGAGACACAGCGTGAGCTTGTAGACGTGGTAGTAACTCTTGCCATAGAACAGGCGACCCACGATGTGCGCCAGGAGCACGAAGTTGTTGGGGGCGAAGCAGGTGACAAAGGCCAGCAGGACCACCACGGCCAGGCCCACCGCGCGCCTCCGCTGCTCCCGGCCGTGCGCCTCCTCCGTGCGTAACAGCTTGAGGATGGTGGCCGTGTAGCAGGCCACGGTGACCACGAAGGGGATGAGGAACAGCAGGATGAAGATGGTGAAGAGGAACACGGCCCACATGGCCACGCTGGGGAGCATGGTCCACTTGAGCACATCGAAGCACGTGACGATGCCCAGGGCGCGCACCGGGTAGGTGAGGTCAGTGCGCGCCAGCGGGGACAGGGCGGTCAGGAGCAACAGCCAGGTCCCGGCGCACGCGGCCACCGCGTAACGACGACGGC
>NW_012116010.1:2048123-2050222 GCF_000951035.1 Colobus angolensis palliatus | reverse complement strand
TCCCTCCCCTCCCTCCCTCCCCTCCTTCCTTGGGTCAGGGAGGTCATTGGAGACCTGGGTCCATGTCACAGGCTGAGACTCTTAGAAGATCCAGAGTGGGGCCTGTGGTTCCCCTGGGCAGGTTGAACGCATTGTTGTACAGGCCTCATGCCTCACTCACTGTCCCCCATGGATGGAAACCACAAAGCGACCGTCAGACCCCGGGTGTTAATGCTTTCATGTCAGGAACATTCTTCCCACAAAGCATCTAGCAGCAGAACACACACAATCCGAGCGCCGGGAGACCTCCAGAGTCTTTCTAGCTCTTAACACCCATGTCAGCCCCAGGCTCCACCCTGCTCTTTCTTCCTCCAGAGGAGACCTGTGACTTCTTACCAACTGCTGCACAAACAGCTTCCTCAAACTGGTTTTCAAATGGCCCAGAGCTTTCATTTCAGTTTCAGGGAGAAGTTTTGTGCCCCGCCTGGACGTGCCCAGGTCTGAAACCTACGGTGCTGGTGCACGCATCAGCACCGCCCCCCACGGCCAGCTGGGCACCTCTGGCCACGTCTGGCTTCAGGAGAAGCAGACCCTTCCTTCTTGGGGTTCCGCCTGCTGTGGCTGTGGGGGACGTCAGGAAGGAGAGACGCTTGAGCCATGAACTGCGGATGAAAAATGTGTCTGTCAAAGGGACACTATTTTTATTTCGAGAATGTAAAGTGGACAGAACTGGAAACAGGGCTGCCCTGGAATTGTTCTTTTGTTTGTTTGTTTTTGTTTGTTTTATGGAGATGGGGTCTTGCTTTGTTGCCCAGGCTGGAGGGCAGTGGTGCAAATGTAACTCACTGCAGCCTCTTACGCCTGGCCTCAAGCAATCCTCTTGCCTCAGCCTCCTGAGTAGCTGCGTCTACAGGTGCATGCCGCCATGCCCAGCTAATATTTTTATTTTTGGTAGACATGCGGTTTTGCTACGTTGCCCAGGCTACTCTCAAACTCCTGGCTTCAAGCAATCCTCCTGAGTAGCTGGGACTACAGGTGAGAGTACCACCATGCCCAGCTAATATTTTTATTTTTGGTAGCCATGGGGTTTTGCCATGTTGCCCAGGCTGGTCTCAAACTTCTGGCATCAAGCAATCCTCCTGCCTTAGCCTCCTGCGTAGCTGGGATTACAGGTGCATGCCTCCATGCCCAGCTAATATTTTTATTTTTTGTAGACATGGCGTTTTACTATCTTGCCCAGGCTGGTCTCAAACTCCTGGCTTCGAGCAGTCCTCCTGCCTTAGCTTCCTGAGAGGCTGGGACTACAGGTGAGAGTACCACTATGCCCAGCTAATATTTTTATTTTTGGTAGACATGGGGTTTTGCTATGTTGCCCAGGCTGGTCTCAAACTCCTGGCTTCAAGCAATCCTCCTGAGTAGCTGGGACTACAGGTGCATGCCGCCATGCCCAGCTAATATTTTTATTTTTGGTAGACATGGGGTTTTGCTACGTTGCCCAGGCTGGTCTCAAACTCCTGGCTTCAAGCAATCCTCTTGCTTCGGCCTCCCAAAGTGTTGGGATTACAGGCCTGAGCCACCACACCTGGGCTGGAATTTGTGGTTTTTAACTCTCCAGGTAGGCAGCTGTGCCTCACACACTTTTAACCATCACGTGCTGTTGGAAGTCCTGCAATGGCGGCCTCACCCAGCCACCCTCCTGTCTGTACCTGTGTGGTCTGACCATCCAGCAAGCAGCCCTTTTGCAGCCAGATGTGTTGCAATTTCGGGTCTGTCCCCTGTGGCCACTGGACAGCCCCCAGGGAAGACAGCCAGGCAGGACTGCTGAGCAACACCGGTGATTAATCAAGAAATTACGTCTAACTGTCACCAGCTGCCCTGACACAAGAGGCACCACTGGCTTGCGGTTTGGGTCCCGCTGAGGCTGGGGCGGCAGGATGGAAATTTTACAAAATGAGTACAACGGTTGCTCTTGGCGGTGTCTGGCCTGCAGACGTGGCTTTCCAGAAATATCTGGGCACTGAATGGTCTGAAGTAACGGACTGACCACAGGTGGGCGCTCAGGGGCTGCAAGTTGGACCCTCTTTTTCTTTTTTTTTTTCTTTTTTTTTTTTTTTGAGACG
>NW_012116010.1:2045807-2047458 GCF_000951035.1 Colobus angolensis palliatus | reverse complement strand
CTGTCGTCCCAGCTACTCTGGAGGCTGAGGCAGGAGAATGGCGTGAACCCGGGAGGTGGAGCTTGCAGTGAGCTGAGATGGCGCCACTGCACTCCAGCCTGGGCGACAGAGTGAGACTCCATCTCAAAAATAAAATAAACAAATAAATAAAAAAACAAAACAAACAACAAAAAACCCAGCTTTACCAAGATGTGAGTTACATATTACATACCATAAGCTTTCACTCATTCATACATTTCAATGGTTTTTAATATATTCACAGATGTGTAAACAACACTATCATGTAATTCCAGAACCATTTTCCTCCCTGAACAAAACTCAGAACCTGGCCAGGCGTCGTGGCTCACACCTGTCATCCCAGCACTTTGGGAGGCCGAGGCGGGTGGATCACCTGAGGTCAGGAGTTCAAGACCAGCCTGGCCAACACGGTGAAACCCCGTCTCTACTAAAAATACATAAGAAATTAACCGGGTGTGGTGGCAGGTGCCTGTAATCCCAGCTACTCCAGAGGCTGAGGCAGGAGAATCGCTTGAACCAGGGTGGGGGGCGGAGGTTGCAGTGAGCCAAGATCACACCATTGCACTCAAGGCTGGGCCACAAAAGCGAAACTCCATCTCAAAACAAAACAGCACAACGCAAAACAAAAAACCCTTCAGAACCCCACAACTGTCGATCCTGTTGTTTCCGGTCCTCAGCCCCCTGTCAACCTCAAATCTGCTTCTGGTCTCTGTGGATTTGCCTATTCTAGACATTTTATAAGAAGAAAATTCGACAGTATGTGATCTTTTGTGTCCAGCCTCTGTCACTGAGCCTGGAGTCTTCAAAGTTCATCCACACGGGAGTCTCTGTCAGAGCTTAAATCCTCTTAGTGGCTGCAAAACAGTCCATTGTGTGGGCGCACAGACACCATGGAATACGATGCAGCCATCAAAAAGGATGAGTTCGTGTCCTTTGCAGGGACATGGATGCAGCTGGAAACCGTCATTCTCAGCAAACTATTGCAAGGACAGAAAACCAAACACTGCATGTTCTCACTCATAGGTGGGAATTGAACAATGAGAACACATGGACACAGGAAGGGGAACATCACACACCGGGGCCTGTTGTGGGGAGAGGGTAAGGGGGAGGGATAGCATTAGGAGATATACCTCATGTAATTGACCAGTTAATGGGTGCAGCACACCAACATGGCGCATGTATACCTATGTAACAAACCTGCACGTTGTGTACATGTACCCTAGAACTTAAAGTATAATAATAAAAAAAAGAAGAAATGTAAGTCCATAATGAGATATATGTGCTTTGCAATGGTAAGAGTCTATGAATTAATATAAAACATGCGTTTTTTAATCAGAAATGGTTATTAAAATTTTATGAACGGGCTTTTCAGCATCTATGAAAATAATCACATTTTTCTTTAGGTCTATTAATGTGGTAACATGAATATTTTAATTATCTATTCCCTCAGTTGTCAAATACCATCATTTGTATAACCAGGTCTTTTAAAAAATAGCTTTTGGGGGGCAAAATACAAATAAAAATATTATTTATATAAATAAAAAAATTGTCCACTGTATGGATAGACAAATTCTGTGTATTCATCCTCTGTGGATGGACATTTTGGTTCTTTCTGATTTTTTTTTTTTTTTTT
>NW_012116010.1:2042949-2044992 GCF_000951035.1 Colobus angolensis palliatus | reverse complement strand
GGAAGGGTGGGTGGGAGGGTGAATGTGTGCATGAATGGTGGGTGTTGGGATGACAGGTGTGAGCCACTGCGCCCGGCGTGTGCCTGATTCTTGGAGCTGCTCTCCCCTCATTCCCAGCCCTGGGAACCCCTTTCTGAAGAGTTCAGATGCGGAGAGCAGGAATCCTACGGTCTTGTTCGGGGTGGACCTTACAGGATTGGGATGCGAAAGAGACAAAAGGCAGCCCCTCATGGGCAGCAGGGATGGCATGCTGGTGACAGACCCTTTCTGACAGCTGCTGTCTTCTAGCTACAACAGCCCCTCTTTCCTGAGTGTTGGGGGCTGTCTCCAAGTATTCAGCACACAGAAGAGCGAGAGGGCCCAGCCCTAAGGAGTCACAAGCCAGCCCCGTGCTTGTCATCTCCTCTCCTTTCTGGGTTTCTGAGGTGTTTGCACCACCCAGTTTGTGGTTCTTTTGATAGGGCTGCCTCAGGAGGCCCTAAACGCCAAAAGCAGCAAATGGCACTCTGTTGGAGCTGTGCTGCTGGAAGACAATCAAAACGGATGCTGGCTTGAATTACCTACTTCGATCACATAGGAGGAAGTTGTCGTGGACCACACCCTGCATGATACTCTCGTTATTATGGCCGTTCCTTACTTAGAAATAGGGTCTGTGTCTATGTCATTCCTGAAGTCAAAAATGCGGTCATAATAGAGTAGGGAGAGGCCCTAATAGAATTCACTGGTGTCCTTAGGAGAAAGAGAAATTTGGGCCCAGACACAGAGAGAAGGCATGGGAAGATGAAGACAGAGATGAGAGTGGGTCGATGGGTAGATGGATGAATACATGCGTGGATGGGTGGGTGGATGGACGGGTAGATGCACAGATGGGTGGATGAATAGGTACATAGGTGGGTGGATGGATGGATGAATGGATGGATGGGTGGCTGAGTGGATGACTGCCTGGGTGGGCAGATGGATGGGTGGGTGGATGATAGGTGAGTGGGTGGATGATGGGTGGGTAGGTGGCTGGGTGGATAGTGGGAGGGTTAACGTGTGGATGAATGGTGGGTGGGTAGGTGGGTGGATGGGTGGATGGATGGATCAGTATTTAGGTGAATGGATGTGTGGGTGGATGAATTGATGGGTTGATGGGTAGATGGACGGGAGGATGTATACATGAGTATGTGGATGGGTGGTTGGATGGACGGGTGGATAGATGGATGACTGGGTGGATGGGTGGGTGGATGGATGATGAATGGATGGGATGGGTAGATGGATGGGTGGGTGGATAGATGGTGGGTGGGTTTGTGAATGGATGAGTGAGTGAGTGGGTGGGTGGATGGGTGGATGGATGATTGTGAATGGATGAGTGGGTGAGTGGGTGGGTGGATGGGTGGATGGATGGATCAGTATTTAGGTGAATGGATGTGTGGGTGGATGAATTGATGGGTTGATAGGTAGATGGATGGGAAGATGTATAGATGAGTAGGTGGATGGGTGGATGGGTGGATAGATGGATGAGTGGGTGGATGGGTGGGTGGATGGATGATGAATAGATGGGATGGGTAGATGGATGGGTGGGTGGATAGATGGTGGATGGGTTTGTGAATGGATGAGTGAGTGGGTGGGTGGATGGTGGATCAGTATTTAGGTGAATGGATGTGTGGGTGGATGAACTGATGGGTTGACGGGTAGATGGATGGCAAGATGTATAGATGAGTAGGTAGATGGCTGGATGGATGGATGGGTAGACAGATGGATGACTGGGTGGATGGTTGGGTGGATCGGTGATGAATGGATGGGGATGGGTAGATGGATGGGTGGGTGGAAGGGTGGATGAATGATGGGTGCATTTGTGAATGGATGAGTGAGTGGGTGGGTGGATGGGTGGATGGATGGATCAGTGTTTGGGCGAATGGGAAGAATCCAGCTTTGGGACATCTCCCATGACCAGATTGTTCAGGATTTTACAATGTGGTCTCAGGGTCACTGTTAGTGCACCCAGAAGTGTTTGAGCAAGAGTCCTTGATATCGATTTAGAAATATAATGGGTCGGCCGGG
>NW_012116010.1:2038471-2042799 GCF_000951035.1 Colobus angolensis palliatus | reverse complement strand
AAACTAGAAAACTTCTAGAAGATAGTAGAGAAGAGAATCTAATTGATCTCAGGTCTGGTGGTGATGACTTTTTAGGCAGCACAACAAAGGCAGCATCTGGGAAAGAAATAATTGAAAAGTTGGACTTTGTTCGGGTTAAAAATGTCTGGTCTGAGCCGGGTGCAGTGGCTCATGCCTGTAATCCCAGCACTTTGGGAGGCCAAGGTGGGCAGATCACCTGAGGTCAGGAGTTCGAGACCAGCCTGGCCAACATGGCAAAACCCCGTCTCTACTAAAAATATAAAAATTAGCCAGGTATGGTGTCATGTGCCTGTAGTCCAAGCTCCTTGGGAGGCTGAGGCAGGAGAATCGCTTGAACCCTGGAGGGAGAGGTTGCAGTGAGCTGAGATTGCACCACTGCACTCCAGCCTGGGCAACAGAATGAGACTCTGTCTCAAAAATAATAATAATAATAATAATAATAATAAAGTCAAAAGCGTCTGGTCTGCAAAAGACACTGAATGGAATGAGAAGTCACAGGCATGAAGAAGATATTTTCAAAACACGTACCTGGTAACCAGTATGTGGTCAGGTGCAGTGGCTCACGCCTGTAATTCCAGCACTTGGGGAGGCCTAGGCAGGAGAAACGCTTCAGCTCAGGAGTTTGAAAGCAGCGTGGGCCACAAAGTGAGAGCTTGTCTGTCTCACGCCTGTAATCCCAGCACTTTGTGAGGCCAAGGCGGTGGACCATGAGGTCAGGAGTTGGAGACCAGTTTGGTTAACATGGAGAAACCTCGTCTCCATTAAAAATACAAAAATGAGCTGGGCAGGGTGGCGGGCGCCTGTTATCCCAGCTTCTCAGGAGGCTGAGGCAGGAGAATTGCTTGAACCAAGGAGGCAGAGGTTGCAGTGAGCTGAGATTGCACCACTGCACTCCAGCCTGGGTGACAGAGTGAGATTCCATCTCAAAAAAAAAAAAAAAAAAAAAAATTCGCCATCTATCTATCCGTGAATCCATTTGTCTATCAATGCCCTGTCATCCATCCATCATCTATTGTCTGTCTATATCAATTATCTATCAATCAGCCAATCATCTTGCAACCAATGATCTATCATCTATCTATATCAATTATCTATCAATCAATCATGTATCAGTCTTCTATCAATTACTTATCTATCTAGCAATCATATCTATCATGTATCAATTATAAATCAATCATCTTTCTACGGATCTGTCGTCTATCCATATCCATTACCTACCAACCGATTATCTATTAGTTACATCTACTTATCATCTGTGTATCAGTTATCTAACAATCACATATATGTGTTCATCAATCATCTATCAATTATTTATCTATGCATCAATTATCTGTCCATTCAATGGTTTGCAAATGTGAATGATTTAGGTATGATAATCGGGAAGACGCTCCTGGCATCTGGTGGGTGGATCCCAGGGACACTGCTCAACACCCCACAGTACACAGGATGGCCCCACCACGGAGGATGATCTGGTGTGAAATGTCAGCAGTGCCGAGGCTGAGAAACCTGCCCTCAAGCAACTGTGTGACAAGAACAGGCTTCAGCCAACACACGGAGCCCAGGAGTACTTTCCAAAGAACGTCTGCAAGAGACTTTCAGGGAGAGAAAGGACTCCAGGGAGAGGGTCCTAGCAAGGAGCTGGTGTCACGGAAAGGGACAGTGGTCTCATCATGGTTAGTGACTGGCTGTGGATGAAGAACGATTCCTTAAAACGCCTGCACGTGCCCCTCATTGTCTTGCCATCATGGACCTCCCACCCCATGATAGAGGAGGAGACCTGGTCTTCAGGAAGACATAAGGAACATGAGCTAAAGCATCTCTTGGTCCCTGGGCTGGAGTGGGGTCAGACGTCAGAGCTGTGGCCAGAAGCAATGACAAAGAGAAGTTCTCCATCCCTCTGGAACCTTCCTTTGGTATCTCCTGTTTCCAAAATCCTACGCATTTCTCTGTATGATGGACACCAATGCTTTTAAAATGAAAATGGCACTTGCAGGTGTGTGTGTGTGCGTGTGTGTGTGTGTGTGTGAGCACACTAGGGAAGCAGAAATTATTACCAAAAAGTCTTTTGCAAACAGGGATCCCACAAACCAGAGAGATTGCAGAAGGCAGACTGTAGATAAGAGATTACAGAGAGGTTGTAGGGTGACAGACAGGTGCTTTTGGGAGGGAGAAAGTAGGAAGAAATTGGAGGTTTTCAGTACGGAAAGCTGAAGTGGCACAGGTTTTATTGATTGATTGATTGATTGATTGATTGAGACAGAGTCTTGCTCTGTCGCCCAGGCTGGAGTGCACTGGTACGATCTTGGCTCACTGCAACCTCTGCCTCCCGGGTTCAAGCGATTCTCCTGCCTCAGCCTCCTGAGTAGCTAGGATAACAGACCCCTGCCACTACGCCTGGCTAATTTTTGTATTTTTAATAGAGATGGGGTTTCAGCATGTTGGCCAGGCTGGTCTTGAACTCCTGACCTCATGATCCGCCCTCCTCGGCCTCCCAAAGAGCTGGGATTGCAGGTGTGAGCCACTGTGCCTGGCACAGGTATCTTTTTATGTGACCATAGATAGCAGGGGCTGGGAAAACAGAGAGGCTAGGTGGTGGGCTCAGGGTGCAAAGACTATCATGGAATATACCAGAAGCCTCCCGCCCCCTGCTGTCTGCCTTTCCCAGTGGTCCCTTCCCACTGAACTGCAACTTATCCTAATAAAATCAGGGTTCATACCACCCCTTCCAGGCATGTTCCCAAGTCCCCTCACCCACAGAAGCAGATGCAACCTCTTCTAAACTTCCAAACACCACTGAGTTTTCAACTTTGGTTTAATGTTTAGACCTTCCAATTACAGAACACACACACACCTTGTTATGAGTAAAAGAATAAAGGGAAATAGAGAGCTCTGTATTCATGTTTGTCTTCATATCTTTCCCCTTCAGGTCCCACTCCCCTTCAGAAGTAACCTCTGGGAGCCCCTTTGCTCTGGAGCCTCCTTCTAGACACAGGTGAGTTTTATTCTTCTAGTAGGACGTACACCCGTCACCACCTTTGTGAATGTCTTGTGGTGTCTCTAACCATGTGCTCCACAGTGAGGGGATTTGGATGGATCAATTCTGCTTCAGCCTATGCTTACACACACTCCTCTGTAAGTATTTTTGTGCATACCTGTGAGAACATTTTCTAGGATAGATTTCTAGGAGAAGAATGGCTGATGTGAAGGGTGTGCATATTTTACATTGAATGTCTGTATTAGAAAGGAATTAAGATCTACAATCAATGATTTAAGTTTCCACCTCAAGAAACTAGAAAAAGAAGAGCAAATTAAATCTAATGGAAGAAGAAATAAATAAATCATAAATAATGGATTAGAGGATAAATCAATGAATTTGGAAACAGAAAATCCATAGAGGACAGAAATCAGTGGAATTGAAAACAGCAAGTCAATAGGCAAAAATCAACAAAAACATAGGCTTGTTCTTTGAAATAACAATCAATGAGACTAATCAGCTTCTGGCTAGGCTAACAACAACAACAAAGAGTGAGAACACAAGTTACTAATATGGCAAATGAAAGAGGAGACATCACTACCGATCCCATGGACATTAAAAAGCTCATAAAGAAATATTATACAAAATTCTGTGCCCATTACATCGATCACTAGATGAAAAGAACAAAAGGACAAAATCTGACAACTCACACAACAGGAAATAGCCAATCTGAGTAAGCCCAGATCTCTTAAAGAAATTGAATCAATAATTTAATAACCTTCCCAAACAAAAGGCTCCAGGCCCCGATGGGTTTACTGATGCATTTTCCCCAACATTGAAGGAAGAAATTATATTGACTCTCTACAATTCCTTCCAGAAGATAGAAACAGAGGCAGTATCACCAAATAGTTCCCCAGTAAATTGCACCAATAGGTGCTTGCAGCTAATAGACAAGGGCAACGCTCATTCTCATACCTTCATCAACAAGGGTGACAGCAATTTGCCTGAAGGGTGAGAGGTTTCAACTTATATTTTCATCACAGCAACAGAGGTTGACATGTTTCTTTTTCTTTTTTTTTTTTTCTGGCTGAGTCAGAGTTTCCCTCTGTCACCCAGGCTGGAGTGCAGTGGTACAACCTTGGCTCACAGAAGCTTGCACCTCCTGGGTTCAAGCAGTTCTCCCACCTCAGCCTCCTGAGTAGCTGGGATTACAGGTGTGCTCCATCACACCAGCTAATTCTTGTAATTATTATTATTATTATTTGAGATGGAGCCTCACCGTGTCGCCCAGGCTGGAGTGCAGTGGCACAATCTTGGCTCACTGCAAGCTCTG
>NW_012116010.1:2035557-2036801 GCF_000951035.1 Colobus angolensis palliatus | reverse complement strand
CATAAAAAAAAAAAACAAAAAAAAAAAAACAAAAAAAAAAAACCGAGAGCTTGTCTATACAAACAATTTAAAAATATTAGCTGGGCATAGTGGCGTACACCTGGAGTCCCAGCTACACAGAGGACTGAGACAGGAGGATCAGTGAACAATCATTGTACCACAGCCGCCCCTGGCCCCCAGCTTGGTTGACAGAGCTAGGCCCTGGCTCAAACGAAAAAAAAAAATAGATGAGTTCCCGTCCTTTGCAGGGACATGGATGAAGCTGGAAGCCATCATTCTCAGAAACTAAGAGAGGAACAGAGAACCAAACACCGCATGTTCTCACTCATCAGTGGGAGTTGAACAATGAGAACACATGGACACAGGGAGAGGAACATTGTACACTGGGGCCTGTCGGGGGGCTGGGGGGCAAGAGGAGGGAGAGCGTTAGGAGAAATACCTAATGTACATGACAGGTTGACAGGTGCAGCAAACCATCATGGCACGTGTACACCTGTGCAACAAACCTGCACGTTCTGCACATGTATCTCAGAACTTAAAGTATAATAGAAATTAAAATAAAGAACTTTTTTTGCAAAACAAAGAACTAGTATGCAAAATGTGCCCAAAAAACTCTTCAGACTCAACCACTGGAAAACAAACAGCCCCATTTAAACATGGGCCACCTCACCAAAGATGCTTTGCAGGTGGTAAATTCGCCTACGAAAAATCACTCCACGTCGTAACTCATCGGGGAATTGCAAATGAATACCGCCGAGAGGTGCCAGGCGACGGGCCTCGAGATGACTAAGACTGAGATCTAGAGATGCCAACGGATGAAATACCGGAACTCTCATTGAGGGCTTGTCACAAGAAGAGAGTCCCTGCACCCTCTGACTTTGAGGTCACTGTGCAGCCTGCAATCAGATTTTCTTCTTTTTTTTTTTTTCTTGAGACTGAATCTTGCTCTGTGGTCCAGGCTGGAGGGCAATGGTGCAATCTTGGCTCCCCGCAACCTCCGCCTCCTGGGTTCAAGTCATTCTCCTGCCTCAGCCTCCAGAGTGGCTGACAGGCACCTGCCACCATGCCTGGCTAAGTTTTGTTATTTTTAGTAGAGACTGGGTTTCTCCATGTTGGTCAGGCTGGTCTCAAACTCCCGACCTCAGGTGATCCACCTGCCTCGACCTCCCAAAGTGCTGCAATCACAGGCGTGGGCCCCCGTGCCCGGCCCTGTAGTCACATTTTCTTCAAGCTTTGGGTTTAGG
>NW_012116010.1:2033826-2035507 GCF_000951035.1 Colobus angolensis palliatus | reverse complement strand
CCGTGTCGCCCAGGCTGGAGTGCAGTGGCACAATCTTGGCTCACTGCAAGCTCTGCCTCCCAGGTTCACGTCATTCTCCTGCCTTGGCCTCTGAGTAGCTGGGACTACAGGCACCCAACACCATGCCCGGCTAAGTTTTTGTATTTTTAGTAGACACGGGGTTTCACTGTGTTAGCCAGGATGGTCTCGATCTCCTGACCTTGTGATCTGCCTGCCTTGGCCTCCCAAAGTGCTGGGATGACAGGCATGAACCCCTGTGCCCAGACAGGCTGGCATGTTTCTACATTGACCACTGGTGTCCTTTTTTGGGACATGACTTTGTTAGACATTATCTGCTGGGCCTTTTGACTCTGTCTTGTTAATGGGATGGTCATAAATATGTATACATCACAGGAACTGATTATATTTGTGTGGTTTTATTTCTAGGCTCTCTATGCTTAAATCTAGGTGTCTTTTAGCGAATACGCCACTGTCCTTTTTTTGGTTGTCTGGAGACAGTTTCACACAGTCACCCAGGCTGGAGTGCAGCGGTGCCATCTCACCTGGGCTCCAATGATCCGCCCCCCTTGGCCTCTCAAAGTGCTGGGATTACAGACATCCGCTAACGGACCTCAATAGAAAACGCTAAACTAGAAAACTTCTAGAAGATAGTAGAGAAGAGAATCTAATTGATCTCAGGTCTGGTGGTGATGACTTTTTAGGCAGCACAACAAAGGCAGCATCTGGGAAAGAAATAATTGAAAAGTTGGACTTTGTTCGGGTTAAAAATGTCTGGTCTGAGCCGGGTGCAGTGGCTCATGCCTGTAATCCCAGCACTTTGGGAGGCCAAGGTGGGCAGATCACCTGAGGTCAGGAGTTCGAGACCAGCCTGGCCAACATGGCAAAACCCCGTCTCTACTAAAAATATAAAAATTAGCCAGGTATGGTGTCATGTGCCTGTAGTCCAAGCTCCTTGGGAGGCTGAGGCAGGAGAATCGCTTGAACCCTGGAGGGAGAGGTTGCAGTGAGCTGAGATTGCACCACTGCACTCCAGCCTGGGCAACAGAATGAGACTCTGTCTCAAAAATAATAATAATAATAATAATAATAATAAAGTCAAAAGCGTCTGGTCTGCAAAAGACACTGAATGGAATGAGAAGTCACAGGCATGAAGAAGATATTTTCAAAACACGTACCTGGTAACCAGTATGTGGTCAGGTGCAGTGGCTCACGCCTGTAATTCCAGCACTTGGGGAGGCCTAGGCAGGAGAAACGCTTCAGCTCAGGAGTTTGAAAGCAGCGTGGGCCACAAAGTGAGAGCTTGTCTGTCTCACGCCTGTAATCCCAGCACTTTGTGAGGCCAAGGCGGTGGACCATGAGGTCAGGAGTTGGAGACCAGTTTGGTTAACATGGAGAAACCTCGTCTCCATTAAAAATACAAAAATGAGCTGGGCAGGGTGGCGGGCGCCTGTTATCCCAGCTTCTCAGGAGGCTGAGGCAGGAGAATTGCTTGAACCAAGGAGGCAGAGGTTGCAGTGAGCTGAGATTGCACCACTGCACTCCAGCCTGGGTGACAGAGTGAGATTCCATCTCAAAAAAAAAAAAAAAAAAAAAAATTCGCCATCTATCTATCCGTGAATCCATTTGTCTATCAATGCCCTGTCATCCATCCATCATCTATTGTCTGTCTATATCAATTATC
>NW_012116010.1:2024191-2025501 GCF_000951035.1 Colobus angolensis palliatus | reverse complement strand
TGTAGACCCGGTGACCCCTGTTACTGTGGTAACACCTGCCTCTGAACCAACTGTGTGTTCTACCGACTTCAAAGTGAGCTGCCAACCCCAGTGAACCGGCAGCTGGCAGGCGTCGGGGGAAGAGAGGACCTGCCTGCCTCGGCCTCAGATCACAAGGCAAGAATCCTCGTAGCTAAGCACAAAAATGCATAGGAAATGCTCTGAGTTCTGTCGCTCTGCGTTGATTTTCCTCTATTGCATAACCCAACCCAACAGACAGTTTGCCCAGCGAGATTTGCATGCTGTCCACCGCGGACGCCCATGACGATTTTGAGCTGTGTTCTCTGCACAGGCAGCGGCCGTGTTTCTCTGATTTCTATATCTCATTCTCAGAGTATATAGCACAGGGCTTCACCACGGGCCAGAGCGCGGATTCTGAGAAACACAAGTAGCCCTTTTTAAAACAAAATGAATGTGTGTGTGTGTGTGTGTGTGTGTGCACGACGGCTGTTTTTTAAAATTTCCAAGTACTCTCCAGTGCACACACCTGTCTGGGTGGGGATGTCTGAACAGCAGCTGCAACATCTGCCTCGCTCTGGAAAGCAGGAAGCCACTGTACGTGGAATTAAGCTAATTAACATGAAATGCCTTTCAGTGAAAAAAAACCAAAAAACAAAAAAACCCAGTGGTTGACGTGTGGGCCCTGCCCTGCTGCAAAAGAAGAATATGTGCAAATAGCACGTCTTCTGAAATTTAAGCACTTCTGCCATTACCGAGCCGCAGTGGTAATGGTTTTAGGGGGTTACGGCAGAGAGGTTTGTTTAACAGATGAGAGAGAGGTGACAGGAAGGTTTGCAGGCTCGAGTTCCTGACAGCCATTCTCTGGTTAAAGATCGTTGCTCAGGGTTCATTGACGCTGACTTGTCTCATGATAGTTTAATTGTCATCAGGTGGATTCTACTCACCCTGTTTCCAGCCGTGCGCCCAGCAGAGCAGCCAAAGAGAAAGACTCCCGGAGATGGAACCCAGACGGTCTCAACTATCCTGTTCCTGTCTGAAGTCAAAGCTGGGCTCCCTTAGATCCAAAGCAGGCCTTTCTTAAAACCCAAAGCTGCCCTCCCTCAGACTCAAAAAGAGGCTCAAGACCCAAAGAGGGGCTCCCTTAGATGCAAAGCTGAGCTCCCCAAAACCCAAAGCTGGGCTCCTTTAAACCCAAAGCTAAGGTCCCTTAACCACAGAGCTGGGCTCTCCTAAACCCAAAGCTGACCTCCTTTAAAGCCAAAGCTGGGCTCCCCTAAACCCAAAGCTGAGCTTCTTTAAACCCAAAGCTG
>NW_012116010.1:2012290-2023122 GCF_000951035.1 Colobus angolensis palliatus | reverse complement strand
AAAGCTGGGCTCCCCTAAACCCAAAGCTGGGCTCCTTTAAACCCAAAGCTGGGCTGCCTTAAACCCAAAGCTGGGCTCCCCTACACCCAAAGCTGGAGTCTCCTAAACCCAAAGCTGGGCCCTCATAGACCTAAAGCTGGGTTCCCCTAAACCCAGGGAAGATTTTCATCTTTGAACACAAAGGAGTGTTTTTCTCTTGTTCCCTGGATCCAAACCCCCAGTGAGGGGAACCCTCAGCTGTGACAAGCCTCCAGTATACATATCTCCCCACGGTGTGAGCCACTTTCAGTCTCTCTCCTGTGAAAGGTGAAAGGATCCAGGGTACCAGGGATCATCGACAGAGACTCATGGCTTTGTTCTGTTTGTGACCTAAGGGAGGTCCTCAGGTCAACAGGAAAGGATATTTTAAAAGATTTCAAAGCAGTACCCATCCTAGGCTAGCCCACAGCACAAGAAATTCCCATTACAGTCCCGGCGCGGTGGCTCATGCCTGTCATCCCAGCACTTTGGGAGGCTGAGGTGGGCGGATGACGAGGTCAGGGGTTCGAGACCAGCCTGGTCAACGTGGTGAACCCCGCCCCCCCCATCTCTTCTAAAAATACAAAAAAAATTAGCTGGGCGTGGTGGCAGGTGCCTGTCATTCCAGCTACTCGGGAGGCTGAGACGGGAGAATTGCTGGAACCAGGGAGGCGGGGAGATTGCAGTGAGCTGAGATTGCACCGCTGCACTCCAGCCTCAGCCACAGAGCAACACCCTCAAAAAAAAAAAAAAAAAAAAAAGCGGTAGCTGGGGCGCCTTTCTGAGCAAAAACTAGAATCCTCCGTGTCCTGTTCGAGTCCTGCGTGTTTGCAGATTGACTCTGAAAATCACCTGGTGGGTTCTCAAATGGTTAACCATGTCATGCACTGATTCCCTCCTATAGGTAAAAGCTGGAGACAAATAAAGACAGGTGGAGAATTTGTTCAGCAAACATCTGATTCCTTAATTATGTAATAATGTCTTTTTTTTTTTTTTTTTTAGAGACAAGATTGCACTTGGTTGCTCAGGCTGGTCTCCAAGACTCCAGAAATCCACCTGACTCTGTTTCCAAAAGTGTCGGGGTTACAGGTTGGAGCCACTGCCCCCAGCCCTTAACAATGTCTTTTTTCTTCTTTTGAAGGCAGATTCTCACTGGGTCACCCAGGCTGGAGTGCAGTGGCATTGTGGCTGTTCACTGCAAACCTTTACCTCTGGGGTTCAAGCAATTCTCGTGCCTCAGCCTCCTGAGTAGCTGGAACTGCAGGTGGGTGCCACCACGCCCAGCTACATTTTTGTCTTTTAGTAAAGATGGACGTTTTACCCTGTTGCCCAGGCTGGCCTCAGACTCCTGAGGTCAGGCAATCCCATTGCCTTGGCCGCCCAAAATGCTAGGATTACAGGTGTGAGCCACTGCACCTGGCCCCTTAATGATGCCTTCCTGTCAATTGTGGCTAAATGTGTACACGTTAAATTAAATATTACCTTATTAACGTTTTATTTACTTTTGTTTCTCTTTTATATTGTAATTAAGGCTATATGGATACATAAATTTAAGAATATTTAAATAATATACATAATCCTATAAAGTTATATAATATATAAATTCTATAACATTACACATGTTTTTATGTATGATATTTATATAGAAGAATTTATTTGCAAATTATATAAGTTAAACATGTTATATAGTATGCATATTTAATAATTATATACAATATATTGTATAGTATTACCTGTATGTTATATATAATTCATACATATATGTGACATATTGAACATAGCACATATAAAATTATATATGAATATTTTATAGATCACATTATGTGTATATATAATGTATATGTAATTATATGTATAACACATTTTTTCTGTATGTCGTTTCAGTGAGGGTAGATTACAAAATATCTCATATAAAAACGGGTGAGGCCGGGTGCGGTGGCTCACACCTGTAATCCCAGCACTTTGGGAGACTGAGGCGGCTGGATCACCTGAGGTCAGGAGTTCCAGACCAGCCTGGCCAACATGGTGAAACCCCGTCTCTACTAAAAATACAAAACTAGCCGGGTGAGGCGGCAGGTGCCTGTCATCCCAGCTACTCGGGAGGCTGAGGCAGGAGAATCGCTTGAACCCGGGAGGCGGAGGTTGCAGTGAGCTGAGATCACGCCACTGCCCTCCAGCCTGGGTGAAAAGAGTGCAACTCTGTCTCAAAAACAACAACAACAAATGGTTGCACCGATAAAAACTTACGTATGAACGTTCCCTGCAGCACTCTTCACAACAGCCAAAAGGTGGAAACGGCTCAAGCGTCCATCAACAGACAGAGAGATAAACACAACAAGGGCCCACATCCACACAGTGGAATAGTATACAGCCATGAAAAGGAACAAGGCTCTAACCGAGGCTCACACAGTGGATGAACTTTGAAGACATTAGGCTCAGGGAGAGAAGTCAGACAGAGAAGGCCACGTGGTGCAGGATTCCATTTCAATAAAATGCCCAGAGCAGGCTGATCCATATAGAGAGAAAGGAGATGACCATGGCTGGGGCTGGGGATGGGGAAATAGGAACTGACTTTTCCCGAAAGGGGTATTTCTTTTGGGGGAATGACAAAGTGGTAGAAATAGACAGACGCGGTTGTTGCCCAGCACTGTGAATGTCCTACATGTCCTCCAGTTATTTGCTTCAAAACGGTGAGTTTTACAAGATGTAAAGTATAATCTCGATATGAAACGATTGTCTCTTGAAGCAGGAAGGGCATCCCTTCGGTTTCTGTTCTACTTCCTGTGTCTGAGCTGGCCTTCCACCACACCCTCCTGGCTGACTCCCTGCCCGCCCTGAGTCCTGAATGTTCCTACATTCTTAATGCTCCACCCTTTGTAGCTTGGGTTGTCCTGTGCCCCAGATAGCCCCAGCCACGGCCAGGGTGACCCTTTTTCCCCAGGGCAGGGCAGCCCCAGGGCCGAGCTTCCGCTTTTGGGAGATGCAGCAGTCACTAGGGCTCTAGCCAGCCTGGCCTTCTCATCCCTCAGGTCCCCACCAGGGGTGTCTGGGGTCGACTGGGCAAGTCTCCCCTGCCTGTGGTCACTATGGCCAGTGTGACGTTGGCTGGGTGTGAGTGGAGGGGAAGCGGCAGCCACGGCTGTGTTAACCAGTGACCTCATGGCGTCTGTCAGGAAGCCACAGTGAAAGGCGTCCAAGTTCTCAAGTCCAGCATTGTTTCAATTTCCTCCTTCTCTTCCCCGGCCACACACCGCTTCCTTCCTAGCTACCTGGAGTTGACAGGGAAGGAGAGTGCCAAGTGTCCTTCAGTCCTTGGGTGACCTCTCCTGTTCCTGGAGCAGACGTCACATTGAAGTCTGCAAACGTTTTCTTGTGCCCCCGTCCCAGGAAGACGCGCTCATCATCTTTGCTCTACATATGGGGACACTGAGGTGCAGAGGGCATCAGGAACCTGGACCATGAGTGACAAGGGCATGGTGCTTGGCACCCAGGCCCTAGGTTTTCTGGGCATATAGAAGATGCCACACTCTGCTTTGCATCAATCTCCAAATACGTGCATCTGAGCAGAAACACACCTGTGACTCTGAGCCTGAACTCTGCACCTGTCTCTGGCTGCCTGTCATCCTCCGTGCCCTCCTGAGGGGATTGCAGGGACCATACTGCATCCTGAGAGCTCCTCAAGGAGAAGAGACCTGAGCTGTATCATCCTGGTCCTCCCTGAGGCTGGAGCATGGTCCTGGCGTGCTGGGCAGGTGCATGTGCACCTGCTCTTCGCAGGGATTGGGGACAAGTCAGAATACAGGTTAAAAAAAAGAGGAGGCTGGGCACGGTGGCTCACACCTGTAATCCTAGCACTTTGGGAGGTCGAGGTGGGCAACTGCATGTGCCCCTGCTTTTCACAGGGGTTGAGGACAAGTCAGAATACAGGTTAAAAAAAAGAGGAGGCTGGGCACGGTGGCTCACACCTGTAATCCCAGCACTTTGGGAGGTCGAGGTGGGTGGATCGGCTGAGATCAGGAGTTTGAGACCAGCCTGAGCAACATGGAGAAATCTCATCTCTACTAAAAATAAGCTAGGTGTGGTGACGCACGCCTGTAATCCCAGCTACTTGGGAGGCTGAGGGATGAGAATTGCTTGAACCCGGAGGCAGAGGTTATGGTGATCTGAGATTGCGCCATTGCACTCTCCAGCCTGTGCAATGTATTACTGAATTCAGTGTATTACTGAACAGCTGAGTCCCTCAGGAGCTCCTCAGCCTGCCTCAGTTATTATTGGAGAGGCAGAATGAGCCGAGGAATCTCACTGCCTGGTTCTGCTGTAAACCACCCTGCTGGGAAGGGGTGAATGCAAAGCTACCAACTGATCACAACTCATATGCTGGGGGGTGGTGTTTCCCCTGCTCGCTCTCAGGCGCAGACGACGTGATCACGCCAGACGACGTGATCACGCCAGCTCCCTTGGTATGCTGGTCCACCTGGCCCTGCGGCAGGCTGTGTCTCCACAGCGGTGGGACCAACTCACGGATACCTCTTGCCCCAACTCCTGTGTCTCCTCTTCCCCATGCAGCTCCTCATGCCTGTCTGCACCCAGCACGGTCTTGAGTGACACCTTCAACCCTCCTTCTTGTGGCATCAGCCCACCATGGACCTGCCAGAGCCTCTTGGAAATCTGCATTTCATTCCAGCCCATGGGTGACAGCTCCTGCCTCCATGAAGAGCCTCTCTTCCCCACCAGGTACCTGCTGCAAACTCCTTTGGGTCTGCTTTCCTTAGCTTAGAGCTGTGCACCCGGGGTGGTCTTGGTCAATGCAGGGTGTGTGTGTGTGTGTGTGTGTGTGTGTGTGTGACACAGGACATTCCCAATGACTGTGGAGGGAATGAACGGGTGGATGTATGACTAACACTCAGGGTGTCCACACAAATGTAGAGAGAATGAATGAATGACATCCAGAATTCAGTCCCACAAATGTAGAGAGAATGAATGAATGACATCCAGAATTCAGTCCCACAAATGTGGAGAGAATGAATGAATGACATCCAGAATTCAGTCCCACAAATGTGGAGAGAATGAATGAATGACATCCAGAATTCAGTCCCACAAATGTGGAGGGAATGAATGAATGACATCAGGGTTCACTCCCGCAAATGTGGAGGGAAAGAATAAATGACACCCAGGATTCACTTCTGAAAATGTAGAGAGAATGAATGAATGATACCCAGGGATTCCCCACAAATGTGGAAGGAATGAATGAATGATATCCAGGGATTCCTCACAAATGTGGAGGGAAAGAATGAATGACACCCAGGATTCACTTCCGCAAATGTAGAGAGATTGAGTGAATGATCCCCATAGATTCCCCACAAATGTGGAGGGAATGAATGAATGATACTCAGGGATTCCCCACAAATGTGGAGGGAAAGAATGAATGACACCCAGGATTCACTTCCAAAAATGTAGAGAGAATGAATGAATGATATCCAGGGATTCCTCACAAATGGAGAGGCAATGAATAACACTCAGAGATTTGCTCCTGCAAATGTGGAGAGAATTAATGAATGACACCAAGATTCATTCCCACAAATGTGGAGGGAATGAATGAATGACACCCAGGATTCACTTCCGAAAATGTAGAGAGAATGAATGAATGATACCCAGGGACTCCCCACAAATGTGGTGGGAATGAATGAATGATGTCTAGGGATTCCCCGCAAATGTGGAGGAAATGAATGAGTGACACCCAGGATTCACCTCTGCAAATGTAGAGAGAATGAATGAAAGATACCCAGATATTCCCTGCAAGTGTGGAGGGAATGAATGAACGACATCCAGGGATTCCCCGTAAATGTGGAGGGAATGAATGAATGACACCTAAGTGTTCCGCAGAAATGTGGAGGGAATGAATGAATGACACCCAGAGATTCATTCCTGCAAATGTGGAGGGAATGAATGAATGAGTCACACACAGGCCTTGCTTGATAAATGAATGGGTAAATGCATAAATGAAAGAATGACGTGCAGGGTTTTCTCCCTAAACGTGGAGTGAATGAAAGAGTGAATGCGTGATGCCCACTAGTTCTTGACAAGTGTGGAGCAAATGAGGAGATGAATGAACGAATGAATGCCACTCTGAGAAGGCAGAGTGAATGAGTGATGGAATGTGTGGAGCAGATGAGGAAATGAATGAATGAGTGCCATTCTGAGAATGCAGAGTGAATGAGTGATGGAATGTGTGGAGCAAATGATGAGGTGAATGAATGAATGAATGCCACTGTGAGAATGCAGAGTGAATGAGTGATGAAATGTGTGGAGGAAATGAGGAAAAGAATAGTGAATGAATGCCACTCTGAGAAGGCAGAGTGAATGAGTGATGAAATGTGTGGAGGAAATGAGATGAGTGAATGAATGAAGGCCACTCTGAGAATGCAGAGTGAATGAGTGATGGAATGTGTGGAGCAAATGAGGAGATGAATGAATGAATTAATGCCGCTCTGAGAAGGCAGAGTGAATGAGTGATGGAATGTGTGGAGCAAACGAGGAAATGAATGAATGAGTGAATGAATGCCACTCTGAGAAGGCAGAGTGAATGAGTGATGGAATGTATGGAGCTAATGAGGAAATGAATGAATGAATGAATGCCACTGTGAGAATGCAGAGTGAATGAGTGATGGAATGTGTGGAGGAAATGAGGAGATGAGTGAATGAATGAATGAATGCCACTCTGAGAAGGCAGAGTGAATGAGTGATGGAATGTGTGGAGAAAATGAGGAAAAGAATGAATGAGTGAATGAATGCCACTCTGAGAAGGCAGAGTGAATGAGTGATGGAATGTGTGGAGGAAATGAGGAGATGAGTGAATGAATGAATGAATGCCACTGTGAGAATGCAGAGTGAATGAGTGATGGAATGTGTGGAGGAAATGAGGAAGTGAGTGAATGAATGAATGCCACTGTGAGAATGCAGAATGAATGAGTGATGGAATGGACAGAAGGTGGCAGGGGCAGTGTGGACGTTGGCCCCATCACCTCCCTCTGGCCCACTTTGGTCCAGCTCACCACTGGCCCTGACCTCTCCGTTGCATCCATGGAAACTGTGTGCCCAGCACCCCTTTCCCCTGGGGTCACTCCCGCTCTGGGCTGTGTGGTTCTCTAGGACTGTCAATCAATGAGGAGAGGGGTGTGGTCCAAGTCTGTCAATCACTGAGGATGGGGGAGTGTGGTTCAAGCCTGTCAATCACTGAAGATGGGGGTGTGGCCCAAGCCTGTCAATCACCCAAGAGAGGGGTGTGGCCCAAGCCTGGCCAGTTAGGGGGTCTGTCACCCTGTTCATAAAAATTATCACGAGCAGTGGTCATTTGTCTCTGACATGGCCAGTCGGAACCCTTCAAGAGGTGTGACTTGTGGGTGCCAGGAGAGACAGGGTGTTCCTTTTCCCATTTGATTCTGCTCTGAAAAGACGGGGATCCCAGACTACCAGAGACCCTCTTTCCATCCCTATAGAGAAGGTGGTCTTCCTGAAGTCATTCCACACCCTGCAGCTGAGGGAGGCAGAAAAAGGTGGGGCTGAAACGTGGGAAGAGAGAAAGAGAAAGAGGAGAGACTGGTGGCCGTTTAAGCTCCTGGATCCAGCCATGCCTGAAGTCCTCATAGAAATCCTAATTATCCAATTTGACACTTTCCACCTTGACTTCAGCTAGGTCAACTCAAGTTTCTATCGCTTGCCATAGAAGACAGTTATGCCTCAAGCACTAGGGGTAGGCAGGTTGGGCTCCCAGTTGGGGGACAGAATACTCCTAGTTCCAGCAAGAGGGCCCTACGGAGCCCATGCCACCTGCCCTGAGCTGAGGCATGGTTATTTCAAAGGCAGTCACGCATCGTTCATCACTAATTCCCCAGTGCAGTGGTTCAAGGCTAACAAGCAGCACCCAGCGCCCACCTCTGCCTATTTCTGGTTGTAGGTCTTGAACACACCCCCCCCGCTCCATGTTCGCCTCAGTTTCCCTTACTGGTAAAACAGGGATGATCGTCACATCACCTGTCTCACGAAGTTTTGAAAATCCCAGAGATAAGACTGGGCGCGCATGGCTCACGCCTGTCATCCCAGCACTTTGGGAGACCGAGGCGGGCGGATCATGAGGTCGGAAGTTCGAGACCAGCCTGGCCAACATAGTGAAACCCCATCTCTACTAAAATACAAAAAATTAGCTGGGCATGGTGGCGGGCGCCTGTCATCCCAACTACTCAGGAGGCTGAGGCAGGAGAATCACTTGAATTCAGGAGGGGGAGGTTGCAGTGAGCTGAGATCATGCCACTGCACTCCAGCCTGGGCTACAGAGCGAGACTTTGTTGAAAGAAAGGAAAAGGAAAAGGAAAGGAAAGGAGGAAGGAAAGAAAGAAGGAAAGAAAGGAAGGAAGGAAAGAAAAAGAGAGAAAGAGAGAGAAAGAGAGGGGGAGGAAAGAAAGAAAGAAAGGAAAGAAAGAAAGAAGAAAGGAAAGAAAGAAAGAAAGAAAGAGAAAGAAAGAAAAAGAAAGAAAGAAAGAAAGAAAGAAAGAAAGAAAGAAAGAAAGAAAGAAAGAAAAGAAAGAAAGAGAAAGAAAATCCCAGCGATAAAGGCCTCGTAAAAGTGGCTGCTGCTTCCTGTGCACTCAATTGACGTCAACTACTTTTATTTGCAAAAACCAAGAACAACCTCTCCTCCCCGCAAAACAAAGGCAAAATAAAAGCAACAGACAGGTGTGAAGAAGATGTCTGGGACAGCACCTTTTCAAGAAGGTGGACTTTTTCCATCTTTTTCTAGGCCCACCTCAGCCCTCTCTGTGACCTTTGAGAGCTTGTGCACAGTGCGCGGCCCCTGTCTTGAGGGTGTGTGTCGTTTTGCAGGACTCTGGTGAGCCCGGGTTAAGAAATCACACACCCCAAAGGGAGGCCGAGCTGAGGGCTTTCTCTGCCGTTCAACCGCACCTCTGGCCCGGATCTGCTCGGTTGCTGGGGTATTTCTGCAGGGCGGCCTCTCCTCTCTGAACACCCCCAGGTCCCCGTGACTTACAGCGGCGGCTGCAGAGAGGGCAGACGTCCTGGGTGAGGCTGGTCTTGTGGTGTTTGTCTGAGCAGCCGTCAAGCTGCGCAGGGGGTCCTCGGGGACCCTCCTCCTCCTGGTCCAGAGGTGGCTGCCTATGGCAGTGTCCTGTGCACAGGGGCAGGAGAGGAGGGCCAGCTCTCTGCTCTGCTGGGAAAAAGAAAATCCCACTGGCTGTGCCTGCACCACACCCTGAGACAGACACAAGCAGCCTCCGGAGAGACCCAGCGAGCTGCTCTTAGCCGCGATCTGTCATCTGCAGACTGAACTTGGTGCACGGTGGTTATGAAACAGGCCAGACCAACAATAGATGGAAAAGGTTCCTCTTTCTGGCCCTGGGCCCCAGGGAGCGGGGTCAGGCCAGCACAGGGGGATTTTACATGTTTTTCTCCTAATGCGATATTTTTCAATATGGCTTTTTTTTTTTTTAATGCGTTTGGCCTCCATGTACGCAGGACCGTTGCCTCAGAAAGGTTAGTTTCGGATTCGAAAATGGGTTAAATTTAAGGACAGTTTCTCTTGCCTATAATGGATATGACTTTATGCTTTATGTGAAAATACTAATTTTTAGAAATGTGTATGTCCACAGTCACTATTTTTTTTTTTCTTTTGAGACTGAGTCTCCCTCTGCTTCCCAAGCTGCAATGCAATGGTACTGTCTCAGCTCACTGTGACTTCTGCCTCCCAGGTTCAGAGGATTCTCCCTTGGCCTCCCAAGTAGCTGGGATAACAAGCATACACCACCACACCCAGCTATACATATATATATATTTTTGTATTTTTTTTATTTTTAGTAGAGACAGGGTTTCATCATGTTGATCAGGCTGGTCTCCAACTCCTGACCTCAGGTGATCCATCCGCCTCGGCCTCCAAAAGTTCTGGGATTACAGGGATGAGCCACCACACCTGGCTGTATATTCACTATTTAAAAGCAGTACCCATTGGATTATGCTAAGACAGTTTTTTTTTTTTTTTTTTTTTGAGACGGAGTCTCGCTCTGTCGCCCGGGCTGGAGTGCAGTGGCCGGATCTCAGCTCACTGCAAGCTCCGCTTCCCAGGTTTACGCCATTCTCCTGCCTCAGCCTCCCGAGTAGCTGGGACTACAGGCGCCCGCCACCTCGTCCAGCTAGTTTTGTATTTTTTTTTTAGTAGAGACGGGGTTTCACCGTGTTAGCCAGGATGGTGTCAATCTCCTGACCTCGTGATCCGCCCATCTCAGCCTCCCAAAGTGCTGGGATTACAGGCTTGAGCCACCGCGCCCGGCCAAGACAGTTTTTTTATTTGGAAGCTTGAGGTTGCTGTGAGCTGAACTGCACTATACTTACGAAACTGAACTGAACTGAACAACTCACACCACTGCACTCCAGCCTGGGTGACAGACAAAGCAGGATCCTGTCTCAAAAATAAAAGGGAGAGCCCTTTATGACAAACGGCTAGCTCAGGGTATGTTTTCTGCGCTTTCTGTCTGTTACAGGCTGAATGGTACCCTCCCAAATTCATCCGTTAAAGTTCTAACCCCTAGGACCGCACGATGTGGCTGTATTTGGAGATTACTTCTTTAAAGAGTTGACGACAGTAAAATGAGGTCACTAGGAGTGGGCCCTGTGAGGGGGACACTAGTGCACTAATCCAATAGGACTAGTGCCCTCATAAGAAGAGGAGATGAGGACAGGGACACACAGAGAGGGATGACCCTGTGAGGACACAGGGAGAAGACGGCGTCTCCAAGCCCAGGAGAGAG
>NW_012116010.1:2010867-2011580 GCF_000951035.1 Colobus angolensis palliatus | reverse complement strand
GAGGACACAGGGAGAAGACGGCGTCTCCAAGCCCAGGAGAGAGGCCTCAGGAGGAACCAGCCCTGCCCACACCTGGATCTCAGACGTCCAGCCTCAAGGACTGTGGGAGAATCAATGTGTGTTGTTTATAAGCCACCCAGTCTATGGTATTCTGTGATACCAGCCTGAGATGGACTAAGACATCTCATAAGAAGATGAGATGAAGACCAGACACACACAGAGGGACGAGCCTGTGAAGACACAGGGAGAAGACGGCGTCTCCAAGCCCAGGAGAGAGGTCTCAGGAGGAACCAGCCCTGCCCACACCTGGATCTCAGACGTCCAGCCTCCAGGACTGTGGGAGAATCCATGTCTGTTGTTTATAACCACCCAGTCTGCCGTGTTTTATTATGGTGGCTGAACGGACTACCCCTTCACTGTGAAGCAGGTGGGAGAAGGCGACCGTCGGGGATGCTGCAGAAACCTAGGCCGGACGGAAGTGAACTTGGGTGCCACTGGCTTGTCCCTGCTGTTGAATTTTGAAGACCCTCGAGGCCATCGCCATCAGGAGTCACGCTTCCCGGCCTGGCTTCTCGGTAGAGACAGCGCATTACGGGGTGGGAAATGGTTTCTTCACACTGGTGCCCCGCCTTGGGGTTGGGGAGCCACCTGAGAAGGCACACAGCCACAGCCACAGCCACAGCCCTCCCGGGTGAGACTCTCTGGGATTCCGC
>NW_012116010.1:2003591-2006405 GCF_000951035.1 Colobus angolensis palliatus | reverse complement strand
AAATAAATAAATAAATAAATAGTATGCTGACAAGCGAATATGGCTTTTTCTGTTTGTCATTATGGCTGGCATCTCCAAGAAGGTACCGGACTTGCTGAGGTGTCTTGGCCAGGCTGGTCTCGAACTTCTGACCTCAGGTGATCCGCCCTCCTCGGCCTACCCAAAGCGCTGGGATGACAGGTGTGAGCCACTGTGCCTGGCCCTCTGTTGTTTTTTGAGATGGAGTCTCGCTCTTGTCGCCCAGGCTGGAGTGCAGTGGCACGATCTCGGCTCACTGCAACCTCCGCCTCTCAGGTTCAAGCGATTCTCCTGCCTCAGCCTCCCGCGTAGCTGGGATTACAGGTGCGTGCCATCATGCCCGCTTAATTTTTGTATTTTTAGTAGTGATGGGGTTGCACTGTGTTGGCCAGGCTGGTCTCGAACTCCTGACCTCAGGTGATCCTCCCATCGTGCCCTCCCAAAGCGCTGGGATGACAGGTGTGAAGCCCCGCGCCTGGCCATGTTAATTCTTCCGAAGTCAACAGAGGCCCATTGCTCTGAGCTGCCACCACCCCCGGCCCTGTTTGTGACGACCAATGGGCTTCTGTGCATGGAGGATTTTGGGTGTTAAAACCAGGAGAGCCCCCAGCAGCACCCAGGCTCCGAGGCTCTGGGAGATGGGGTGTGAGAGACAGACCCTGCCTGCCACAGGAAAATGATCCATTACAGTCCCCCTGGGTGGTTTTCCAGGCCAGGCAGCTGGGGCCGCCTATCTGGCCCAGGGTGACCTGACTCTCTCGGTTCTGTCCTGGGAGAGGTGGGGATTTTTAAGCCTGACCTTTTAGCTTTACCACAGGGCTCCTATCCAGCCTTCCTTCCTGAGACTGTCTCTACACCCATCTTCCAAAGCTCACAGAGCTGGCCGGAGGGTGCCAGGGACCTCTTCCGAACTACGTCTCGGAAGGACGTGGCTGCGTCTTCTCAGATACTATGTCCAGGCTTGGGTCTGAATCTCTTCATTCTGACTCCAGGGGACATAAATGTCAGACCCCGGGAAGCTCTCTGTGCATCCCTGTGACGGTGCTTTGCACACTTTTGGTCTGTGTTTGACTTTCTGATGCGCTTTCATTTTCATTTTCGTTTTGATGTATTCATTTATGGAGAATTTATGAAAAAACGAGGTCATGCTCTGTTGCCCAGGCTGGAGTGCAGTGCTGACGTTATAGCTCACGGCAGCCTCAACCTCCTGGCGTGAACCGATCCTCCCACCTCAGCCTCCTGAGCAGCTGGGACTACAGGTACATGCCACCACGGCTTGCTAATCTTTGATTTTTGGAGAGATGGGGGGGTCTCACTATGTTGCCCAGTCTTAGTTTTCATTTTATTTATTTATTAATAATAATAATTATTATTATTATTTTTGAGACGGAGTCTTTCTCTGTCACCCAGGCTGGAGTGCAACGGAGCAATCTCGGCTCACTGCAACCTCTGCCTCCCGGGTTCAAGTGATTCTCCTGCCTCAGCCTCCCGAGCACCTGGGATTACAGGCATGTGCCGCCACACCCAGCTAATTTTTTGTATTTTCGGTGGAGATGGGGCTTCACCGTGTTAGCCAGGATGCTCTGGATCTCCTGACCTCGTGATTCACCCACCTCAGCCTCCCAAAAGTGCTGGGATTACAGGCGTGAGGCACCACGCCCAGCCAGATTTCATTTTTATTTATTAGTATTATTTTTTTTGAGACAAAGTCTCGCTCTGTCACTCAGGTGGGAGTGCAGTGGTACGATCTTGGCTCCCTGCAACCCCTGCCTCCTGGGTTCAAACGATTCTCTTGCCTCAGCCTCTCAAAGTGCTGGGATGACAGACACGAGCCACCGTGCCCGGCCTCTTTTTTCTGTTTGGAAATAAAGTCCTGTCTAGCTTTATGATGAGTGGGATCACATCACCGAAGATAAACGAGCCAGAAAATGGATTTGCTTATCTCTGTTTTTGTCACGTCCTCTTGGAGGCGGTCCAAGCCTCCTCCCCTCTCTCCCCCACTTCGAATGCAGAGTGTTGGTGACACTCAGCCAGGGACAGGGCCCTGCTGCGGGCCGGGTTCCTCTTTCTACTGACTCTCTGGGGACCCTGTTTGCCTCCCTGCAACACGCTTTGCTGAAGAGCTCGGTGCTGGCTGCCACGTGAGCCGCCCCTGTCCGTCCTCTCAGCAGCCCTCCCCAGCTGCAAACCCCAATCGAGGGCCTCCCGTGTGGCGTTGGACGGCGGCCCCCAGAGATAGCTCCACGTCCCGAGCCCTGCTATTTGGGGATGGGGCATCGTTTGGAAAAGAAGGTCTTTGCAGATTAATTAAGTTGTGGATCTTGAGAGAAAATAATGCAGAGCCTGCGTTATCTGGCCGGGCCCTAAATGGAATGACAGGTGTCCTTGTAAGAGATCGAGGAGGAGACACAGACACAGAGGAGGATGGCCACGTGGAGACGGAGGCAGAGACTGGAGTGATGTGGCCACAAGCCCAGGGACGCCTGGAGCCTCCAGCAGCTGGAAGAGGCAGCAAGATCCTCCCCTGGAGCCTGTAGAGGAAAGTGGCTACAATTGTAATGGGTTGAAGAGCAGATCCTGAAAAGATATGTCCGTATACTAGAGCCCAGAATGAGACGTTATTTGGAAATAACGCATTTTGCAGATGTGATGAGTTAAGGATCTGGAGATGACATCATCCTGGATTAGGCTGGGCCTTAAATGCAACGACAGGTGTCCTTGTAAGAGACAGAAGAGGAGACGCAGACACAGAGGAGGAGGCCACGTGGAGACGGAGGCAGAGACTGGAGTGATGCG
>NW_012116010.1:2002294-2002985 GCF_000951035.1 Colobus angolensis palliatus | reverse complement strand
CGCCACCGCACTCCAGCCTGGGCGACAGAGACTCAGTCTCCAACAAAACAAAACCAAACAAGAAAAAACACAAGTGCTTTGTCACTGTCCTGGAGGAACTGAATCGACTCTAATAATGTTGGTGTTCTACAGGCAATCATCCACTCAACTAACCTCTAAAGGAACTGTCTTTACAGATTCGAGAATTCCACGTCCTTCTTTGCCCTCCTGGAAGCTCCTATTTTCCATTGGCTTGCCTCCTGATGTCATGTAGACCTGGATCTGAAAGCCTTTGAGGGGTGAGACCCTATCCATCTCATGACAGCCAAACAGTACATGTGTTGAAATTTAAACATGGGTTTCACTTCCTGGTACCATAAGGATCCCACGTGCTGGAAACTTTCTTCTGCTGAAATGGTCTCTGTGGTCAGCATGGATCCAGCTGGGCAGCACGGCTCACGCCTGTCATCCCAGCATTTTGGGAGGCTGAGGCGGGCGGATCACTTGAGGTCAGAAGTTTGAGACCATCCCGGCCAACATGATGAAACCTCATCTCTACTAAAAATACAAAATGAGGCCGGGTGCGGTGGCTCACGCCTGTCATCCCAGGACTTTGGGAGGCCAAAGAGGGCGGATCACGAGGTCAAGAGATCAAGACCATCCTGGCAAACATGGTGAAACCCCGTCTCTACTCAAAATACAAAACAATTAA
>NW_012116010.1:1997478-1998559 GCF_000951035.1 Colobus angolensis palliatus | reverse complement strand
GATCTCGGCTCACTGCATGCTCCGTCTCCCTCCCGGGTTCCCGCCATTCTCCTGCCTCAGCCTCCCGAGTAGCTGGGACTACAGATGCCCGCCACCACACCCGGCTGGTTTTTTGTATTTTTAGTAGAGACGGGGTTTCACCATATTGGCCAGACTGCTCTCTATCTCCTGACCTCGTGATCCGCCTGCCTCGGCCTCCCAAAGTGCTGGGATGACAGGCGTGAGCCACCACGCCCGGCCACCTTCTGGCTACTGTCATTTCTGTAGGCCATGGATGGGTCATAGGAGTCCCCATGACTAAAATTAAGATGCAGTTTAGTTGGAAGTGATGTTGCTTCCGTGGTCCTTCATGCAAAGATTCCATGCTCTGCTATTTGCAAAAGGCTCCTGGAGCCCTTCCATACATGCAACCCCCCAGCTGCCTCTGAACCAAGCAAGTAAGATCTAAGATCAGAGGCATGATCAGGGCAGCCGTCCTGGCTTGCTCTCTCTGTGTGTCCAAGATGAAATCCCCTGGATTTCACTGGACAAGACGGGACCTGCCATTGCACGTTGTCCTCGAACGCCTGGCAGTTCGCACCTGCTACCTCGTGAGTCCTGGAAAAATAATCAGCCTCATCTCTTGTCGGATGACTTGTCCCGAGAGACATGCCAGGACCCCACCCAAGCCTTCCTAGCCAAAAATCATCATCACTCATCCAGAAAAACTGTCACTCATATCCCAGGTGACCACCGACGGTGGTTTGGAGCTGGGGTAGCTCCTGAATCCCTGCAGTGCTGGCCATGTACCTGTCGTGTGGATTGCTAAGCCGAGGCTCAGGGCTGTGACGGTCCCCGGTCACAGCACCCCGGTCACAGTCCCCACGTGCCGGCCCCTCCTGTTGGTGACGCGATTCCTCAATTCCCCCCCACCACCCCCCGCACCTGACTTCGCGTATCTCCATGCTGCATTCAGGAGAAGCTTCCTAGTGCGCTTGAGCCGGTGTGTGGGTATACCAGCCCTGTGGTGAGGGGAGGGAAACTAAGGGTTTTTCTTACTTGACAGAAGAGGAAATTGAGGTTAGTTATTAGGTCATGGCAT
>NW_012116010.1:1993161-1996069 GCF_000951035.1 Colobus angolensis palliatus | reverse complement strand
TCTATCTATTATCTATCATCTATGTATCTATGTATCTATCCTTCCTTCTATCTATGTATCTATCATCTATGTATCCATCCATCCATCCATCTATTCTATCATCTATGTGTCTATGTATCCATCCATTCATTGTATCTACCATGTATCTAACTATTAGCTATCTATCTACCATGTATGCATCTATCCATCTATTCATCCATCTGTCTATCCTGTATGTATTTATCCATCCATCCATCCATTCATCCATCCATCCATCTATTATATCATCTATGTGTCTATGTATCATCCATTCATTGTATCTATCATGTATCTGTTATCTATTTATCATGTATGTATCTATCCGTCTATTCATCCATCTGTCTATCCTGTATGTATTTATCCATCCATCCATCCATCTATTCTCTCTCTCTCTCTATTGTCTATCATCTATGTATCTATGTATCTATCTTATCTATCTATCCATCTATCTATATATCTCTATGTATGTATGTATGTATCTATCTATCTATCTCCATCTATCTATTATCTATCATCTATGTATCTATGTATCTATCCTTCCTTCTATCTATGTATCTATCATCTATGTATCCATCCATCCATCCATCTATTATATCATCTATGTATCTATGTATCATCCATTCATTGTATCTATCATGTATCTAACTGTTATCTATTTATCATGTATGTATCTATTCATCTATTCATCCATCTATCCTGTATGTATTTATCCATCCATCCATCCATCCATCCATCCATCCATCCATCATCTATTCTATCTCTCTCTCTCTATTGTCATCTATGTATCTATGTATCTATCCTATCTATCTATTCATCTATCTATATATCTCTATCTATCTATATCTGTCATCTATATATCTATGTATCTATCCATCCATCTATATATCTATCATCTATGTATCCATCCATTCATTCATCCGTCCATCATCCATCCATCTATTCTATCATCTATGTATCTATGTATCCATCCATTCATTGTTATCTACCATGTGTATCTAACTATTATCTATCTATCTATCTGTCTATCTATCTATCTATCTCATCTATCATCTATATACATCTATCATCTATCACCTATCTGTCTCAATATCTGTCAATCTATCATCTATATCTATGTATTACCTATCTATCTCAATAGCTAGCTATCAATAGTCTATCATCTAATCTATTCATCCATCGATCTCAATATCTATCAATCATCGAATAGCTATATCTATTCATCTATCTATCTACACCTGGCTTAGAGCATGATGGGCTCACTACTCTGGGAGAGTAGCTTCGAGGAATACCACCTGTGTCCTCACTGCTACAAGCTTTTTGTTTTTCTCTGGCAGCTGAACAAGCCCAGGCTTGGAGATGAGCCATATGAAAACCAGTGAAGCTCGTCCAACTCACAGACGCTCACTCATGGACCCCCTGCTCCCCCAGCCATAACTACAGCTTCCATTGCACGAGAGATTAATTTCAACCACTTTCTCCTGGTAAGAGACTCCGACAATGGGCTGGTTCTGGATGGTTGACAGAGGCTGCACACTCAGTGCCTCTGTGTCCTGGAAGCCCCTTTTGACAATTGGGCACAGTGGCTCATGTCTGTAATACCAGCACTTTAGGAGGCTGAGATGGGTGGATCACTTGATGTCAGGAGTTCAAGACCAGCTTGGCGACCATGGCAAAACCCTGTCTCTACTAAAAACACAAAAATTAGCCAGGCACAGTGGCGTGTGCCTGTAATCCTAGCTACTCAGTAGGCTGAGGCAGGAGAATTGCTTCAACCTGGGAGGTGGAGGTTGCAGTGAGCTGTGATGACATCACTGCACTCCAGCCTGGGTGACAGAGTGAGACTCTATCTGAAAAAGAAAAAGAAAAGTAAAAAAGCAAACACCTTTTGATATAGACAACCTCAATGTGATGCATTAAATGTTAAAAGTCTCCACCCCCAAAGTGAACATGGAACTTCTGTTACACACACGTTTGTCCTGTATGCACGTGTGAGGACGCCCATCATTGAAATTCATAGCTCCTCCTGTAACCTGTTGAATACAAGTATGTTTGGTTATGTCACTTCACATACGTTCCCATCTCTGTCTCTTCTCCTTCGAAACGTCTACTTTTAGTCTCTGCCAGAGGCTACGTTTCCCAGCCTGTTAGGCTGTACACATCAAGCTCTCCTCTCCAAATGTGTGTATCTCGTCATTATTTTTTTTTCCTTTTAGTGATGAGATCTCGGTCCGTCACCCGGGCTGGAATGCAGTGGTGTGATGACAGCTCACTGCAGCCTCCGACTCCTGGGCTCAAACCATCCTCCCGCTTCAACCTCTCAAAGCACTGGCGTGAAAGACACACAGCCACCTTTGCCCAACCAATCTCGTGATTTTAAGTCCACACCTTCCATTCTCTTGATGGCACCGAGCACTGGCCTTCAACACCATGTCTACGGATGGCCAACTGAGTCCCTTCTGGGGCTCCGGACACCATTCTCTTAGCTGTCTGTGGTCTGAGACTTCTTCCTGATTGACACATGGCTTCCTGCCTTATAATTTCCTTCACGTGAGTCCTCTGGTCAGTCCCACGTCACTCCCTGACAACACCCAGCACGGCCAGGTGGATCCTTCTGAAATTCCAGGTGAGTAAGTGTCCCGCCTTCGGTGATATGGGGGCCCACCTGCTCCTCTGCCTTTTTTCCTGGTTCCTTTGTCCAGGGTTCATCATACCAGATACATAAGCAAAGAGAAGAGGCTTCCAGGCTGGGGAGGTCCCCTGTCCAGGGTCTCCTCCTGTGTAAGAGGGTCCTGGGGGTATAGCAAACAATGACCCCACACTGGGGTGTACTTAAACAACAGAAATTCATCATCTCCCAGTCCTGGAGGTGAACAGTCTGAGATTAAGGTGC
>NW_012116010.1:1983497-1988501 GCF_000951035.1 Colobus angolensis palliatus | reverse complement strand
AATAGCTATATCTATTCATCTATCTATCTACACCTGGCTTAGAGCATGATGGGCTCACTACTCTGGGAGAGTAGCTTCGAGGAATACCACCTGTGTCCTCACTGCTACAAGCTTTTTGTTTTTCTCTGGCAGCTGAACAAGCCCAGGCTTGGAGATGAGCCATATGAAAACCAGTGAAGCTCGTCCAACTCACAGACGCTCACTCATGGACCCCCTGCTCCACCAGCCATAACTACAGCTTCCATTGCACGAGAGATTAATTTCAACCACTTTCTCCTGGTAAGAGACTCCGACAATGGGCTGGTTCTGGATGGTTGACAGAGGCTGCACACTCAGTGCCTCTGTGTCCTGGAAGCCCCTTTTGACAATTGGGCACAGTGGCTCATGTCTGTAATACCAGCACTTTAGGAGGCTGAGATGGGTGGATCACTTGATGTCAGGAGTTCAAGACCAGCTTGGCGACCATGGCAAAACCCTGTCTCTACTAAAAACACAAAAATTAGCCAGGCACAGTGGCGTGTGCCTGTAATCCTAGCTACTCAGTAGGCTGAGGCAGGAGAATTGCTTCAACCTGGGAGGTGGAGGTTGCAGTGAGCTGTGATGACATCACTGCACTCCAGCCTGGGTGACAGAGTGAGACTCTATCTGAAAAAGAAAAAGAAAAGTAAAAAAGCAAACACCTTTTGATATAGACAACCTCAATGTGATGCATTAAATGTTAAAAGTCTCCACCCCCAAAGTGAACATGGAACTTCTGTTACACACACGTTTGTCCTGTATGCACGTGTGAGGACGCCCGTCATTGAAATTCATAGCTCCTCCTGTAACCTGTTGAATACAAGTATGTTTGGTTATGTCACTTCACATACGTTCCCATCTCTGTCTCTTCTCCTTCGAAACGTCTACTTTTAGTCTCTGCCAGAGGCTACGTTTCCCAGCCTGTTAGGCTGTACACATCAAGCTCTCCTCTCCAAATGTGTGTATCTCGTCATTATTTTTTTTTCCTTTTAGTGATGAGATCTCGGTCCGTCACCCGGGCTGGAATGCAGTGGTGTGATGACAGCTCACTGCAGCCTCCGACTCCTGGGCTCAAACCATCCTCCCGCTTCAACCTCTCAAAGCACTGGCGTGAAAGACACACAGCCACCTTTGCCCAACCAATCTCGTGATTTTAAGTCCACACCTTCCATTCTCTTGATGGCACCGAGCACTGGCCTTCAACACCATGTCTACGGATGGCCAACTGAGTCCCTTCTGGGGCTCCGGACACCATTCTCTTAGCTGTCTGTGGTCTGAGACTTCTTCCTGATTGACACATGGCTTCCTGCCTTATAATTTCCTTCACGTGAGTCCTCTGGTCAGTCCCACGTCACTCCCTGACAACACCCAGCACGGCCAGGTGGATCCTTCTGAAATTCCAGGTGAGTAAGTGTCCCGCCTTCGGTGATATGGGGGCCCACCTGCTCCTCTGCCTTTTTTCCTGGTTCCTTTGTCCAGGGTTCATCATACCAGATACATAAGCAAAGAGAAGAGGCTTCCAGGCTGGGGAGGTCCCCTGTCCAGGGTCTCCTCCTGTGTAAGAGGGTCCTGGGGGTATAGCAAACAATGACCCCACACTGGGGTGTACTTAAACAACAGAAATTCATCATCTCCCAGTCCTGGAGGTGAACAGTCTGAGATTAAGGTGCAGGCAGGCCCACGGTATTAGTCTGTTCTCACGCTGCTACTGAAGACATACCTGGCCGGGCGCAGTGGCTCAAGCCTGTAATCCCAGCGCACTGGGAGGCTGAGGCGGGTGGATCACCTGAGGTCAGGCGTTCAAGACCATCCTAGAGCCAACATGATGAAACCCCATCTCTACTGAAAATAGAAAAATTAGCCCGGTGTGGTGGTGGGTACCTGTAATCCCACGTACTCGGGAGGCGGAGGCAGGAGAATCGCTTGAACCTGGGAGGTGGAGGTTGCAGTGAGCTGAGATCGCGCCACTGCACTCCAGCCTGGGCAACAGAGTGAAACGCCATCTCCAAAACAAACAAACGAACAAAGACATTCCCAAGACTGGGTCGTTTATAAAGGAAAGAGGTTTAACGGACTCACAGTTCCTCATGGCTGGGGAGGCCGCACAATGATGGCAGAAGGCAAAGGAGAAGCAAAATTCCATCTCACATAGTGACAGCCATGCCACCCTTTCTCTCCCCCTTTCCCTTCCCTCCCGTTCCCTTTGATGGAGACTTGCTCTGTTGCTCTGGTTGGAGTGCAGTGGCGCGATCTCAGCCCACCACAACCTCAGCCTCCCTGGTTCAAGCAAAATTCTCCTGCCTCAGCCTCCCAAGTAGAGTAGCTGGGATGACAGGCACCCGCCACCACACCCAGCTAATTTTTGTATTATGCGTAGAGACGGGGTTTCACCATGTCGCCCAGGCTGGTCTCGAACTCCTGACCTCAAGCAATCCACCCACCTCAGCCTCCCAAACTGCTGGGATGACAGGCGTGAGCCACTGCACCCAACCTGCCTTTTTCTTTCCCTTTATTATTATTATTATTATTTTTAAAGGTGAAAACAACTTTGTAGAGATAGAATTCCTATAGCATGCCATTCACCCATCTACAGTTCATTGGATTTAGAACATTGAGTTGTGCAAACACCTCTCCACAATCTATTTTAGGATCTTTTCTTTTCTTTTCTTTTGAGATAGTTTCACTCTTGTCGCCCAGGCTGGAGTGCAGTGGCGCAATCTCAGCTCGCCACAGCCTCCGCCTCCCGGGTTCAAGTGATTCCCCTGCCTCAGCTTCCCCAGTAGCTGGGATTACAGGCTCCCGCCATCACACCCGGCTAATTTTGTATTTTTAGGAGAGACATGATTTCTCCACGTTGCCCAGGCTGGTCTCGAACTCCCGACCTCACGTGATGCACCTGCCTCGGCCTCCCAGATTTGCTGGGATGACAGGCGTGAACCACCTTAACCAGCCATTTAGGATACTTTCATCACCCCCAGAAGAAATCCTATACCCTCTGGCTCTTACTTCCTGCTATTGTCTGAAGGTTTATATCACCCCCAAAATATATAGGTTGGAACCCTAAACCCCAGGATCCTGTCAGGAGGATTCGAAATTAAGGTGAGATGAGTTTGCAGCAGAGATGCTCCATATGTTTCCTTATAAGAACAGGAAGAGGGCCAGGCACGGTGGCTCACGCTTGTCATCCCAGCACTTTGGGAGACTCAGGTGGACGGGTCACCTGAGGTCAGGAGTTCGAGACCAGCCTGGCCAATATGGCGAAACTCTGTCTCTACTAAAAAAAAAAAAATACAAAAAATTAGCTGGGCATGGTGGCGGGCACATGTAATCTCAGCTACTCAGGAGGCTTAGACAGGAGAATTGCCAGAGTCTGGGAGGCGGAGGCTGCAGTGAGCCGAGATCGTGCCATTGCACTCCAGCCTGGGCAACAAGAGCGAAACTCTGTCTCAAAGAAAAAAACAAAACAAACACAAAAAACAACGAAAAGAACAGGAAGAGACCGCCAAGCATCCATATACTCCCTCCTTCTCGCCCTCCTTCCTTTCCTCCCTCCTTCACCCCTCTCCCACAACTGTAAGTACAGAGAACAATTCTGTGAGGACACAGGGAGAAGATGGCGTCTCCAAGCCCAGGAGAGAGGCCTCAGGAGGAACCAGCCCTGCCCACACGTGACGTCCAGCCTCCAGGAGAATGAAGGTCTGGCGTTTCAGCCACCTCATCTACACTCCTTTGTGGTAGCAGCCTTCAGCTTGGACCCCTGCCCTATCCCACAAACACCCCCCGTCTTGTCCCCCTCTGTGTGCCTCGCGGGCAGCCCCCAATACATGGCCTGAGACGGGTGTTCCGCCCTCCAGACTCTCAGGATGAAGTGGAAGGTATTAAGGAAGTCATCTGAGTGCTCTGAACAAAATGGAAACTAATTTCAGTAGGAAAAGAGGATCTGTGGTGAGTGAATCTTGTTGAACTTAGGCAGAGAAGAAGCCTGCTGTCCGGGTCCTTCTGCCTGGGCCTGGGGGCCAGGTAATGTTCACAGGAAACCTACTGAGACCCAAGCGAGGTCTCCAAAGATTTAAGGGAAGTTAAATCTTCACACGTATCTCTGGTTCCCAGTAATATCTGGCCCCCAATATTTTCCCTGGTCCCCAATATTTTCTGGTTCTTAGTAATCTCCGGGCTGCATGCGGTGGCTCACGCCTGTCGTCTCAGCACTTTGGGAGGCCGAGGCGGGTGGATCACCTGAGGTCAGGAGTTCGAGACCAGCCTGGCCAACATGGTGAAACCCCGTCTCTATTAAAAATACGAAAATTAGCCGGGCGTGGTGGTGTGCGTGTCGGCCCAGCTACTTGGGAGGCTGAGGCAGGAGAACTGCTTGAACCCTGGAGCTGGAGGTTGCAGTGAGCCGAGATCGCGCCACTGCTGTCCAGCCTGGGCAACAAGAGCGAAACTCCGTCTCAAATAAATAAAAGAAAATAAAAATAATCTCTCTGGTCTGTCATATTCTGATTCCCCAAAAGCTCCCTAGTCCCCAGAAATCAGTCTGGTTTTCAATATTCCCATTGGGCCTGGATAATCTCCGTGGCCGCCTATATTCTCTCTAATCCTCAATATTCTCTGTGGTTCACAATAAACTTTCCAGTTTCCAGGATTCTTTCTGGTTCCCCAAAATCTCTCTGGTCCCCCGAATCCTGCCTAACTCCCAAAACCTGTCTAATTTCCAATACTTCCGCCAATCTCCAATATTTTATCTGGTCTGCAATAGTCTTCCTGGTCCCCAACCATCTCCTTGGCTCCCATTATCTCCTTTGTCCCTACTAATCTCTGTGGTCTCCAATCATCTGTCTGGTCCCCAGTAATCTCCCTGTTCCCCAATATTGTCTCTGATCTCCCATTATCTCCTTGGTCCCTTCTAATGTCTCTGGTCCCCAATCATCTCTCTGGTCCCCAGTCATCTCCCTGTTCCCCAATATTGTCTCTGATCTCCAATTA
>NW_012116010.1:1972772-1982846 GCF_000951035.1 Colobus angolensis palliatus | reverse complement strand
CTGATCTCCTATTATCTCCTTGGTCCCTGATAATCTGTGTGGTCCCCAGGCATTTTTCTGATACCCAGTAGTCTCTCTGATCCCAATCTTCTCTCTGGTCCCCAATCATCTGTCTGGCCCCCAGTCATCTCCCTGTTCCCCAGTATTGTCTCTGATCTCCCATTATCTCCTTTGTCCCTAATCATCTCTCTGGTCCCCAATCATCTTTCTGATCCCAAATAATCTCTCTGATCCCAATCTTCTCTCTGGTCCCCAGTCATCTCCTTGGTCCCTAATAATCTCCCTGGTCTCCAGTATTCTCTCTGATTTATAGTATCGCCTCTGGTCCTCAATCATTTTCTTAACCCCAGTCATCTCCCTGGTTTCCAATACGATCTCTGTTCCCAAATAGTCTCTCTGATTCCCAATCATCTCCTCAGTCTCTGAGAATCTCTCTGGTCCACAATATTCGCTCTGATCCTCAATTATCTCCTTGGTCCCTAATAATCTCTCTGGTCCCCAATCCTCTCCCTGATCCCCAATCATCTCTCTGATCCCAATATTGTCTCTGGTCCTCAGTCATCTCCTGGTTCTCTAATAATCTCCCTGGTCCCCAATAGTCTCTCTGATTTCTGATATTGTCTCTTGTCCTCAATCATCTTCTTGGCTCCCCATCATCTCCCTCATCCCCAATAATCTCCCTGGCCCCCAATATTTTCTCTGATTTCTAATATTGTCTCTGGTCCCCAATAATTTCTGTAGGACCCCCAAATCTCTCTCGTCCCCAATAATATCCTCCCTGGTCCCCAATAATCTCCTTGATCCCTAATCACCTCCTTGGTCCCTACTTATCTCCGTGGTCTCCAATATTTGCCCTGGTCCTCAATCATCTCCTTGGTCCCTAATAATCTCACTGGTCCCCAGTCATCTCCCTGGTCCCTAATTATCTCCCTGGCCCCCAATCACCTCTTTGGCCCCCAATCATCTCCGAGGCCTCCAGTCATCACCCTGGTCCCCAATCGCGTCTCTGATTCCTTTTTTTTTTTTTTGAGAGGGAGTCTCGCTCTATTACCAGGCTGGAGTGCAGTGGCGCGATCTCGGCTCACGGCAACCTCCGCCTCCCAGGTTCAAGGGATTCTCCTGCCTCAGCCTCCTGAGTAGCTGGGATGACAGAGCTGGGATTATAGGCACGTGCCACCACGCCCGGCTAACTTTTGTGTTTTTAGTAGAGATGGAGTTTCACTACATTGGCCAGGATGGTCTCGATCTCCTGACCTCGTGATCCGCCTGCCTCGGCCTCCCAAAGTGCTGGGATGACAGGCGTGAGCCACCGTGCGCGGCCTTTATCCTCTCTGATTTCTAATATTCTCTGTGTCCCCAGGAAACTCTCTGGTACCCTATATCCTCTCTGATTCCCAATCACCCCTCCCTTACGGTCCGCTTTAATCCTTACGGTCTGCTTTAATCCATCGCAGTACGGACAAGCCCTAAGATTATTGAGTACCCAGCATGGGACACGGGTTGCAACCAGTCTCACCCTGGCGCCAGCGGGAACCCTGGCATCAGAATCACAGGCGGGAGGATACTCTGCATGTGCCTGCAGGAAGTCCAGGCACTTGGACCCTGCCTGCAGGACTGTGGACCGTCAGTCATTTGCATGAGTGCTTAGAAACAGCAATGAAAGTGTGTTTATTTAGAAGCGAGTTGTATGGGGTGAAGGAAGCCAGCCAGCCGCACCGCAGCTGTGGCTATCTGCTGGTGGAGGTTTCAGAAACTCCCCTTCCTTTGTTTCCGGTGAGCGTGACAGACTACCTCCTAATTCCCGTGCAGCTCGAAAAGCGTCCCGCAAACAGTGTTTATAGCCCAGAATGAGGAAGCGAGACCAGGGGTAGTGCATGGTTTTTTTTTTTTATGTCTTTCTCTTTCTCTCTTTCTTTTTTCTTTTTTGAGACGGAGTCTCGCTCCTGTTACCCAGGCTGGAGTGCAGTGGCGCGATCTTGGCTCACCGCAACCTCTGCCTCCTGGGTTCAGGTGATTCTCCTGCCTCAGCCTCCCGAGGAGCTGGGATTACAGGCCCCCACCACGCCCAGCTAATTTTTTTGTATTTTTAGTAGAGGCGGGATTTCACCATGTTAGCCAGGATGGTCTTGAACTCCTGACCTCAGGTGATCCACCCGCTTCTACCTCCCAAAGTGCTCGGATGACAGGCGTGAGCCGCCGTGCCCTGCCCTCTTTTTCTCTCTTTAAAAAAAAACAAAACAAAAAGAAAAGAAAAGGTGAGATTTACATAATGAAATCAATCATTGTAAAGGCAACAGCTCAGGGGTATTTATTGCATTGATGCCTCCGTGCAGCCAACACCTCCATGTGGTTTCAGAATATTTTCCTCACATCCCACACACGTGTCTATTGTAACTTTAAATACAATCCTCAGATGACAAAGCTCGGAATCATCGTGCATGCAGGGAGATTCAGCAACCAAGATGAGAACAGTTTAGTGCACTGGCCAGACACGGTGGCTCATGCCTCTAGTCCCAGTGCTTTGGGAGGCCAAGGCAGGAGAATGGCTTGGGGCCAGGAGTTCAAGAGCAGCCTGGGCAACAGAGCAAGACCCTTTCATTAGCCGGGCATGGCAATCCATGCCTGTAATCTCGCCTACTTGGGAGGCCGAGGGGGGAGGATCGCTTGAGGCCAGGAGTTAGAGGCTGCAGTGAGCTATGATCAAGTCACTGCACTCCAGCCTGGGCAACAGAGCAAGACCCTTTCATTAGCCGGGCATGGTGGTCCATGCCTGTAATCTTGGCCACGTGGGAGGCTGAGGGGAGCGGATCGCTTGAGGCCAGGAGTTAGAGGCTGCAGGGAGCTACGATCAAGTCACTGCACTCCAGCCTGGGCAACAGAGTAAGACTCTGCTTCATTTATTAATTGATTCACTCATCCACTCATTCATTCCTTATCCATCCACTCATCCATCCATCCACTCATCCATCCATTCATTCATCCATCCATCCATCCATTTATCCATCCACTTATCCATGTACCCACTATTCATTTGCCCATTCATTTATTCATGCATCCATTCATTCACTCATTTATCTATTTATTCATTCATTTATTCTTTATCCATCCACTCATCCATCCATCCATTTATCCATCCATTTATCCATACATCCACTATTTATTCCCCCATTCATTTATTCATGCATCCATTCATTCACTCATTCATTTATTCATCGATTCATTCAGCCACTCATTCATTCCTTATCCATCCACTCATCCATCTATCTGTTCATCCATCCGTCCATTCATCCATCCACTTATCCACACATCCACTATTCATCCACCTATTCATTTATTCATGCATCCATTCATTCATTTATCCATTTATTTATTAATTTATTTATTCCTTATTCATCCACTCATCCATTCATCCTTCCATTCATCCATCCATTTATCCATGCATCCACTATTCATTCACCCATTCATTTATTCATGCATCTATTCATTCACTCATTTATTTATCTATTTATTCCTTCATGTATTCCTTAGATATTCACTCATCCATCCATCCATCCATTTACCCATCCACTTATCCATCCATCTACTATTCATTCACCCATCCATTTATTCATGCATCCACTCATTCACTTATTCATCGATTCATTCAGCCCCTCATTCATTCCTTATCCATCCACTCATCCATCCATCTGTTCATCCATCCATCCATCCATTTATCCATCCACTTAATCCACGTACCCACTATTAATTTGCCTATTCATTTATTCATACATCCATTTATTCACTCATTTATCTATTTATTCATTCACTCATTCCTGTCCCACTCATCCATCCATCCATCCATTTATCCATCCACTTATCCATCCATCCACTACTCGTTCACCCATTCATTTATTAATGCATCCATTCATTCACTAATTCGTTTATCTACTCATTCATTCATTCATTTCTTATCCATCTACCCATCCATTCATCCATTCATTCATTCATTCAACCATCCATCCATCCATTTATTCATTCATCTACTCATTCATCCATCCAATCATCCCTTCATTCATTCATTCATCCACTCATTCATTCCTTATCCATTTACTCATCTATCCATCCATCCGTCCATCCATCCATTCGTCCACTCGTTCATTCACCTGTCTCCATATCCATCCATCCACTCACTAATGCACTAATCCACTCATTCACTCATTCATCCACTCATTCATTCCTTATCCATTTACTCATCTATCCATCTATCCATCCGTCCATCCATCCATTCATCCACTCGTTCATTCACCTGTCTCCATATCCATCCATCCACTCACTAATGTACTAATCCACTCATTCACTCATTCATTCACTCATTCATTCACCTATCTATTTATGCAACCATCCATTCGACCATCCAACAAACAGTACTGAGGCCATGGTAATCTCTTCTGGTCTCTCATCTACAAAGTCACAGTCCCTACGAAAATCCTGCTCATTCATTCCCTGTGGCTGAGACTGAAGGAGTATCTCCTGTTTCTATTCCACGTGTGGCCACCTGCTAGTCTGTCCCTGTCCTGAGTGCAGGGGTAGTCTCATTCTCCTCCACCCCCAGAACAGATGAGTGATAAATAAATAACTGGAGACAGAATTCCTCCAACCCTAGGGTAAGAGCCTGAGTGTGCTAGAAGTTGCCTGTGTTTGTGCCAAGAGCTTGTGATGGACATGTGGACACTGTAGATGGACAACAGCCCCTTCGCTGACCAGCTAGTGCCTGGGAAGCCTCCAGCTTCGCTGAGCCTCAGGTTTCATTTCTTGCATCTCACCAGGAGGCTGTCTGCAACATGCCCATTTCGACCACTGGCTGAGAGGCTCATGCAGGTGTGCACATAACAGGGCTCCTTGCTGAGAGCAGGTTCCTGGAGAATCCATCAGAGCTACTGTTGCACAACTGCCCCTTGAGGACGTCATCACAGCTCTGAGTACCAGGAGCTGCCCATCAGCACCATGTGAACTCAAAGTCTTGCATTCATTCTCACAGGACATCTTCAAAACCACTTTAAACATCCCAGGGAAGCCCAGAGGAGCAAGTGCTTCCAAGAGGCTGGCTCTGGTCTGTGGATTGAGTGTGGATTTGAGTGTCTTTGAATGCGTGTGAGTTTGAGTCTCTTTGAATGAGTGTGGACTTGAGTTTCTTTGAATGAGTGTGGATTTGAGTCTCTTTGAATGAGTGTAGACTTGAGTCTCTTTGAATGAGTGTGGATTTGAGTGTCTTTGAATGCGTGTGAGTTTGAGTCTCTTTGAATGAGTGTAGACTTGAGTCTCTTTGAATGAGTGTGGACTTGAGTTTCTTTGAATGAGTGGATTTGAGTCTCTTTGAATGAGTGTGGACTTGAGTTTCTTTGAATGAGTGTAGACTTGAGTCTCTTTGAATGAGTGTGGATTTGAGTCTCTTTGAATGAGTGTAGACTTGAGTCTCTTTGAATGAGTGTGGATTTGAGTCTCTTTGAATGCATGTGAGTTTCAGTCTCTTTGAATGAGTGTGGCCTTGAGTTTCTTTGCATGAGTGTGGATTTCAGTTTCTTTGAATGAGTGTGGATTTCAGTCTCTTTGAAAGCGTGTGGGTTTGAGTCTTTTTGAGTGTGGACTTAAGTTTCTTTGCATGAGTGTGGACTTGAGTCTCTTTGGATAAGTGTGGATTTCAGTCTCTTTGAATGAGTGTGGATTTGAGTCTCCTCATTCCTGCACCTTTTCAGTTCCTTTTGTTGCATGGGACAGTATAAATGACATTCCCCATTGGTCCAGTTTTGCAAGTAAAAATGTCACATGTGGAAGCCAGCATTTAGTCCTTGGGCAGATAAGCAAGTTTGATGAGAATAACGCTTACACACAGCGGGGCCCTTGGTCTTGGAAAGGTGGAGAATAAACCCTCCATTTCCCCCGAGACCTGATCTGCACAGGGAATGTCTGCTTAATCTACACATCTGCGGCTTGTAATGACAGAATCTCTTGAATTCTACTTACTTTATTGTAGAAACAAGAGCATGCATACAGCACATCGGGAGATGGAGAAATGGAGGGAAGCGATCCAGAGTCCCTTGACCCAGCCCATTCTCTCCCTGAGACGTGGGGGATGGGACATGGTCTTGCTTCTCCTTCCAGGTCTCTGGAAGGATCGTCTTGTCTTATCTTGCCGGCCTCCCATGCTGTGGTTCAGAATTGCGGGAGATTCTGTTCCAGTGGGGATGCTTGTCTATACATTGGGCAGTTTGGGGTGTCACAACTGGAGGGGGTATTCCTGGTGCGTGGTGGGTGGAACCCGGGATGATGCTCAATGCCCGATAGTGCGGAGGATAGGCTCAACACACGGAATCCTCCAGCCCTACATGTCAGCAGTACTGATGCTGAGATACCCTGCCTGAGAATGAGAGTCTCTGTTAGTGTCTATCTGTCTATACTTATCTGACATATCTATCATTTATCAGTTTATCTACATATCATGTCTATCTCTCTATCTGGCACCTACACCTATGTATTAATCTTCTCTATCATCTATCTATACCTTTCTAGTATTCATCTCTCATCTGTATCATTTGTGTCTACCGTTTGACAGTGGTTTCAGCTAGGGGTGATTTTTCTCATCACGGGACACTGGGTAATGTCTGAGGACAGTTCTGGTTGTCGCAACTGTAGGGATGGTCCTGGCATCTGGGGGGTGGAGCCCAGGGATGCTTCTCAATACCTTACAGTGCACAGGACAGCCCCACCACAGAGAATCACCTGGCCCCAAATGTCTATAGTGTTGATGTGGAAAAACCCTGCTTTTAGTGTAGAGAATCTCTCTCTCTGTCTGTCATCCATCTATGTATCCATGTATCTACCTATCTAAGTATCTATCTATCTATCTATCTATCTATCTATCTATCTATCTATCTATCATCTATCTATCTATCCATTCATCCATCCATCCATCCATCCATCCATATTTCTATGTATGTATGTATATATGTATCTATCTATCCATCTATCTATCTATCCATCCATCCATCTATCTAAGTATCTATTCATCTATCCATCCACCCATCTAAGTATCTATCTATCTATCTATCTATCTATCTATCTATCTATCTATCTATCTATCTATCTATCTATTTCTATTATTGATCTATCTATCTATTATCACCATTATCTATTTATCAATCATCTATTTCTATTATCGATCTATCTATCTATTATCACCATTATCTATCTATCTATCTATCTATCTATCTATCTATCTATCTATCTATCTATCATCTATTTCTGTTATCTATCTATCTATTATCACCATTATCTATCTATCTATCTATCTATCATCTATCTATCTATCTATCTATTATCACCATTATCTATCTATCTATCTATCTATCATCTATCTATCTATTTCTATTATGGATCTATCTATCTATCTATCTATCTATCTATTATCACCATTATGTATGTATGTATGTATCTATCTATCTATCTATATCTATGCATGCATGTATCTGTGCATCTGTCTATCCTATCTATCTCTCATCTATCTATGTATCTGTCTAATCATCATCTATCTATCTAATCTATGCATCTATCTATGTATCTATCTAATCTATTTATCCGTGTATGTATGTATCTATCTAATCTATGTATGTAAGTATGTATCTAATTTATGTATGTATGTATCTATTCTATTCAATCTGTCTCTATTATCGATCTATCTCTCCATCATCACCGTTATCTATCTGCATGTAGGTACGTATGCATGTATGTATGAATCTATCCATCCTATGTATCTCTCATCTATCTACATTTCTCTCTAATCTATCATCTATCTAATCTATTCATCCATCTATGTATGTACGTACCTATCTATCCTTGTATGTATGTATCTATCTGGTTTATGTATGTATATATGAATGTACGTATGTATCTATCTAGCTATCTAATTTATATATATGTCTATTTATCAATTCTCTCTATCATCTATCTACCTATCATCTATCATCTATCTATCTAATTTGTCTCTCATCTATCTTTAAGACAGTGTTAGATAAGCAGGTGATTTTGCTACCTGGAGACATTGAGTAATATCTGGAGACATTCCTAATTGTCACAACTGTGGGTGCTGCTGGCACCTTGTGGCTGGAGCCCACGGATGCTGCTCAACACCCCACAGTCCCCAGGATGACCCCACCACAGGGAATCCCGCTGTCCCAAATGTCACTAGTGCCCCAGCAGACAGCCGGTGTCTTTTGTGTCTCACAACTGGTCCCACCCCAATAACTGTCCTTGCCCCTGTCTTCCTGCACGCCCTCTCCCTCAGGGATCCCCTGCTCACAGAGTTCCCCATAAACAATGTCCAGGCCCCCCTCCCAGCCTGACGGCACCCAGCCCGCGGGGTCCACATGCTCAGCCCACCCCCAGCTCACGAACTCCTGGGGAGCCTGGACAGCAGACTGTCACTCTGACAATACATCATCTGAAACCAACACAACCTGGCATCTGCCACCTGCTTCTGTCTGTGCCACTCCCTTCCCAGCCATGGAGAGTCTCCTGGGGACTCCTCCCTCCCATGGAGACCTCCTTGGCCAGAAAATCACACATTCTGCTTCCACAACGTCCGTCTGCTCAGGGCACCAGCACCTTTTCCCTGGAGCAGAGCACTCTGCCCAAAAGTGTCAATGCAGCCCTCGAGGTCCCAGCCCGGCTCAGGGACATGAGAAAACGTTCAACATCAGGAATGATCAGGGAAATGCAAATCAAAACCACAGTGCGATACCACCTCACTCCTGCAAGAACGGCCCTAATCAAAACATCAAAAAATTTCAGATGTTGGCGTGGATGTGGTGAACAGGGAACATGTCTACGCTGCTGGTGGGAATGTAAACTCGTACAGCCAGTACGGAAGACAGTGTGGAGGGTCCTTAAAGAGCTAAATGTAGCACTACCATGTGATCCAGCAGTCCCACTATTGGCTATCTACCCAGAGGAGAGTACTCGTTATACGAAAAAGATACTGGCACACGCGTGGTTATAGCAGCACAATTAGCAATTGCGAAAACGTGGAACCAGCCCAAATGCCCATGGATCAACGAGTGGATAAAGAAGCTGTGCTATATTTATATATATAAATGCCGGCACTGACACAAACACACATGGTCTTATAGATGTGTGCCATATACATACATATATGTATATAGATATACACACAGATGCATACATACATATATGTGTAGATAATACATATGTGTGTATATCTATACACATGTATACACGCATATATGTAAATATACACACATGCACACACTTATATGTATACACATATCCATACATGTGTACATGTGTATATATTCACATATCCATACGCACACATATACACACATGCATATGTCCACACATATGTGTATATATACATATACACATACACACAAACATATGTGTACATATGTATGTATACGCACACACATATGTGTATGTATATATACACACACATGTGTATATGCGTATATATACATATATGTATACATGCATATATACAGCATATATGTGATACATGTGTGTATGCATCATATATGTGCACATGCGTATATATGTATAGACGTGTGTGTATATACACACACACATACATATGATGGAATACTACTCAGTCATGAAAATGAATGGCATTTGCAGCCACCTGGATGAGATTGGAGACCATTATTCTCAGTGAAGTAACTCAGGAATGGAAAACCAAACATCGTGTGTTCTCACTCATAAGTGAGAGCTAAGCTATGAGGATGCAAAGGCATAAAAGAATGACACAATGGCCGGGTGCAGGGGCTCACACCTGTCATCCCAGCACTTTGGGAGGCCGAGGGGGGCAGATCACAAGGTCAGGAGTTTGAGACCAGCCTGGCTAACATGGTGAAACCGCATCTCTACTAAAAATACAAAAATTATCCGGGCGTGGTGGCACATGCTTGTAATCCCAGCTACTCAGGAGGAGGCTGAGGCAGGAGAATCGCTTGAATCTGGGAGGTGGAGCTTGCAGTGAGCCGAGATTGTGCCACTGCACTCCAGCCTGGGCAACAGAGCAAGACC
>NW_012116010.1:1970516-1971715 GCF_000951035.1 Colobus angolensis palliatus | reverse complement strand
ATTTACAAATACTATATTATATATTTACATATACTATATATTTATGTACATATTATTTACATATATTACATAATTATATATAATATATACACACACACACACAGATATACCTGTTGCTTTGTCCTAAGTGAACACAGATCCTGCGTCCCTGGGGAGTGACAGCGTGAGGTGCAGAACCCCCCCTGGGCTCAGTGCAGTCCTTGGGGCTAATCCTGGGGGCGCCCATCCCGCCCACCCTCTTTCTGTACCTTTTTCAGGGGGTTGTGTGTCTCCCAGGGGCCGTGCAGAAACTCCTAACCCGAGAGAGGTAGAGTAGGGATCCAGGTGGACCCTGGGATCCCTGGACCTGCCCCGCCCACCTCAGTGCCTCTAGGGACAGAAGAGGGGCTGTGGGAGGGAGGTCGGGGACCATGCCCGGGCACAGCCAACGAGGAGGCGCTGATGGAGAGGCAGGGCTGGAGCAGAGGGCTGCAGGACAGAGACTCAGACAAGAGGGGGCCGTCTGCCCAGGCAAGGGGCCTCTGCAAGTCCAGAGCTATATGTATTCACCACTGGCAACAGCTACTCTGCTGTTATTAACCCTAAGCCATCGCTTCTCCCGCAGAACCTTAAGTGACAAACCCAGAAATGCAGTGTGGGTAGCATTGGAGGGAGGGAGGAGGGTCTCTGTGGTTCTCCCAGGGGACCTCATCTCTCCCACCCACCCCAAACTTGGTGCATCTTAGTGGCGCAGCCAGGTGGGGACCTGGCAGAGGCATCTGAAAAGCACTTGCTTTTACAAAGACAGGGTTGCCTGCCGTCCAATGAGTCCCATGCATGCCTCTCTCAGCCTCTGACCGCATTGTCCCCCTGGGGCTGAGGGACGCCGATATATGGGAAAGGGGGTAGCATCCTGGTACACGCAGGACACTGGCATCTGTGTGGCGGTGCCCAAATGAAAGTACTGTTTTTACAACGTGGGATAATTTCCCTTTTTTTTTGAGACAGAGTCTCACTCTGTCACTCAGGCTGGAGTGCAGTGGCACGATCTTGGATCTTGGGCTACCCGTAACCTCCGTCTCCCGGGTTCAGGTGATTCTGCTGCCTCAGCGTCCCGAGTAGCTGGGATGACAGGCACGCACCACCACACCCGGCTAATTTTTATAGTTTTAGTAGAGACGGGATTTCACTATGTTGGCCAGGCTGGTCTCAAACCCCTG
>NW_012116010.1:1967400-1969941 GCF_000951035.1 Colobus angolensis palliatus | reverse complement strand
TATATTTATATATATTTTATATATACACACACACATGCTACTATCTGCTGCTGCTTGCCAAAGTCAAGTGGGCTATGCAAGGAGGAACAGAACAGGAAGGAGAGATTGGACGGTGTGGTCAGATGCACCTGCTTCCTCAGGGGTTTCAGCCCCTTGGTGTTTTTTATGCAGGGGCCTCGCGTTTCAGAATGCGCGTTCATCTCACGGAAACATAACAACATGGGAAGAAACCACACACACACACCCCAAAGAACCCTTTTCTTTTTGGGAACAGAGCCACGTGACCATGGTTCCTCTTTATAGAAATGTGACCTGAAGTGCCACAGCAGTGGCATTTGTGTGTGTGGCCGGGAATTCCCAGATCTCCCTCGACCAGGTCGGCGCGTGGGGACTTGGCTTTTCTCAGCCTTTTAGGGACGGATCTGAAAAGGCCCAAGGAGTCAGGGTTTCTAAGTGGACCTGTACAAATGAGGACTGAGGTGGCGGTGAGACCCGGGTCTGGGGTCTCCCTGGCACCGAGGGGGTGACAAGGGGCCACCATGCTCATCCAGGCACCCACAGGGCTTTGAAACCCATTGAATTTATGCCTACTGTTCCATTATGGGAACGCTAAGCATTTGGGAGTTATTTATATCCCACGGCTCAAGGTCATTGCCAAGGTCTGACTGCAAACATTCAAAAAACTGCAACCTCCGGCATAAATGACTTACGAGCGGCAGCCCCAGCCGCTTACCCTCTCTCAGGTTAACCTCAAGAGAGGTGCCTTTCACGGAATGAGTTTTATTTATTTATTTTTTTCTTTTTTTGAGCCGGAGTCTCGCTCTGTCGCCCAGGCTGGAGTGTAGTGGCGCGATCTCAGCTCGCTGCAAGCTCCACCTCCCGGGTTCCTGCCGTTCTCCTGCCTCAGCCTCTTGAGTAGTTGGGACTACAGGCGCCCACCACTGCACCTGGCTAATTTTTTAAATGTATTTTTTTTTTTAGTAGAGACGGGGTTTCACCATGTTAGCCAGGATGGTCTCGATCTCCCGACCTCGTGATCTGCCTGCCTCGGCCTCCCAAAGTTCATGGAATGAGTTTTCCAAGGAAGGGTGGCTTGCATCTCTGGAAAATGTGAGCATTTCCCCGCTAAGCGGCTCTGCACAATCTCCTTCCCAGAGAATTTGCACATTGGCACACCTGGTCTCCCCTAGCGTGAGAAGAACACGCCTCATGGAGTTTGCACCGTCTTTCCCCATGTTCTCACCCCACACAGACTCTCCCAGCGACCCTCTCTTCTCCCTTGACAACACAGAACAAGAAGAAACGGCCAGCCCGGCAGCTCACCTGTGCAGAAGCAGTGGCAGAAGTAGCAGGTGAGAGCTCAGAGGTTCTCCAGGTAACGGAATCCAACGCCTAAGTCGACGGCCGTGCCTCAGAGGCCAGGACTCAGGGGGACAGCCACCAGCTTGCAAGCCCTGGCCGTCCAGAGTGCTTGAGAAAGTGCATGCTGGCGGCAGACGGCTGCCCTTCCAGTTCCATCTCTCCAGCAAACGTTGCAAGGGTGGCCGCCCCGCCGGGTGGCCCGCCGGCTGGCACGACCATCTCCGAATGCAAATTCTGCGAACTCCACCTCCGAGCGGACAAGCACGGTGACGACTCAGGCTTAGGTGGAAAGGAAGCCTGTTGTGAAATTTCCTGTGTAACTGTCTGAACACTGGTGTGCAGGGCTGAGCTCGCCGGAGTCACGTCGCTCGGTCTCTGGATGACACCGTTAACCGCCCACCTCCCTCTCACTGGCTCCCAGGGGGCCCTACTCTGAGAAAACCCTGAGAGTTTTCTGGAGAGGAAAAAAGGGAGAAGGATTTTCCTCAATGTTGTCACCAGCGGTGAAGAACAGATTCCTGTTTTTTCTGAAATTAAAACAAAACAAACCAAAAAAAAAAAACAAAAAAACAAAAAAAACCAGAACACGTTTCCTTTTAGATTCTAAAGCTGTGCGAATTGCGACTTCTCCTGGTACACAGCCAGACTGTGACAAGCCAGCAGACCTTGGGCACTGATCATTCCGGCTCTGAGAGTGGGTCACGGACGGGACAGGTTCATACCCTGAACATCCCCTGAGGACTGGCAAGTTGCACGACTGAGGACCAGGGATTCCGAGTTCCGGCATCCTTGCTTGTGAGGAGCGACAGTGGGCTCTTGTCATTCATGCGAGGAGGAGGTTGAGACGGAAGGATCTGTCACCCAGAAAGAATGAGCGAATATTGAACCACGGCTCAGGGAAAAGACAGGGTAGAAATCCTCAAGGCAGCCTGGGTGTGGGGGCTCATGTCTGTAATCCCAGCACTTTGGGAGGCCAAGGCAGGTGGATCACTTGAGGTCAGGAGTTTGAGACCAGCCTGGCCAACATGGCAAAACCCCATCCCTACTAAAAATACAAAAATTAGCCGGGTGCACACCTGTAATTCCAGCTACTGGGGAGGCTGAGGCAGGGGAATCTCTTGAACCTAAGAGATGGAGGTTGCAGTGAGCCAAGATCAGGTCATTGCACTCCAGCCTGGG
>NW_012116010.1:1965715-1966858 GCF_000951035.1 Colobus angolensis palliatus | reverse complement strand
GGAGGTGGAGGTTGCAGTGAGCCAAGATCAGGCCATTGCACTCCAGCCTGGGTGGCAGAGTGAGACTGTCTCAAAAAGAAAAAAAAAAAAAAGAAAAAAATGTCCAGGTGTGGTGGCTTATGCCTATAATCCCAGCACTTTGGGAGGCCAAGGCAGGTGGATCACTTGAGGTCAGGAGTTTGAGACCAGCCTGGCCAGCATGGCGAAACTCTGTCCCTACTAAAAATACAAAAATTACCTGGCCATCGTGGTGCACACCTGTAATTCCAGCTACTGGGGAGGCTGAGGCAGGGGAATCGCTTGAACCCAGGAGGTGGAGGTTACAGTGAGCCAAGATCAGGCCACTGCACTCCAGCCTGGGCAACAGGGAAAGACTCTGTCTCAAACAAACAAACAAAACAACAACAACAACAACAAAAATCAAAAAAATCCTTCAGGCCCCTGGTCTCAGTGTTTTCTTCAACAGATGAATAAGTAGCCTTTTATTATGTGTGTTTCTGTTTGAAAACACCTTATTCAGGAAACAAAATCATTCTGCTAAAAGGACACCCCCTCTCACAGTTCGCCACAGCACTATTCAGAACAGCAAAGACACAGAGTCAACCCAGGTGCTTATCCAGCGTGCACTGGATAAAGAAAATAGGGTACGTTGCAGGCGGGTGCAGTGGCTCACGCCTGTAATTCCGGCACGTTGGGAGGCCGAGGCAGGTGGATCACCTGAGGTCAGGAGTTCAAGACCAGACTGGTCAACATGGAGAAACCCCGTCTCTACTAAAAATACAAAAATTAGCTGGGCATGGTCACAGACACCTGTAATTTCAGCTACTTGGGAGGCTGAGGCAGTAGAATCACTTGAACCCGGGAAGCAGAGGTTGCAGTCTCTACTAAAAGTACAAAAATTAGCTGGGTGTGGTGGCAGATGCCTGTAATCCCTGCTACTCTGAAGGCCTGAGACCCAGGAGGGCTGAGGGTGTGAGTTCCAGGCTGAGTCTGAAGGCCTGAGACCCAGGAGAGCTGAAGGTGTGAGTTCCGGGCTGAAGGCCTGAGACCCAGGAGAGCTGAGGGTGTGAGTTCCAGTCTGAAGGTCTGAGACCCAGGAGAGCTGAGGGTGTGAGTTCCAGGCTGAAGGCCTGAGACCCAGGA
>NW_012116010.1:1958346-1964994 GCF_000951035.1 Colobus angolensis palliatus | reverse complement strand
GGCTGAAGGCCTGAGACCCAGGAGAGTTGAGGGTATGAGTTCCAGGCTGAAGGCCTGAGACCCAGGACAGCTGAGGGTGTGAGTTCCAGGCTGAAGGCCTAGGGAGACCAATGTCACAGCTGAAAGCCCATCGGGCAGGAGGAATTCCCTCTTAGTTTCTGGGGCGACGGCTGTGCGTAGCTGTCCGCCTGCTTGACCTCTCTGTGGGGCAGCTACAGACCGATGTGGTTAAGTCAGGCTCATTTCTGCATCTCGTGGGGACCATGCATCGTGTTTTGTGAGTCCGGGTTGCAGGTTGCAGGGAAAAATGCGCTCATCTCTCTGACATGGCATTTGAAGGTGTCTGAGCCGATCTGAGCTTGGTCTGAGGATGCCAGCTGAACCCCGGTGGGTTAAGTGACCGCTGTAAGGTCATTTGGGGCTGTTTCTCTGAAGGAAAGCAGGAACAGGATGCATTCATGTCCCAGGAGAGCTGAGGGCCTGATGTTGAGAGTGGAACGGAAAACTGACAGGCCCTGGAGGAAGAGACGGACAGAAATAGCAGCCCCGGCCAGGTCCCCACGTCTGCCCTGGGAAACCAGGCTGCCTGCTTTCAGGGGGGTCCTGTAAAGCTTGCTGTTGATGGGTAGGTTCCTGGCTGTTGGCAGCTGTCCTCACAAGGTGCCCACACAAGGGACGGAGAGACAAGGCGGCCTGGAGCTGCGCTGGGGGGCCGAGCCATTGTACCAGCTTCTCTGCTGCATACGCCACGTTTCAGGGCTGAGTACACCGTGAATTTTTCGGGGGCTGTTCACCCAGGCCTGGGTGGCCTAGACCATCCCAGAAATAGAATGCCAGTCCCAGGCCTGGCGCGGTGGCTCAAGCCTGTCATCCCAGCACTTTGGGAGGCCGAGACGGGCGGATCATGAGGTCAGGAGATCGAGACCATCCTGACTAACACACGGTGAAACCCCGTCTCTACTAAAAAATACAAAAAACTAGCCGGGCGAGGTGGTGGGCACCTGTAGTCCCAGCTACTCGGGAGGCTGAGGCAGGAGAATGACTTGAACCCGGGAGGCAGAGCTTGCAGTGAGCAGAGATCCAGCCACCGCACTCCAGCCTGGGCGACAGCGCGAAACTTAGACTCAGGAAAAGAAAAAAAAAAATGCTGGGTGTGGTGGCTCATGCCTGTCATCCCAGCACTTTGGGAGGTCGAGGCGGGTGGATCACGAGCTCAGGAGTTCGAGACCAGCCTGACAAGCGTGGTGAAACTCTCTCTCTACTAAAAATACAAAAATTAACCAAACGTGGTGTCACGTGCCTGTCATCCCAGCTATTTGGAAGGCTGAGTGAGGCAGGAGGATCCCTTGAACCTGGGAGGCACAGGTTGCAGTGAACCCAGATCACACCATTGCACCCCAGCCTGGGCAACAAGAGTGAAACTCCATCTCAAAAAAACAAAACAAAGCAAAACAAAACAAGATTCTGGGCATGGATGGAGATGGGGAATAATACAAAGGAAAGAGAAAGAGAAGAAAACACAGCCTGGATGGGGTCCAAACAGCCACCCAAGGGTCCATCATGCTGAGACCTTTGAGGGATGGTATGGGACCTGCCTCAGAGCCGTCCCTCTGAGACAAGTGAAGGACGGACGTCGTGGGCTGAGCTGGTTTCCTGTGAACCGGGGGCAGCAGAGGAGATGGATGTGACTGTGTGTGGCCTGTCCGGCGCCACACTGCAGGTCAACCTGGGAGTGTTTGCGGGGACGCAGGTCTCACCGAGCCTCTGGGAGCCTCTCCTTATGAGGTGTCCACCTGCTTGACCTCTCTTACCCTTCTGTGTGCACCCTCATCCTGTTAACCTTGCATGACTGAGGGCCAAGCCTATTGTGGCAAAAGGCTGGTGGCTGCTTGCGGGATGAGAGGCCAAGTGTATTTTGGGGGTATGATGCTTCGGAGCCGTTCCTGGTCTGAGTGAGGCGGTATCGGTCACTGACAGTTACTGGGCTCTGATGTGCCAGCTGGATGCACGGACTTTTTTTGTCATCAAACACTCCTGTTACAAGGACATTCAGGGCCGGGCATGGTGGCTCATGCCTGTCCTCCCAGCACTTTCGAAGGCCGAGGGGAGGGGGTGGATCACTTAAGGTCAAGAGTTCGAGACCAGCCTGACCAACATGGTGAAACCCCATCTCTACTACTAAAAATACAAAAAATTAGCCAGGCACTGGGACGGGTGCCCGTAACCCCAGCTGCTTGAGAAGCTGAGGTGAGAGAATTTTTTGAACCTGGGAGGTGGAGGTTGCAGTGAGCCAAGATCATGCCATGGCACTCCAGCCTAGGCAACAAGAGCACGACTCTGTCTCAAAAAAAAAAAAAAGACCTGGCGCAGTGGCTCATGCCTATAATCCCAGCAGTTTGGGAGGCCAAGATGGTTAGATCACGAGGTCAGGAGATCGAGATCATCCTGGCTAACACGGTGAAACCCCGTCTCTACTAAAAAAGTACAAAAAAATTAGCCAGGCATGGTGGCGGACACCTGTAATCCCAGCTACTCGAGAGGCTGAGGCAGGAGAATCGCTTGAAACTGGGAGGCAGAGGTTGCGGTGAGCTGAGATGGCGCCACTGCACTCCAGCCTGGGCAAAAAGAGCGAAACTCCATCTCAAAAAATAAATAAGTAAATAAAAATACGAAAACAAAATGAGCCAGGCATGGTGGCAGGTGCCTGTGGTCCCAGCTACTCAGGAGGCTGAGGCATGGCTTGAACCTGGGAGGTGGAGGTTGCAGTGAGCCAAGATCATGCCATGGCACTCCAGCCTAGGCAACAAGAGCACGACTCTGTCTCAAAAAAAAAAAAAAAGACCTGGCGCAGTGGCTCATGCCTGTAATCCCAGCAGTTTGGGAGGCCGAGGTGGTTGGATCACCTGAGATCAGGAGTTTGAGACCTGCCTGGCCAACACGATGAAATCCCGTCTCTACTAAAAACACAAAAATTAGCCAGGCGTGGTGGTACGCACCTGTAATCCCGGCTACTCGGGAGGCTGAGGCAGAATAATCACTTGAACCTGTGAGGCGGAGGTTGCAGAGAGCCACACAACTGCACTCCAGCCTGAATGACAGAGTGAGACTCTGTCTCAAAAATAAATAAATAAATAAATTAAATTAAATAAAAATCACTCGGAATGGTTATGCCATTGGCCCAAAGGCCTGGTGGATCCCAAAGTCTGTTTCCTTCTAATGGCGTGATTTCCTTTCTCATGACCGATTCCATTCCAAGGTCCCACAGAACCCCAGCCTGACATTCCGTATCTCCTTCCTGGGATGGGGGTCTCTGTTCTGTGCCCGCAGTATTAGTCCGTTGTCACCCTGCTGTAAAGATTGGCCTGAGACTGGGTAATTGATAAAAGAAAGCGGCCACGTTGACTCACAGGTCTGCCTGGCTGAGGAGGCCTCAGCAAACTTACAGTCATGGCGGAAGGCGAACGGGGAGCAGGCACCTTCTTCATAAGGTGGCAGCAGAGAGAGAGCGTGTGGAGGGAGAACCGTCAGACACTTATAAAACCAGCAGGCCGCGCGCGGTGGCTCACGCCTGTCATCCCAGCACTTTGGGAGGCCGAGGCGGGTGGATCACCTGAGGTCGGGAGTTCAAGACCAGCCTGACCAACATGGAGAAACCTCGTTTCTACTAAAAATACAAAAATTGGCCGGGCGCGGTGGCTCAAGCCTGTAATCCCAGCACTTTGGGAGGCCGAGACGGGCGGATCACGAGGTCAGGAGATCGAGACCATCCTGGCGAACACGGTGAAACCCCGTCTCTACTAAAAAATACAAAAAAACTAGCCGGGCGAGGTGGCGGGCGCCTGTAATCCAAGCCACTTGGGAGGCTGAGGCAGGAGAATGGCGTGAACCCGGAAGGCGGAGCTTGCAGTGAGCTGAGATCCGGCCACTGCACTCCAGCCCGGGCGACAGAGCAAGACTCCGTCTCAAAAACAAACAAACAAACAAACAAAAAATTAGCCAGGCATGGTGGCGGACACCTGTAATCCCAGCTACTCGAGAGGCTGAGGCAGGAGAATCGCTTGAAACTGGGAGGCAGAGGTTGCGGTGAGCTGAGATGGCGCCACTGCACTCCAGCCTGGGCAAAAAGAGCGAAACTCCATCTCAAAAAATAAATAAGTAAATAAAAATACGAAAACAAAATGAGCCAGGCATGGTGGCAGGTGCCTGTGGTCCCAGCTACTCAGGAGGCTGAGGCAGGAGAATGGCGTGAACTCAGGAGGCGGAGCTTGCAGTGAGCTGAGATCACAGCACTGCACTCCAGCCTGGGTGATGCAGCGACACTCCATCTCAAAAAACTACAGTGACAACGACGACAACAAAATAAAATAAAATAAAATAAAATAAAAGGGGCCCCAGAGAGCTCCTTCACCCCTTCCACTATGTCAGACATGGCAAGAAGGCATCACCTATGGAGCAGGAAACCACTGGTTCACAGACCACCAGACACTGAGTCTGCCACGCCTTAACCTTGGACTTCCAGCCTCTAGAACCGTGAGATATAACTGTCTGCTGTTAATAAAGCCCACAGGCTGTGGTATTTCATGATAGCAACACATACGAACTAAGACACTGTCCTGAAGTATGAATGAGGGAAAGGAAAGAATAATCCACCTGCAGGGAGGGTCAGGGTTGAAGCTGGCGCTACCAGGACCCTCTTGAGCTGGTGTTCAGGGCCAGGTGCAATGCGTAGAGAATGTGTATGGGGAAAACAGAGATGGCCACACTTTCTCATCCATGCCATAAAGACCCAGACACTGGAGCCGTCCTGGGACCCAGTGCCTGGCGAACATACTTCACGATCACTTTCACAGGAACCCTGACCCTGGGAGGCATGGACACCAGGACCCTGCCAGGGCTGTGTAGACACCGCCTTTCCCTTCTCGGGAGGCTTTTCTGAGTAACCCGGTTGTCTCCCCGCCTGTCTGCAGCGCTGGGTAGGTAGGTCCGTTGTTGACTGCAAAGGTGGTATGGGAAGAGGAAGTACCACACCCTCCAACTTTCTGCATCACGAACCCTATCTGATCCTCCTCATCTAGGGGTGCTGTTTTTCTGCAGAGGTTGGCACTAACATCTTTGAAGACAACAAAACAGAACAAAAAACCCAACGTACCAGCTACAGGAGGCCCAGGCTACCAATTTCACTTCCTTATAGACTCGGTTCTGGGGTCTTGATGAAGCGTCCCTGGGACCTGCAACTCAGGAGGAAAACATTTTATGGTTGTTTCTTCTTGTTAAATGAAATGTATCAAGAGGCAGAACCATGCACACATGGGAGTGGAGATGCAGGATAAATCCATGCAATGGAATACTACACAGCCCTGCAATGGAATACTATGCAGCCATGAAAAAGGAATGAGGTTCTGGCACAGGCTACTGCATGGATGAACCTTGAGAACATCACACTCAGTGAGAGAAGCCAGACACACAAGGCACACTCTGTAGGATACCAGGCAAGCATCTCTGTGACCTGCAACTCAGGAGGAAAACACCTGATGGTTGTTTATTGTTTTTAAATGAAATCCATCAAGAGGCAGAACCACTTAGGGATATGCATAGCAGCACACAATAGCCGAAAGGTGGAATCAACTCAAATATCCATGCACACGGGAGTGGATATGCAGGATAAATCCATGCAGTGGAATACTACACAGCCCTGCAATGGAATACTATGCAGCCATGAAAAAGGAATGAGGTTCTGACACAGGCTGCCGCATGGATGAACCTTAAGGACATCACGCTCAGTGAGAGAAGCCAGACCCAGAAGGCCACACTTGGTAGGATTCCATTTCTATGAAATGTCCAGAACAGGCAGATCCATACGAATAGAGAGTGGCTTTGTGGTTGTGAGGGACTGGGGAGCAGGGATTGGGAATTGATGCTTAATGGGTACAGAGGATCCTTTTAGATGAGGAGAATGTGTGGAAGCAGACACAGCGGTGATCATTGTGCCATCTTGTCAATGTGCTGAATGCCACACTGAATCACATCCTGTAAAATGGTTAGTTTTGGCCGGGCGTGGCGGCTCACGCCTGTCATCCCAGCACTTTGGGAGGCCGAGGCGGGCGGATCACGAGGTCAGGAGATCGAGACCTTCCTGGCTAACACGGTGAAACCCCGTCTCTACTAAAAATAAAAAAAGTCACCGTGCGTGGTGGCGGGCGCCTGTAATCCCAGCTACCAGGGAGGCTGAGGCAGGAGAATGGCATGAACCCGAGAGGCGGAGTTTGCAGTGAGATCGCACCACTGCGCTCCAGCCTGGGCGACAGAGTGAGACTCCATCTCAAATAAAATAAAATAAAATAAAAGGTTAATTTTATGTTCTGTGAGTTTTAACAAAAGAAAAAAAAAATGTCGGGCATGGTGGCTCACATCTGTCATCTCAGAAGTTTAGAAGGTTTAGGCCGGAAAACTGAGCCCAGGAGTTTGAGACCACCCTAGGCAATATAGCCAGACCCCATCTCTACAAAAATTGTTTTAAAAAAATAAACCAGGCATCACGCCTGTAATCCCAGTACTTTGGGAGGCCGAGGCAGGCAGATCATGAGGTCAGGAGATTGAGACCATCCTGGCCAACATGGTGAAACCCCGTCTCTACTAAAAATACAAAAA
>NW_012116010.1:1954202-1956860 GCF_000951035.1 Colobus angolensis palliatus | reverse complement strand
CTATCTATCTATCTATCTATCTATCTATCTATCTATCTATTATCTATCTAATCTATTTATGTATGTATGTATGTATCTATCCATCATCTGTCTATCTATCTACCTATCTATCATCTATCTAGCTAGTTAGCTAGCTAGCTATGTATCTATGTATGTATCTATGTATCTATCTGTTTATCTATCTATCTATGTATCTTTGTTTCTATCTATCTACCATCTATCTCTCATCTATCTATTATCTATCTATCTATCTATCTATCTATCTATTTATCATCTATCTAATCTATCTACCTATGTGTCTATGTATCTGTGTATCTATCTAGCTAGTTAGCTAGCTAGCTATGTATCTATGTATGTATGTATGTATCTATCTGTTTATCTATCTATCTATCTATGTATCTATCTATGTATCTTTGTTTCTATCTATCTACCATCTATCTCTCATCTATCTATTATCTATCTATCTATCATCTATCTAATCTATCTACCTATGTGTCTATGTATCTGTGTATCTATCTATCCACCATCTATCTATCATCTATCTATTTGTCTATCCTATCCTATCTTATTTTATCTTATGTATTAAAGTGGTTCTCAACTGGAGAAGATTTTGCTGCCCATGAGACAATCAGTAAAATATGGAGTCATCCTCGGTTCTCTCCACTGGCTGGAGCAGGAGGTGCTCTTGGCATCTGGTAGGTGGAGCTGGGCCCGGGCTGGTGTGTTGTTGGATAACCCCCTCTCCCGATATCCTTTCTGCGATGCCCTGTTGTGGCTGCCTTCGTCATCTTTTGAATTAGGGGATGAGTGAGTGAAGACACTGGAGACCATCTGGGTAGAGTTTCCCTCTGAGTTCCCAGGGATGTCTCTGTCCTGTACCCCAGCACAGGTCACCACGGACAGCCCCTAAACGTTGCCGGCCTCCTGAGGAGGGTCACCCTTCGCTTATTCCCCGTCATACCCATCTGGGGAATGGGTGGATTCCACAGACCCACCAGGCAGCTCCCTGAATCCCTGTACCTGCTGGAGGGTGCTACGGTGTCTCCGATTTACAGGGACAGTTTGAGCAACCAAGCCAGGTCCCCAGATGGTGTCTGGGCTACAAACCCAGGCCACCGATATTCCTTGCTACGTACGCATCAGGGCATTTGTGTCCCCATTGTTTGGGGGAGTTCATCCACGCAGTAACACTACAGAAAAGTTGAATGCTGTGGTTTTTTTTGTTTTTGTTTTTTTGAGACACAGTCTCCCTCTGTCGCCCAGGCTGGAGTGCAGTGGTGCGATCTCAGCTCACTCACGCAGTAACACTACAGAAAAGTTGAATGCTGTGGTTTTTTTTTGTTTTTGTTTTTTTGAGACACAGTCTCCCTCTGTCGCCCAGGCTGGAGTGCAGTGGTGCGATCTCAGCTCACTGCAAGCTCCACCTCCTGGGTTCACACCATTCTCTCCTGCCTCAGCCTCCCGAGTAGCTGGGACTCCAGGTGCCCACCACCATGCCCGGCTAATTTTTTGTATTTTTAGTAGAGATGGGGTTTCACCGGGTTAGCCAGGATGGTCTCAATCTCCTGACCTTGTGATCCGCCTGGCTCGGCCTCCCAAAGTGTTGGGATGACAGGCGTGAGCCACCACGCCCGGCCTAGTTTTTCTTACAAGAATGCAGTATTGTTTGTAGGCTACTCTACAGATTTGTGTGTGCAGAGACCCCAAACAGGCACAAAGGGGTGGAAAAGGGATGTGCTTGAAAAGAGGATGGAGAGAGTGGGGTCCCATGGCTCTCAGCGGAGAGACAGCTGCAGGTACCCAGCACTGGGGGCTACTGTCATAAAGACATCCAGCAGGTGGGACAGTCGGCTGCCTCTTCAGGTTGCATCTTTGAATGCAACTAGGGGCAGCAGCTGAGCTTTAGGGATTCAGAGACTCTGTCAGGACAGTAGATGAGGGACGGGCGGGCACTTGGGCCCTAGAGCTTGGCACCTGCAAAGCAATGTATGCCTTTCTTTTTGGAGACAGGATCTCACTCTTTTCCCCAGGCTGCAGTGCAGTGGTGCAGTCTCAGCTCACTGCAGCCTTGACCTCCCGGGCTCAAGCGATCCTCCCACCTCAGCCCGATCTCTGTTGCAGTGAGCCGAGATCATGCTACTGCCCTCCAGCCTGGGTGACAGAGTAACTCTCTGTCTCAAACAAACAAACAAACAAACAAACAAATATATATATATATATACCCATCCATCCCATTGTACTCCCAGCTATGCCAGAGGCTGAGGCAGGAGAATCACTTGAAACCAGGAGACAGAGGTTGCAGTGAGCTGAGATCATGCCACTGCACTCCAGCCTGGGCAACAGGGCGAGACTGTCTCAAAAAAAAAAAATTGGCTGGGCTCGGTGGCTCACACCTGTCATCCCAGCACTTTGGGAGGCTGAGGCGGGCAGATCACAAGGTGAGGACATCCAGACCATCCTGGCTAACACCGTGAAACCCCATCTGTACTAAAAATACAAAAAATTAGCCGGGCGTGGTGGTGGATGCCTGTAATCCCAGCTACTCAGGAGGCTGAGGGAGGAGAATGGCATGAACCTGGGAGGCGGAGCTTGCAGTGAGCTGAGATCGCGCCACTGCACTCCAGCCTGGGTGACAGAGCAAGACTCTGTCTCAAAAAA
>NW_012116010.1:1945541-1946437 GCF_000951035.1 Colobus angolensis palliatus | reverse complement strand
AAAAAAAAAAAAAAAAAAAAAAATGAGGAGATTATGCAATTTTAACAAGAGTACCAGGTACATTCCTCAATGCCATGGGGAAAACAGATTTTTCAAAGGTTATTAAAGAGCCATTTGTTTTTTCAAGTCTGGTGCAGGAGATGCAAGTTACAGAGGACTATTGACATGTATTCATAACCTGTGAATTGAGATTGCCCTTCTCATCCCTACTCACCCTGGTCAGGTGACCCTGTCCCGGGGGAGCCCATGAGAGGCTGACTTCAAAACATCCTCCTTGAATCTTTTCTGAATTCTGGAAAGTCGCTGTGAATACACCTCTGTTGCTTTTTTAATAAAACTATTTAGGAGTTGGGTATTTTTTTACTTCATCAAAGTGAAATAAAAGAATAGCTCTATTTGTTTACTATAACCAGGATGAAAGATCTAAGTTATGTTACACTAGACGTTGTACAAGGTTTCAATTTATGACATCTCCCAAGTCAGCTTTCCAGGAATGAATGAAAAGAATATGGCTGGGCGCGGTGGCTCACGCCTGTCATCCTGGCACATTGGGAGGCCGAGGCGGGTGGATCACCTGAGGTCAGGAGTTCGAGACCAGCCTGGCCCACATGGAGAAACCCCGTCTATACTAAACATACAAAATTAGCTGGGCGTGGTGGCGCACACCTGTAATCCCAGCTACTCAGGAGGCTGAGGCAGGAGAATCCCTTGAACCCGGGAGGTGGAGGTTGTGGTGATCTGAGATCGTGCTATTGAACTCCAGCCTGGGTAACAAGAGCAAAATGGCATCAAGAAAGAGAGAGAGAAGGCCGGGTGCGGTGGCTCAAGCCTGTAATCCCAGCACTTTGGGAGGCCGAGACGGGTGGATCACGAGGTCAGGAGATCGAGACCATCCT
>NW_012116010.1:1940094-1941085 GCF_000951035.1 Colobus angolensis palliatus | reverse complement strand
AAAAGAAAGAAATGTTTATAGTGCCAGGTGCAGTGGTTCACGCCTGTAATCACAGTGCTTTGGGAGGTCGGAGCAGGAAGATAGCAGGAGGCCAGGAGTTTCAGACCATGCTGGGCAAGATAGCAAGACTCCATCTCTACAAAAAAATTTTTTTTAAAAAATTAGCCGTACATGGTGGTATATGCCTGTAGTCCCAGGTACTCAGGAAGCTGAGGTAGGAGGATTATTTGAGTCCAGGAGGTAGAGGCTGCCATGAGCTGAGATTGCACCACTCCTTTTCAGCCTGGGCAATGGGGTAAGACCCTGACTCTAAAACCAAACCATACAAAAAGTGTTTATAGTAATATTTGCAATTGTGTAGGGTTTTGACGGTGATTACGCTTTTCTGCAATCACGTCCTCTGCGTCGGCATCTCCCTTTTGTCTGCTTGTTTTGTTCTCTGGTTCTCGTTTTTTTCCCACCTTTCTTTGGATTGTAACAAGAACACACGTGGACAAAAACTGTGGCTGGGGGCATCCCATGACTGGGCATACACCCGAAGGATTATAAATCACGCTGCTATAAAGACACATGCACAGGTATGTTTATTGTGGCACTGTTCACAATAGCAAAGACTTGGAACCAGCCCAAATGTCCATCACTGACAGACTGAATGAAGAAAATGTGGCACAGAGCCACCATGGAATACTATGCAGCCGTAAAAAAGGATGAGTTCATGTGCTTTGCAGGGACGTGGATGCAGCTGGAAACTGTCACGCTCAACAAACTGTCGCAAGGACAGAAAACCAAACACCACATATTCTCACTCAGAGGTGGGAACTGAACAAGGAGAACACTTGGACACAGGGCGGGGAACATCACACAACGGGGCCTGTCATGGGGTGGAGGGAGACGGGAGGAAGAGCGTTAGAAGATATACGTAATGTAAATGACGAGTTAACGAGTGCAGCACAGCAACATGGCACATGTAGACATATGTAGCAAACCTGCA
>NW_012116010.1:1932103-1936944 GCF_000951035.1 Colobus angolensis palliatus | reverse complement strand
TGTTGCAAATATAGCATATATGGTAGATATTATACATGATACATGATATGCATGTATACAATATATGAATATATAGTATATGTATACATCAGATGAATTTATGTTGCAAATATAACACATATGGTTATTCCTGATACATGATATGCATTATATAATACATAACTGTATAGTATATGTATACATCAAATGAATTTATGTTGCAAGTATAACATACGGTAGATATATGTGCTATAATATTTCTATACATGGAATAAATATATGTTGTAAATATATCACATATAATAGATATTATATATGATATATGTATATATATCAGATGCATTTATGTTGCAAATATGACATATATGGTAAATATGTATTATACACATATAGGAGATGAATTTATATTGCAAATATAACATAATATGGTAGATATAGATGATATAATATACTTATATATGAGACAAATTTATACTGCAAATGTTACAGACATGGTAAGTATGTATTTATGCCATAATAGATGTATACATGGGATACATTTATGTTGTAAATATACTACCTATGGTAGATATTATATATGATATATGTATATATGAGATGAATTTATGTAGCAAGTATAACATATATGGTACACACGTACATATGCTATAATAGATGGATACATGGTATAACTTTATCTCGTAAATATACTATATATGGTAGATACTGTATATGATATATGTATACGTGACATGAATTAACGTTGCAAATATATTTGCATATATGGTAGATGTGTATATCTCATATGGTATACGTATACAGGAGATAAATTTGTGTTTCAAATATTTTTTATGTGTATATATATATATAGTAGCTATGAATCCAGTCATCCGTCAGTAACACTGGGAAATTGGTTCTGGAACCCACCTGGGGACACAGAAATCCAGGGATGCTGAGGTACCTGATATAAAATGGTGTAGTATTTGCATATAACCTGCCCACATCCTTCTATATGCTTAAAATCATCTGTCGATTAATTATAACACCTAATATAATATAAATATAATATAAATGCTATGTAAATAGTTGTTATAGGTTGGGCGTGGTGGCTTATGCCTGTAATCCCAGCACTTTGGGAGGCCTAGGCGGGCAGATCACCTGAGGTCAGGAGTTCGAGACCAGCCTGACCAACATGGTGAAACCCGTCTCTATTAAAAATACAAAAATTAAGCCGGTGCGGTGACTCACACCTCTAATCCCAGTACTTCGGGAGGCCAAGGCAGGTGGATCACAAGGTCAAGAGATCGAGACCATCCTGGCCAACATGGTGAAACCCCGTCTCTACTAAAAATATAAGAATTAGCCGGGCGTGGTGGTGCACACCTGTAGTCCCAGCCACTCGGGAAGCTGAGGCGGGAGAATCGCTTGAACTAGGGAGGCGGAAGTTGCAGTGAGCCAAGATCACAGCACTGCACTAGGATGGATGGATAGATGGACAGATTGATGACTGGCTGAATGGGTGGATGGTTGCACAGATGCATGAACAGTCCCCATGCTTGAGAGTCAGGCCTTTGATCACTGACCTCACAGTACTGGGCCCTGCCTAGGAGTCTCTCGATGGAAGACCCCAGTCCTTGGAGGCATCTTGATAAGGACCACAGTCCTGGTTCTCTCTCTTTCTCATCTGCCCCTAGGACCTTCCAGATGATTCGTTCCCTGCGCGACCTGCTCTGCGTAGGGTGTCTCGCCCTGTCCTGGCATCACACACACTTCTCTGAATTACACCTCAATTACTCTAAGGAGAAAAGGGAAGGCCGTTGCATGAGAAGCAACGCAAGGAAGTCATTTTCCTCAAGGAGGAGACCCACTCCCGTATCTTCATTTTGTATCTTTATTTCCTGTTTGAGGCTTCCGTTTTATCTGATCTTCACAACGTCTGTTTTTCTGGTCTTCACGTGGGCGATAACGTGCTGATGTGCAGCGGCATATCTCCTCGAAATATCATGGTCACATCAACATTTAATAAATTCCTGGAAACTGCATCCCACACCACAAAGCAGCATTTTCTCAGCGGGCTATGTTTTCAATGAAATTTTCTGCCCAATCACTTAGTATCAACCTCACCAGTTATCACAGATAAACCTGAGTAGTAGCCTCTGCTACTTCTTGTGGAAGTTATTTGATTCTTATGATGTTGAGAACGAGGCTGGACTCGGACTTCCCCTTTTTCGCTTGTGGCCAAGGTATGGCAGACAGGAGAGAGAAGCCATCCAGCCACTCGCAGTAATGGATGAATAGATTGATAGGTAGATTTGCGAATGGCTGAAGGGGGAATGTATAGATAGGTGGGTGGATGAATGGATAGATGGGTGGGTAAGTGGACGGATGGGTGGGTAAATGGATGGATGGATGGGTGAATGGATGGATGGGTGGGTGCATTAATGGATGGATGGGTGAATAAATGGATGAGTGACTGGATGGATGGATGGATGGATAGATAGATGGGTGGGTGAATGGTTGGATGGATGGGCATATTAATGGATGGATGGGTGAATAAATGGATGAGTGACTGGATGGATGGATGGATGGATAGATAGATGGGTGGGTGAATGGATGGATGGATGGGCATATTAATGGATGGATGGGTGAATAAATGGATGAGTGACCGGATGGATGGATGAATGGATAGATGGGTGGGTGAATGGATGGATTGGTGGGTACATTAATGGATGGATGGGTAAATAAATGGACAGGTGACTGGATGGATGGATGGATGGATGGATGGATAAGTGGGTGGTTGAATGGATGGATGGGCAGGTACATTAATGGATGGATGCGTTAATAAATGGATGGGTGACTAGATGGATGGATGGGGCATGAATGGATGGGAGGGTAAGTAGATGGATGAATAGATTGACAGGTAGATTAGTGACTGACTGAATGGGGAACGTATAGATAGATGGATGGATAAATAGGTGGATGGATTGGTGGATGAATGGATGGATAGATGAGTGGGTAAATGGATGGATGGGTGCGTGGATTGATGGATGGATGGATGGATGGATGGATGCATGGATAGATGAATGGATGGGTGGATGGGTGGGTAAATGGATGAACAGACTGATGACTGGCTGAATGGGTGGGTGGGTGGATAGATGAATAGAGTGATAGATGGATGGATGGATGGACGAACGGATGAGTGGATGGGTGGACAAACGGATGAACAGATTGACAGGTTGATGACGGGCTGAATGAGTGGATAGATGAATGGGTGAATAAACTGACAGACACATGAGTGAGACATCAAGGTCATCTGCAGTGATGGGATGGCTTGTCTCTCCCGTCTACCACCCTAGGACTCTGTATCTCCAAATGAAAGCCCCATGCTTGGTTCTAAGATCTTTGTTCGATTAAGGCCAATGCTTTTTTTTTTTTAACTTGTTTCCACAGTCTCCAGTTACTCACCATAATAGGTTGAATCTTGTCCCCCCAAAAGATATATCTAATCTTGTCCCCTGTTGAATGAGAACTTATTTGGAAATGGGGTCTTTGCAGATGTGATTAAGTGAAGGGTCTTGAGATGAGATCATCCTGGAGTAGGGTGGGCCCTAAATCCAGTGACACGTGTCCTTTTAAGAGACAGAGGAGGAGACACAGATACAGAGGAGAGGGCCAGATGGAGACGGAGGCAGAGACTGCAGTGATGCGGCCACAAGCTCAGGTGCTCCTGGAGTCCCCAGGAGCTGGGAGAGGCAGGAAGCATCCTCCCCTAGAGACTCCAGAGGGAGCCCGATCCTGCCCACACCTTAATCTCAGACTTCTGGTCTCCAGAACTGTGAGATAAATCACATCTGTTGTCCTAAACCCTTGAGTTTTAGGTAAATTGTTAGGGCGGCCCCAGGGCAATCACGTACCCGTGAAATGCATAATTCTATATTTCTGCAGTCCCCACCAATTCCCTTTACTTTGGTCACCAGCTGCAAATTCAAATTCAGGGGTCCTGGAAAGCACCCTCTTTTCAGAACAGGTGGCTAAAACTTGTAAGCGCCCAGTGACTACCTTTAGGGTGAATAATTGCCTGGAATGACTCACAAGAAGTCAGGAAAATACTGTGCTTGTGATTAAAGTCTTATTATACCGAATAGATATAAATTAAAATCAGCCAAGCTGGGCGCAGCGGCTCATGCCTGTAGTCTCAACACTTTGGAAGGTCGAGGTGGGAGGATCGCTTGAGCCCAGGAGTTTGAGACCAGCCTGGCCAACAGAGCGAGATCTCATCTCTACAAAAAATAAAAATAAAAAATTAGCCAGGGATGGTGGTGCACGTCTGTCATCCCAGCTACTCATGAGGCCGAGTTGGGAAGACTGCTTGAGCCCCAGAGGTTGAGGCTGTAGTGAGCTGTGATCGTATCCCTGTACTCCAGCCTGGGTAACAGAGTGAGGCCCTGGCTCAAAAATCAATCAATCAATCAATCAATTAAATAATATCTGGAAAAAAAAGAGATGCATAAAACAGAGACCCTACCTTAAAGTCAATCAATTAATTCATTTAATTAAATAATATTAGCCAAGAAAAGTGAAGTATGAGAGAGTGAGACTCCGCCACAAAATTCATTATATTAAATAAGGTCAGCCAAGAAAAAAGATGCCTAAGACAGAGTGAGACCCTGCTCAAAATCAATCGATCAATCAATATCAGCCAAGAAAAGAGATGCCTAAGACAGAGTGAGATCTTACCTCACAATCAATCAATGAATTGAGTGAAATAATATCAGTCAAGAAAAGAAGTGGATAAGAGAGTGAGACCCTACTCAAAATCAATCAATCAATTAGTTGAATTAAACAATATCAGTCAAGAAAAGAAATGGATAAGAGAGTGAGAC
>NW_012116010.1:1928565-1930663 GCF_000951035.1 Colobus angolensis palliatus | reverse complement strand
TTTTTTTGAGACAGGGTCCAGCTCTGTTGCCCAGGCTGGAGTGCAGTGGCAAAATGGTAGTTCACTGCAGGCTGGAACTCCTGGGCTCAAGCGATCCTCATGCCTCAGCCTCCCGAGTAGCTGAGACTACAGGTGCGTGCCACCACCCCCAGCTCATTTTTTCCTTTTTCTTCTTTTGTAGAGACGGGGGGTCTCGCCATGTTGCCCACGCTGACCTTGAACTTCTGGCCTCAAGTGATCCTCCCGCTTCGGGCTCCCAAGATCAGCCAAGAAAAGAAATGGGTAAGAGAGTGAGACCTTACCTCAAAATCAATCAATCAATTAATTAAATAATATCAGCCAAGAAAAGAAGTGCTGGGATTACAGGCGTGAGACGCTGCACCTGGCCAAGGGCATGCTGACATATTGACTGCAGAAAAGCAAAGCATCAATGGCTTCAGCTGATGATAACCACTTTGCAGGAAAATGCAAAACGCTTATATATACAAAAAAAATGACTTGGGCTAGGGTGTGGTCTGCTAAGGACAGAGAAGGGATATGAAGCAGGGGACGGGTGAGAGCTTGTGGAAGGAAGCTGAAGGGAGGCTGGGCTCTCGGGGCAGGGCCGAAAGTGCTTGCTGCACGGGACAGATTGCAGAAATCTTCCGTGCTGTAGAAGGATGGAATGGTCGTGGATCTAGAGGAGTCTCTGAGTCATACGCGAGCTGGTCGCGTCCAGGTAGAGCCTGTGGTTGCGTTGTGCCAGTTAAAAATCTGTTTTTATCTGTCACTTCCTCTGGCCTGCACAGCCTCTCACGCAATGGTGGAGAGAATTACCCCATTTCCCGGAGTGGAATGTTTGTTTCCTGAGTGTCCTCTGGTTCAAAGACTCTGCATTTTTAGCGTCATTTGTTGTTCCTCTGGGCAAACGGGTCAAGTATCCTCACGCCTTAAAATCTCTTCTCTGACTTCTGGACGGTATTCCTTAAATCTCCATCTTTCTTCCAACATTTAGCAAGATGAGGGCTGGAATTTTCTCTCTCTCTCTCTCTTTCTGTCTGTCTGTCTCTCTCTCTCTTTATTATTATTTTGTGTGTGTGTGTGTGTGTGAGATGGAAGCTTGCTCTGTTACCAGACTGGAGTGCAGTGGCACGATCTTGGCTCACTGCAACCTCCGCCTCCCGGGTTCAGAAGATTCCTCTGCCTCAGCCTCCCGAACAGCTGGGACTACAGGCATGTGCCACCACGCCCAGCTAAGTTTTTTTTGTATTTTAGTAGAGATGGGATTTCACCATGTTGCCCAGGCTGTTCTCTATCTCTCCTGACCTCACGGTCTGCCCGCCTCGGCCTCCCAAAGTGCTGGGATTACACGCGTGAGCTACCATGCCCTGCCGGAATTTTCTTTTGAAGTGTAGCAGTGTCCCCTCTATAAGTCTATCGAAGAAAATGCATGATTATTATTGTGGTTCTTATGATTATTGTCATTATTGTTTTGAGAAAAGGTCTCACTCCGTTGCCCGGGTTGGAGGGCAGTGGTGCGATCACAGCTCATTGCAGCCTCAACCTTCTGGGTTGTAGCAGTCCTCCCACCTCAGCCCCTCAAGTAGCTGAGACTGCAGGAGCATGCAACCACACCTGGCGGACTTTGTGTATTTTTTCTTTTTTTTGTAGAGATGGAGTCTTGCTAGGTTGCCCAGACTGGTCTCCAACTCCTGGGATGAGGCGATCCTCTGGCCTTAGCCTCTGAAAGCACTGGGGGTACAGTTAAATCATGAAGGAGTAGACTTGTTGTACCTGCTCCTCCCTTTCTGTTAGGTCCACGCAAAAGTGATTGTGGGTTTTGCCATTGAAAGTAATGCCGATGAATTCCTTTCAATGGCAAAAAGGGCAATTTCTATTGCATACTTCTGAACAGGTGGACAGAGTCAGAAACAGACTTTGCAGGCTAGGCATGGTGGCTCACGCCTGCAATCCCAGCACGTGGGGAGGTCAAGGCGGAAGGATCACTTGAGCCCAGGAGTTTCAGACCAGCCTGGGCATCATAGCAAGACCCCATCTTTATGAAAGGAAGAAAGGAAGAAAGGAAGGAAGGAAGGAAGGAAGGAGAGAAAGAAAGAAA
>NW_012116010.1:1926692-1927754 GCF_000951035.1 Colobus angolensis palliatus | reverse complement strand
GCAGTGGCGCGATCCCGGCTCACTGCAAGCTCCGCCTCCCGGGTTCACGCCGTTCTCCTGCCTCAGCCTTCCTAGTAGCTGGGACTACTGGTGCCCGCCACCCACCCCACTAATTTTTTTTTTGTATTTTTAGTGGAGATGGGGTTTTGCCGTGTTAGCCAGGATGGCCTCCATCTCCTGACTTCATCATTCGCCCATCTTGGCCTCCCAAAGTGCTGGGATTACAGGCGTGAGCCACCAGGCCTGGCCCCAGGCTGGTCTTGAACTCTTGACCTGGTGATCTGCCCACGTTGGCCTCCCAAAGTGCTGAGATTACAGGCGTGAGCCACCGCACTTGGCCTCATTTATCATTTTATAGTTACATTATAAATTGTCATTTATTATTTCATAATTACATTATAAATGATCATTTCATAATTCATTAAATATTGTCAGTTATTTCATAATTACACTATAGATTATCATTATTTCATAATTACATTATAAATTAATTTTATGATTATATTATACATTAGCATTTATTTCATAATTACATTAGATTATCATTTACTTTTAAATTACATAAATTATCATTTATTATTTCATAATTACATAAATTATTTTATAATTACAAATCATCAATTGTTTCATAATCACAATACAAATTATCTTAATTTCATAGCATTAAAAGTTGTTATTATTTCATAATTACATTATGTAATGGTATGCATTAATAACCATTAATAATACAATTAATAATTAACAATTCAATTAATAATTAACCAGCAACGTATAATATGTAATTCTATAATTACGTCATAGAATATGATATCTAATTTATACATAAATTATATTATTCAAATATATTACACACAATTTGCAAGTCTCGTATAGAATCCCGTTACAGGATCCTATTATATTTCAGAATTTTATTATCTATATTTGACTCTATAATTGGAATTTAGACCCCACACCGACCCCCCGTCCTGTTTGGCTTAAGGGCGATGACCGCAGACCCTGGCCCAGTTACGTCCCCTGGTTACCCGCAGGCAGGTGGCAGCATGGCGGCGGCGGCGGGGGGGT
>NW_012116010.1:1915868-1926072 GCF_000951035.1 Colobus angolensis palliatus | reverse complement strand
ACGGGGGAACCGGGGGCCGGGGAGGTCTGCGGTCGGGGTCCGGGAGTCCCTGGAAGTAGGGGTGGGGGCTGGAGCGGTTCCGGGGACTCCCCCAGCGGAGCTGAGGCCTGGAGCGGTCTCGGAGGGCCGGGAGCTCGGGGGACCGGATGGGGGTCCCCAGGGTTCGGCGAGCGGGAGACTGGGAGGCCTGGGACTAGCGGACGTGGCGCTGCGGTCGCTCCCAGGTCTAGACTGGGAAGCAAGGGGCTGTCCGGGGGTGTCGGAGGCGGGGGCTTTGGGGCGCTCACCCAGGGGTGCGGTGACCGAGGCGCGGGGGGTACCGAGTGGCCCAGGGCCTGCGAATGCGGGGGGCCTTTCCGGGGGGACCAGGGGCAGCCCGAGGCTATGCTGGGGGGCTGCGGTAGGTGGGAAGAGCAGGGGCAGTGCCGGGTGCTGGGGGTTGGGCAGCCAGGTGTACCGGGGTGGTCGGGGGGGGGGGGGCTGGAGGCCACAGTGGGGAGGAGTCCTCGGTCGTGTCGTTGTTGGGGCCGCCTGGGTTCTGGGGGGAGGGTTCCCTGGTCTCTGCCCAGGCTGGAGCCCCTCCCTTGTGCCCCACTGACCTTTTCTGGTAGCTTCTCCACCCTCCCTCCCGTCTTTCGCGCCTCCCACCTCGCGCTTGGGCGAGGAGGCCGTCTCCTGGGCCTGGCAGGAAGCCTCCAGGTTGATGTGGTGGGCGGCCGGGCCAGAGGCGGTCACCTGGGATGTTTAGGTTTCTGTGAGTGAAGCTTCCTCTGCTTGGAGTTGGACCTCAGGAAGTGGCTGCCTGTCAGCTCCGTAGGGAAGAGGTGGGTTAAAGAAGGTGGGTGGGTGGAGGAAGAAGGCACGGATGGGGGACTCTGGACCCCAACTTGTGGAAAGTTGCTTGTACTCTTTGGCTGTGAGTGGGTTAAAGCCGGGATACGTCTGGCCTTCGCGGAGATCACTAGGGTTCGTGGTTCTGGATTGTTTTCCTAGCCGGAGACTTCCTGTTTTATCAGTGCAAGTACAGGGCCGCCGCCCCCTCCACGAAGCCTTTCCAGATGCCTGCAGCTGCGCTCTCCCTGGCCCGTTCCCTTCCCTCCACTATCTTTCTGCACAGGGGCCTGGTCGTGCTCAGCTTCCTATTGTGCAGGCCTTGGGAGCTGCTGGGTGCTATTGGATGTAGGGTGTCGGGCAGTGCTGGCCGAGGCTTCAACACTAACCCCTTCTTTATCAGCTGGGCTTTTTCCCCTTTAGTGTACTCTTAATGATTTCAGAAAGTAAAAAACTCCGTTGAGATGGCTTTTAACAAAGTAGAAACCAGTCTCTGACACGGCAGAGAGACACTGCTGTTTCTCTTCTCCGAGTCCCAAAGTGCCGGACGGTGTGGCCCCTCCTCATTGGCGGGGGAGCCCGGCGGGGGGAGGCCAACGCTGACCGTCTGCGTCTTCTGTTTCAGGCCCAAGGTCCCGGAGGCTATGGCCGCGGCTACCATCGTGCACGACACGTCTGAGGCCGTGGAGCTCTGCCCCGCGTACGGCTTGTACCTGAAGCCCATCACCAAGATGACCATCAGCGTGGCGCTCCCGCAGCTGAAGCAGCCGGGGAAGTCCATCTCCAACTGGGAGGTGATGGAGAGGCTGAAGGGCATGGTGCACAACCACCAGTTCTCCACGCTGCGTATTTCCAAGAGCACCATGGACTTCATCCGCTTCGAGGGGGAGGTGGAGAACAAGAGCCTGGTCAAGTCTTTCCTGGCCTGCCTGGACGGCAAGACCATCAAGCTCAGCGGCTTCTCCGACATCCTGAAGGTGCGCGCGGCCGAGTTCAAGATCGACTTCCCCACCCGCCACGACTGGGACTCCTTCTTCCGCGACGCCAAGGACATGAACGAGACCCTGCCGGGAGAACGGCCGGACACCATCCACCTGGAGGGGCTGCCGTGCAAGTGGTTCGCGCTGAAGGAGTCGGGCTCCGAGAAGCCCAGCGAGGACGTCCTGGTCAAGGTGTTTGAGAAGTTCGGGGCGATCCGGAACGTGGACATCCCCATGCTGGACCCCTACCGGGAGGAGATGACGGGCCGCAACTTCCACACCTTCAGTTTCGGGGGGCACTTGAACTTCGAGGCCTACGTGCAGTACCGCGAGTACGCGGGCTTCATCCAGGCCATGAGCGCCCTGCGCGGGATGAAACTCATGTACAAGGGCGAGGACGGCAAGGCCGTGGCCTGCAACATCAAGGTGAGCCCTGGGCGCCGAGACCCACGCGCTTCCTCCCTCGGGCGGCTTCCTTCCAGCAGGCTCAGTAGATGGCTCCCAGCCACACCGCTTAGGCTGCGGGGACCTCCCCTGAGTAAAATGACAGCAACAGCCCCGTGCCCGTCGAATTTCAGAGACACAGGCGTGAGGTCGAGTAGGGGGTCCGTGCTGTGGTTTTGGAAATTCGGTATCTTAAGGAAGATGTAAAGTAGGTGAGGGTTGGACCCTCAGGAGCTGTGACAGGGATTTGAACCGTATCAGAACCAAGAGAACCTTGAATGCTTCCCAGAATGCTCCTTGAAGCTAGGGATTAACGTTCCCTTACGCCTCATGTGCTGTTTTTTTGTTTGTTTGTTTTCGAGAGAGGATCGATCTGTCGCCCAGGCTGGAGTACAGTGGCGCGATCTCTGCTCACTGCAGCCTCCACCTCCTGGGTTCGAGCGATTGTCCTGCCTCAGCCTCCCGAGTCGCTGGGACTACAGACGCGTGTCACCGCGCCTGGCTAATTTTTATATTTTCAGTAGAGACAGGGTTTCGCCGTATCGGCCAGGCTGGTCTCGAACTCTCGACTTCGTGATCTGCCCGCCTCGGCCTCCCAAAGTACTGGGATGACAGGCGTGAGCCACCCCGCCTGGCCTTGCCTCACGTGTTTCGACCCGTGTTGGCTTCGCGGTGACAAATGAACCAGCCTCCTGGAGGAGGTTTTGTGGCCTTAAGATGTGCCCCGTGGGCGTGGGCAGGAGGCCCCAGGGTGGCCGTGGCCACGGGAAATGGGGGAGCCGGGTAGCGGAAGGGGAGCCGTGTCTTGCCGCGGTGGTGCGTCACTTGTGTCCAGTAAGTGGCGAGGGGTAGTTGGTGTTCCTCGTAACTCCGTGGGATGAGCTAAGTCTTGAGCCACGGATGGTGACTTGGAGGGATTGGTTTGGCTTCTGGGCCCCACTGTCTGGGTCTGCACTGGACGTGAGTGGTGAGTGGGGTGAGTGGTGAGCCGGCGCTGAGGCTCTGAGGACGCTCGGCCCTGCGGCCCGGGAGAGGGAGAGGGCGCCTGGCCGTGTGTTTGGGGGGCTTTGGGGGAAGGCCATCTCACTCTGTTTTTTGCTTTTAAAGGTTTCTTTTGATTCGACCAAACACCTGAGTGATGCGTCCATTAAGAAGCGGCAGCTGGAGAGGCAGAAGCTTCAGGAACTGGAGCAGCAAAGAGAAGAACAAAAGCGCAGAGAGAAGGAAGCGGAGGAGAGGCAGCGAGCGGAGGAAAGGTACCTGGTGCAGGAGCGGGCCCTCGGCGCTGGTGTCCGGCACTGGGGAGTGTGCACAGACTCGTGTGCGTGTGGATGCATGTATTCCTGTGTGTGTGTGTGCATGCTTGTGAGCTTGTGTGTACCTGTGTGCATGGAAGCATGTGTGCCTGTAGCATGCGTGCCTGTGAACCGGTGTGCGTACTTTGTATGTACGTATGTGTGCCCGTGTGTGCCTGTGCGTCTGTGCACCCGTGCCTGTGTGTGTGCTTGTGTGTGAGCTCGTGTGTGTACCTGTGTGCATATGTACGCATGTGTGCCGTGTGTGTGCCTCTGCATCTGTGTGCATGCATGCCTGTGAGTACCGGCGTGCATGTACCTGTGTGCGTATGTACACGTGTGCCCACCAGTGTGTGCCTCTGCGTCTGTGCACACGTGTCTGTATGCATGTGTCTGTGAGCTCGTGTGTGTACCTGTGTGCATGTGTGTACCTGTGTGCATATGTATGCATGTGTGCCCACGTGTGTGTGCCTCTGCATCTGTGTACATGTGCCTGTACCATGTGCACGTGTGTGTACCTGTGTGCGTATGTATGCATGTGTGCCCATGTGTGTGCCTGTCTGTGCACACGTGCATGTGTGTGAGCTCATGTGTACCTTGTGCATGTGTGTACCTGTGTGCATATGTATGCACGTGTGCCCACGTGTGCCTCTGCATCTGTGCACACGTGCCTGTAAGTGTGTGTGTACCTGTGTGCACGTGTGTGTACCTGTGTGCATATGTACGCATGTGTGCCCATGTGTGTGCCTCTGTGTCTGTGCACACGTGCATGTGTGTGAGCTTGTGTACCTGTGTGCATGTGTATACCTGTGTGCATATGTATGCATGTGTGCCCACGTGTGTGTGCCTCTGCATCTGTGCACACGTGCCTGTAAGCGTGTGTGTACCTGTGTGCACGTGTGTGTACCTGTGTGCATATGTACACATGTGTGCCCTTGTGTGCCTGTCTGTGCACACGTGCATGTGTGTGAGCTTGTGTGTGTACCTGTGTGCATGTGTGTACCTGTGTGCATATGTATGCATGTGTGCCCACGTGTGTGTGCCTCTGCATCTGTGCACACGTGCCTGTAAGCACGTGTACCTGTGAGCTCGTGTGTGTACCTGTGTGCACGTGTGTGTACTTGTGTGCATATGTACGCATGTGTGCCCGTGTGTGCCTCTGCATCTGTGCACACGTGCATGTGTGTGAGCTTGTGTGTGTACCTGTGTGCATGTGTGCCCGTGTGTGTGCGCCTCTGTGCACACGTGCCTGTGCATGCGTGCCTGTGAGCTCGTGTGCGTACCTGTGTATGTACGCATGTGTGCCTCTGCGTGTGTGCACACGTTCCTGTGAGCTCGCGTACCTGTGTGCATGTGTGTACCTGTGTGCGTATGTACGCATGTGTGCCCACGTGTGTGTGCTCCTCTGCATCTGTGCACACAGCACACATATGCCTGTGTGCATGCTTGTGTGCCTGTGAACCTGTGTGTGCACTTGTGTGTGTGTGCACGTATGGGTGTGTGTGCCTGCCTGTGGGTGCGCAGCTGTGCACGTGAGGACCTGCGTGAGTGGCTGTTTGAGACGCAGCAGAATATGCGTGTTTCTGTTCGTTTTCCTGTCATGCATCGTGGTCTGATGTGATCTCTGCCGGTTCCCAGGACCGCGCCTTTCCCAAAGAGCCACCTCTTCTCCCTCCACACGCTGTTCACGTATCCCACTGAAACAAGCAGAATGCCTTGGCCGTTTGCAAGTTTGCGTTTAGGTTGAGGCTCCGTTTACAAAATGAAGCAGAGGGTTGATGGTGATGGCCAGATTTAAAACAAAACAAAAAACCATAGGATGAAAACCCAGCTTCACTTAAGAGGCCTTTAAAGGAATGGCCTTGAGTTGTTCACTGTGGTGGGGGCACCAAAGACAACCTCAGGTCACTCTTTGTAGCCTTTTTTATCTTCTTAGCGTTGCAGGAGTTAACCAACAACTTGCTGTGCATCCCATGAGGCGGATTCCCCATTGTCCTTCTCCATCCCTCCTGCTGTGCCCTCTTAGTGAGGCGGATTCCTCCTCCTCCTCCTCCTCCTCCTCTGCAGCCTCCTCCTCCTCCTTCTCCTCCTCCTCCTACTCTGCCGCCTCCTCCTCCTCCTCCTCCTCCTCTGCAGCCTCCTCCTCTGTGGCCTCCTCTGCAGGCTTCTCCTGTGTGGCCTCCTCCATCGGCTCCTCTGCGGGCTTCTCCTCTGTGGCCTCCTCTGCAGCCTCCTCCTCCTCCTTCTCCTCCTCCTCCGCCGCCTCCTCCTCCATCGCCCCACCAGGCTGTGCCCTCCGAGGACTTCAGTGCGTCCTGCACGTCTGTTGTGCTCCATATCGCCGATACCGAGTGTGGGTTGTGTTGGACTTGGCTGGGGGGCTCCTGGACAGCCTCCGGAGGGACCGAGTTGGTCTGTTGTGTTTCCGTTTCTCGCTGCTTTATGTGACGCTGGTGCCAGTGTGTTGATGTGTGTGGCGGGTGATGTTTGCAGGAGAGTCCCGGCACTGAACTCCTGGGAGCGGGGTCATCCTGCCCTTGGTGCTCTTTGTATAGCCCCCGTTGCCTCCCCAGGGGAGAGTGAGGCTGTCAGCCTCTGGATCTGAACCCCCAGGGCTCCTTAGATGAGGCAGGTGCAGCATGTAAACGAGTGGCCATGAATGGGCTGGGGGGGCCCAGGTCAGCCGTCAGGAGCCCCAGGACCCAAGGCAGGCAGTACACAGAGGCAGACACCCTGGGAGAACTGGACGTGCTGCCGTGTCGCCATCCTGGGAGGGGCGGTTCGGATGTGGGGTTGAGTCAGGGTCCCCTGTGTCAGCCGCGGTCAGGCCGACCGGGACAGCCGGGGTGGGAGACAGTCCTGGGACATTACAGGGACTCTTCCAGGGTGCAGACACAGCCCAGGCCTGACTGAATGTGCCTGTCCACGTTCTGGAAGTGGGGAGTGGGACTCAGAGCCTCGGACCTCTCAGTCTTGCAGGACTGTCCCCGCAACGTTTCAGAAAGCAGCTTGGGGGTGAGGAGAAGCTGCATCCTTGATCTTTCCCTGAGGAGAGACGGGCGTGGGAGAAGTGGAGTGTGTGTCTGCAGGGAAGAGGCCCCGTCCGCCTGGCCAGACCACAGAGGGCTTCGGGGAAGCAGGGCCAGGCCGTGAGCTTCTGCACAGCAGGACAGGGTGGCTGGAGCCCCGGGGGAGGGCTCCAGGGTGGCCCGTGGAGCTGTCCTTCGCCACGCAGGGCCGTCCTTGCCCCTGCTGCCCCCCACGGTCGTTCCTCAGAGGCTGAGCATGAGAGGAGGCCCAGGGCAGCCTCCGGCGTTTCTCTCTGGTGGGTGGAAAGGAGGTGTGTTTGGCCCTCACAGGTGACTTGGAGCTTGATGAGAGCTGTTCTCTGAAAGCTGCCCAGCCTTGAGGCGTCGGCGTGAGTCCCGCCTCAGCGCGTGCTATGTGCCGGGCTGCCCTGAGCCGTCCTCTGAGCTCCTGGGGCGGTGACAGCTCACAGGACGGTTAAACCTTCAGCACATGGAACTGCTTGAGGACCTTCATACCCCGGCCGGAGACCGCGTGGATCACTGCCTGGCCGTCGGCACCTGGCCCAGCTCCCTTTTGGGGTGGTGGAGAGCGCGACGCCTCTTCTCCTGGCCTGCTCCTCCCCATCCCCGTGTCTGTCTCCTCTCGCCGTGGTGTCTCTGCGGGTCTGCGTCATCCCGGCGGGCTTTGTGGCCTCGCCAGGCAGTTGGTGGCACCCACCCAGGCTTCAGAAGTCTCGGCCTCTGTGTCCTGTCCTGTAGGAGCGGCTGTGACTTGTTCCCGTGTTCCGTGGTGGTTTAAATGCCTCTGAGAACCGCAGGGCGGGGCAGGGTGAGCTGGGGAAATCCCTCTGTCTCTCGTGGACTCTCTGTGGGGACCGTGCCCCTTCCCGGCCGCGTTCATACTCCCTTGCGGGACGCCCCTCTCCACAGGAAAAGTGTGAGGAGCCGAGTGGCCTGGCTGTGGTTGGATTTGTTTAGAGAGAGGTCCCCCCACGCCAGTGCTGTGTGGTGCCCTCACAGGATTCCTGCACGACACAGACTCACCAGGCGCGGTTCCTGGTGGGCAGAACTGGCCGCCTCCGCGCCGCTGGGCATCTCCACGGCTGCGTCAGGCCTGCTCGGGTTCCTCGGTGCTGCTGAGAGCTACACGTGGGGCTTCCAGGCCACTCTTCTTTTTTTTTGTTGAGACGGAGTCTCGCTCTGTCGCCAGGCTGGAGTGCAGTGGTGCGATCTCGGCTCTCTGCAAGCTCCACCTCCCGGGTTCAAGCGATTCTTCTCATTCTTCTGCCTCAGCCTCCCAAGCAGCTGTGATGACAGGTGCCCGTCACCATGGCCGGCTAATTTTTGTATTTTTAGTAGAGACGGGGTTTCACCGTGTTGGCCAGGCTGGTCTTAATCTTTGTGATCTGCCCGCCTCGGCCTCCCAAAGTGCTGGGATTATAGGCGTGAGCCACTGCGCCCGGCCCGGGCCACTCTTACCAGGTCTTGCTGTGTTTTGTCGCCGCTGGGCTGCTGGGGCAGGGGTCCCTCCCGGTCCAGCTGTGTGTGCGGTCGCCGCCCTGCTTGTTGAGGTCATGGGTGATCGTCACCCAAAGAAGTGTGGTGGCGTTGAGTGCGATCGGATGAAACCACGTGCCCCCTTCCCTGGGAAGGGCCCCTCCTGCCCTGCTCCCTCGGCGCCCTCTCCACAGCCCCAGGCAGCCGGGCTGGCGGTTTTGTGGCGTCGTGGGTGGGCCCTTTCTAGAATTTCACAGAACGGGGATCTGTGCGGTCTGTTGTCTTCAAGGCCGGATTGTCTACTTGGCTCTGGCGCAGGGCTCTGCACGGCGCGTGTCCCTCCTCCTCCTCCTCGGCGTCGGGGCCGCCTCCCTGGTATGCGTGCATTCTGGCCTTCACTGGTGATTTTTAGAAAGCTTTCCTGTGGAGCTGGAACCTGTTTCCTGGGGCCTCTGCCGTTTGTGCTCAGTGCTGTCCTGTGGACGGATGCACCGACCGAAGCCGGGCGCCTTACATGGTTTGGTGGCCATCTGCGTCCTTCTGCGTTGCGTTGATTCCACATTGGGGCGCTGGCCTTTCCTCGGTGGCGGCCACAGATGCCGCACCCCAAGGATCTTCCGCAGTTTCTTGAGTTGTTGCCGATGCTCTTTCCGCCGTCCGTCCGTCCGTCTTTCCCCTGGCTGGGGGCGTGGCTTTTGATGTGGTCGGTCTGCTGGTCGTTTTCTTCGTGGTTTCGGGGTTGGGTCACACTTAGCAGGATGGTGCGTTGGAAGGTCACGCAGGTCCTCGCCCGGCTCACTCCTTCCACCTCTCGGGCTGCGTTGAGTCAGCCGAGGTCCACTTTGGGATAAAGAGTTAAATGCTTAATCGTTCGACTGTGGCCTTTTCCCCCTTGTGTGAAAAGCCACTTGTATGGGGTATCATGTGTTGGCTACAGCTGCTCGCTGTGACAAACCCCCGGTGTGTTCCACGCAGGAAACAGAAGGAGCTGGAAGAGCTGGAGCGAGAGAGGAAAAGAGAAGAGAAGCTTCGCAAGAGGGAGCAGAAGCAGAGGGACCGTGAGCTGCGCCGGAATCAGAAGAAGCTGGAGAAGCTGCAGGCAGAGGAGCAGAAGCAGCTGCAGGAGAAGATCAAGCTGGAGGAGCGCAAGCTGCTGCTGGCCCAGAGGAACCTGCAGTCCATCCGGCTCATCGCCGAGCTGCTCAGCAGAGCCAAGGTACCCGGGGGCTCCCTCTGCCGCCGCCAGCCGCACCCGGGCTGCCCTCGGTGCCCTCCCCCAAAATGCGGGTGGTGTCACGGCGCCGTTTCCCCGCTGGCCGCAGCTGTACCCACAAAAGCAGCTTGAATGCCGAGGATGACGGCTCCTGCCCGGTAGGGTGTAGCACTTGTCTGTCATTCCCGATGATTTCAGAGCTGTGACAGTTTCCTTTTGCAAAGCTGGTGCATTCAGGTTCCCCGAGCAGGCTGGCAGCCTCCCGGGGGCCGGGGCAGAGGCTCTCTGTTTCCTCTGGGTCCGGGCAGTGGCGGAGAGTGCAGGGGGCCGCTCTCTCTGGCCCGTGCCCCTGTGTGTGGTCCGCTGGCCTGGCTGTGACCTCACCCGCGGCCCAGAGCAGAGGGGCAAGGTGGGCTGGGTGGAGGGCTGAGCACGCAGAGGGGGCCTGCCGTGGGCCCGGGTCCCTCCTCCGCAGTGTGAACCTGCCAGGCCTCCCCAGCGCCGGTACTGACGACCCCTCAGCACCAAGAGCCCCCTTGCTTCTCCTGCAGGCACGACGGGTAACTCCCATGAGCCCAGGGCCAGGGCCCAGAGACAGACAGACCTCCCCAGGACAGACGTCCCCAGCACGCTCCTTGTCCTCAGGAGCGCTGCGTCCCCCCGGAGTCCCACGCGGGGCCACCCCATAACCTGTTGTCTGATTACAGTTGTCATAAGTCCCCGGGAAGGAGCATGACAAGAGGCTGAGACATGTGGCAGCCCAGTCCTTACCTCATGGTGAATATTGAAGACACTAACCCAGGCTAGGCCAGGCTCGCCCCGCGGCGGCAGAGGCAGAGGCGGCGTGTGTCTGCGGCGTCGTTTCAGCTCCCTGCTGCCGGCGGCCGCTTGTGACCTAACTCCAGGCCCCTGCGT
>NW_012116010.1:1914582-1915378 GCF_000951035.1 Colobus angolensis palliatus | reverse complement strand
TGGACGGGCTGGACCTGGCTCGCCGGAGGAGACGCCCCCCACCCCCGGGCTGGAGTCCAGCCAGGCCGCTGATCCTGCATCCCCAGACCATGGGGCCTCCAAACACCTTCCCAGCTCCTCTCCCACGTGTCCGGCCGGGCTCAGGAGTCGGGCTCAGCTGCGCTTTCCTCTTCCCTGCAGGCCGTGAAGCTGCAGGAGCAGGAGCAGAAGGAGGAGAAGCTGCGGCTCCAGCAGCAGGAGGAGCGGCGGCGGCTGCAGGAGGCCGAGCTGCGGCGCGTGGAGGAGGAGAAGGAGCGCGCGCTGGGCCTGCAGCGGAAAGAGCGGGAGCTGCGGGAGCGGCTGCTGAGCATCCTGCTGAGCAAGAAGCCGGACGACGCCCACGCACACGACGAGCTGGGCGTGGCGCACGCCGACCTGCTGCAGCCGGTCCTGGACATCCTGCAGACCGTGTCGTCCAGCTGCGTGAGCGCCGCCGCGCTGCACCCCCTCGGGGGCCAGCTCCCGGCCAGTGCCCCCAAGGAGACCCCGGCCCACCCGGAGGCCGACGGCGCTCCCAAAAGCGTGAACGGCAGCGTGGCCGAGGAGGCCCCGTGCAGGGAGGGTCAGAGCTCCTGTCGCGTGGCCCCCGAGGATGGCTCTCCAGAGAAGAGGTGCCCCGGCGGGGTCCTCTCCTGCATTCCCGACAACAACCAGCAGCCCAAGGGCCTCCCTGCCTGCGAGCAGAACGTCTCCAAAAAGGACACCCGTTCGGAACAGGACAAGTGCAACCGGGAGCCCAGCAAGGGCCGGGCCGGCG
>NW_012116010.1:1912369-1914253 GCF_000951035.1 Colobus angolensis palliatus | reverse complement strand
CAGCCGCCACCGTCGCCGAAGCGAGCGCTCGCGCTCCCGGTCCCCGAGCAAGCACCGCAGTACCTGGAACAGGTAATGACGGGCGCGGCCTCCCCGTGGCCTGTCCGGGAGAGACCACGACCTGCCCCAGCGTCCTGGTTGCTCCTCGGCCGCTCTCCGTCCACCCCCTGCAAAGCGAAGACCCTCCTGCAGCCAGGAACGTCCAAGGAGCCCGCTGGCAACGAAGGAAGACACCATGCTTTAGAGGTCCATCTCTCTCCACTCACCGCAGCGTACTGGGCACTTCAGTTTCCAACAGGGAGTCCTTTCAGACTTGATCCGATAGCTTTAATACGGCCAGTCCTCTCTCAGTCAGGAAAATTGCACAGATGGACAGTTGTGAGAATGGCAGAGCGGCCGCATTCCTCCCCACGCGGGCATTTCTGTGTCCGCTTGGCGACCTCCCCGCGTGCACCTGACGCGGCAGGGGAGACTCCTCAAAGATGTGCACCACCGGAGTCACACGGGCACTAGAAAGAAAAGGAAAAGCGTTGCCCTGGTGATTTCTCCCCCCTCCCCCAGTTTGTAATTTTAACTGATCGGGAAATGCAGGTTGGGTGGGATGTGCCGAAACGTGATGCTGGCACGGAGTCACGGATGAGGAAGGTACAAGTTCTCTGAGATCAAAACTCAAACGGGCCATTCTTTTTAAGGTGTCCGTGCGCGGGGAGTGGTAGCCAATGGTCTGATGCTGCTTAACTTCCAAAACGTTCACTTTTTACGACTTCCAGGAATTACGCATAAAAAAGGGTGGCGAAAAGCTTTGGTTTCTAGTAAAGGTTAGTGCGTGTGGTTTTTTTAAGAAGCTGTTTTGCTAAATTATTTTTACTTGGAATGTTTCAAACAGATTTCAGGCTGCACACTTGTTAAGTTTTATAATCATTCGCTTCTCCAAGTGAAGCTCAGAAGTACTTAAAAATAGCTGTAACGTTCGCGTTAGGAAAGATGGTGTTTATTCCAGTTTGCATTTTTATGGTGAAATAAAATCCTTTTCCAATGAACTGAAATTTTTCACGCTTACGATTTTTGTGTTTCTATGTGCCTTGGACTGCTGATGCGGTGATCCTACATCACACGGCTTTCCCGGGGCTGTACGGCAGTTACCTTCTGAGAGGAGAATCCTGGGTCCTAAGAGGCATCCCATTTGCTGAGAACATAAACTTAGCCAAATTCAGAAAACCAATCTTTTTTAAAACCAAGGAGCTGTTCTTGAAGCACATTTGAAAGACGGTGGTTCTTTCCCCCACCGAAAGTAGCGGGCACAGGCAGTCGTGTAAGCGCTGCCGGGTTGACCCAGGGTGGAATAGTCCCTCCCTCTGTTGAGTTAAAACACACACGTTCTGGGGACTGGAGGGCTGGACACGTGCCTGTCCCACCCCCAAGCTCATATCGCTGGCGGACAGATGAGCAAATGGCTCTGTCTTGCCTGTGACCAACGGACAAAGTGTTCCCAGACACGGAGCGTCTGCAAACATGGGCCTGTCAGAAGTCTATGCATCTGTGTCGGTCTGTCCAGCCCAGCACTGAGCTTTTTTGCCTGTTCCGCAGCTATAAGAACGTTGCCAGGGCCGGGCACAGTGGCTCACGCCTGTCATCTCAGCACTTCGGGAGGCCGAGGCAGGTGGTTCACCTGAGGTCAGGAGTTCAAGACCAGCCTGGCACCCCATCTCTACTAAAAACACAAAAAAATGAGCCAGGCGTGGGGATGGGCGCCTGTCATCCCAGCTACTCGGGATTCCAAGGCAGGAGAATCGCTTGAACCCGGGAGGTGGAGGTTGCAGTGAGCCGAGATGGTGCCACTGCACTCCAGCCTGGGTGACTAGAGCGAAACTCCAACTCAAAAAA
>NW_012116010.1:1908089-1910665 GCF_000951035.1 Colobus angolensis palliatus | reverse complement strand
GGGAGGCTGAGGCAGGAGAATGGCGTGAACCTGGGAGGCGGAGCTTGCAGTGAGCTGAGATTATGCCACTGCACTCCAGCCCAGGCGACAGAGCAAGACTCTGTCTCAAAAAAAAGAAAAAAAATCAGACTTCCCTGTTGAGTATGACCTGTGTCACGGTGACCATACTGGGCTCCTTCCCTTTTTTTTTTCAAGACGGTCTCCCAGGCTGGAGTGCAGTGGCACAATCTTGGCTCTCTGCAACCTCCACCTCCCGGGTTCAAGCGATTCTGCTGCCTCGGCCTCCCGAGTAGCTGGGATGACAGGCACCTGCCACTGTGCCTGGCTATTTTTTGTACTTTTAGTAGAGCTTGGTTTCACCATGTTGACCAGGCTGGTCTCGAACTCCTGACCTCAGGTGATCCACCTGCATCCCAAAGTGCCGGGATGACAGGCGTGAGCCGCTGCACCCAGCCTCACCAGGTAAACTTTCAAGTTCAAAAGTGCCGCTTGGAATTCCAGCGGGAAGGAGGCCGGGGATACGGGTGCACGTGTCTACGATTCCACACTCTGTGCCCACGTGGACACATTATTCAGCTCCCACTCAGAAGTGAGAACACGTTGCATTTGACTTTCTGCGTCTCCCTGATTTCAATTAAAGTAACGGCCTCCAGGGTAACAAAACCGCACTTCTATGCCCCAAATCTATAATACGTCAAGGTAAAAAAAAAAAAAAAAAAAAAGTGGCCTGGGCACGGTGGCTCATGCCTGTAATCCCAGCACTTTGGGAGGCCGAGGTGGGATCACCTGAGGTCAGGAGTTTGAGATCAGCCTGGCCAACATGGAGAAACCCTATCTCTACTAAAAATACAAAAATTAGCCTGGGCACGGTGGCTCACGCCTGTCATCCCGGCACTCTGGGAGGCCGAGGCGGGTGGATTACCTGAGGTCAGGAGTTCCAGACCGGCCCAGCCAACATGGTGAAACCCCGTCTCGACTAAAAATACAAAAATTAGCCGTGCCTGGTGGCGGGCACCTGTCGTCCCAGCTACTCGGGAGGCTGAGGCATGAGAATTGCTTGAACCCGGGAAGCGGAGGTTGCAGTGAGCCGAGATCACCCCACTGCACTCCAGCCTGGGAACAGAGTTAAGGTTCTGTCTCAAATACGTATTTCAAAAGTGTCAATATGACATGAACTGGTGTGAATTTGTCCACCTGTATTGTTTAAATGGATGATTTTGGTTATTAGATTGCGAGAGTGTTCAAATTCCATAGGCCCCAGCCTCCAGGACGAAGCAAAGATGTTTCGAAAAATTATGTATTCTGTGTCTAAAATGGCACCACCTGCGTTTTTGAAAAAGTTGAGATGATATTACAAATGCCTCCGGTGGCTCGTGCCTGTAAGCCCAGCACTCTGGGAGGCCGAGGCAGGAGGATCACTTGCATCCAGGAGTTCAAGAACAGCTTGGGCAACAAAGCAAGACCCCCGTCTCTACAAAAATAAAAAAATGAATCGGGCTTGGTGGCAGGCACCTGTCATCCCAGCTGCTCAGGAGGCTGAGGCAGGAGGATTGACTGAGTCCAGGCGTTGGAGACCAGCCTGGGCAACATGGTGAGACCTCGTCTCTAGCAAACAGAGGGAAACTTTGACATTTTTAAACTAGCTAGCCCTGTAATCCCAGCACTTTGGGAGGCTGAGGCGTGCAGATCACAAGGTCAGGAGATCGAGACCATCCTGGCTAACACGGTGAAGCCCCGTCTCTACTAAAAATACAAAAAAAAAAACATAGCAGGGGAGGGGGGTGGCAGGTGCCTGTAGTCCCAGCTACTCGGGGAGGCCGAGGCAGGAGAATGGCGTGAACCCAGGAGGCGGAGCTTGCAGTGAGCTGAGATCGCGCCACTGCACTCCAGCCTGGGTGACAGAGCGAGACTCCATCTCTAAATAAATAAATACATACATACAAAATAAAAAGCACTGTAGAGAAACGGGGTATCGGAGAGACCCTGGCCCCAGGCCACAGCCGTGGATGTCCAGATGGCGATGTGTTGCCCTGGGCTGGGGATACAGGGTGCTGCTCTGCAGGCCTCCAGCATCTCCAACAGCGGCTTCCCAGGGGATGCTGAAGCTGAGGCCAGACCAGCATCACCGAGGTGTCCCGTCGGGGATTCCTCCCACGCTTCCCTCCTGGGCACCTGCCCCTCCTCACTGGCTCATCCTCCTTCCCTCCTGCCTTGCTCTCCAGTGCAGCCTGACTCAAAGCAGGAGCTTAACCCCCTACCCTCCCCGCTGTACACTGCTCCAGCAAACCTCTGGAGTTTGCACCTGGCTGCTGGATCGCAGGAGCTGCCGCCCTGCTACCTCCGTCCCAGATGGCAGGGACTTTTCCCTGCACCCCACCTCACTCAGCGTATGCCTCTGCTTCTGCTGAAAAACTTCTCACATCACTCCATCGCCTCTCGGCAGCAAATGCCTGTTGTCCAGGCTGCCAGAGAGACCACCGAGGCACTCAGTTCGGAGGCCCACCTGTGCCAGGGTCGTTGGGAGGTAAAAGCAACAGCATGTCGGCCGGGCGCGGTGGCTCACGCCTGTCATCCCA
>NW_012116010.1:1902924-1903746 GCF_000951035.1 Colobus angolensis palliatus | reverse complement strand
TTTCCTTTGAACAGCCTGCACGCACTGCCGCTCCCTCTGGCAGGAATGGCCTCTCCTGGGAGCACCCACCCGGTCCCTCCTGCCTCAGATTTCAAAGAATTCCACAACCACCTTCACCCCAGCATCCAGCTCTCCCTCCCCTCCCCTGCGGTCCACACTCTCAAATCACGTTCGAACATCTTCATCTTTTTTTTTTTTTTTTTTGAGATGGAGTCTCGCTCTGTCTCCCAAGCTGGACTGCAGGGGCGTGATCTCGGCTCATTGCAACCTCCACCTCCTGGGTTCAAGTCATTCTCCTGCCTCAGCCTCCCGAGTAGCTGGGATGACAGGTGTGCACCGCCACCAGGCCCAGCTAAATTTTTGTATGTGCTGTAGAGACGGGGGTCTCACCATGGTGGCCTGGCTGGTCTGGAACTCCTGACCTCAAATGATCTGGCTGTCTTAGCGTCTCCCAGATTGCTGGGATGACACGTGTGATCCACCACACCTGGCCGAGATCTGATGGTTTTATAAGCGGGAGATCCCCGGCACACGCCCTCTTGCCGGCCGCCGGGTGTAAGACGTGCCTTCGCGTCTCCTTCACTTCCCCGCCCTGACTCTGAGGCCTCTCTGGCCACGTGGAACTGTGAGTCCATTAAACATTTTTTTTCTTTATAAATTACCCAGTCTGAGGTACGTCTTTATAAGCAGCATGAAAACGGACGAATACAGTATGTTTGTCAGCCGTGTGTGTGTCTTATTTTTGAGAAGTGTCTGTCGGCCGGGCGCGGTGGCTCACATCTGTCATCCCAGCACTTTGGGAGGCTGAGGCGGGTGGATCAC
>NW_012116010.1:1894088-1895704 GCF_000951035.1 Colobus angolensis palliatus | reverse complement strand
TCACTGCAACCTCCGCCTCCCAGGTTCACGCCATTCTCCTGCCTCAGCCTCCCGAGTAGCTGGGACTACAGGCACCTGCGGGCACACCCGGCAAGTTTTTAATTTTTAGTAGAGACAGGGTTTTGCCATGTTGGCCAGGCTGGTCTCCAACTCCTGACCTCAGGTGATCTGCCCACCTCAGCCTCCCAAAGTGCTGGGATTACAGGCGTGAGCCCACGCACCTGACCCTGGCACAGTCACATATTAATTATATGCAGGCATTTAGACTGTTCAAATAAACATTGCAAGATATCTAGGCTGAAGTGGGAGAATCTCTTGAAGTCAGGAGTTCGAGACCAGCCTGGGCAACAGAGTGAAACCCCCATCTCTAGAAAGAATTAAAAAATTAGCCAGGTGCGGTGGCTCTCGCCTGTCATCCCAACACTTTGGAAGGATGACACGGGTGGATCACCTGAGGTCAGGAGTTCGAGACCAGCCTGTTCAACATGGCAAAACCCTGTCTCTACTACAAATATAAAAATTACCCAGGCGTGGTGGTGTGCACCTGTAGTCCCAGCTACTTGGGAGGCTGAGGCAGGAGAATCACTTTAACCCAGGAGGTGGAGGTTGCAGTGAGCTGAGATTGCGCCACCGCACTCCAGCCTGGCAACAGAGCAAGACTGCATCTCAACAATAACAACAACAAAAAAAACAAAAAAGGGTCTCGCTATATTGCCCAGGCTGGTCTGCTGGCATCTTGATGTTGAACTTCCAGCCTCCAGACATGTGAGAGAACTGTGTTTTGAGCCGCCCGGTTTGCGGAAATTCATGCGACCCCCAGAAATGAATCCAGAACCTGTTCTATCCGTGAGACGATTCGTTAGTGCTAATGATGGGTGAGCATATTGGTCTGGGATCAGTTCTGCAGCTGATGACGCCACGGCTCAGGGGAGGCCTCGTGCGGACTATTTTAGGGCTGCAGAAGCCCGCGCAGAAAGCCAGGGAATTGTGACACGCTTTGTGATCCCCTAATAAGGTTAATGCAAGTTTCTAGAGTGATCTGTCTTTGGTTGAGTACTGGGCAGCCAGCAGGGAGATTCAGGCAGCAGCCGTGAGGAGGTGCGTCTTGCCCAGCCTGCTAGCAGGCTCCGTGCTCCTACAAGCAAACGCTCCAGAGGCTCCGGAAGCCGCGGCTGGATTGGAGACGGCATGGGTTCCTCAGGGGACGACGGCTATCGCCTCCTGAATGAGTACGCCAACGGCTTCATGGTGTCCCAGGTAGGATACGCCCTGTGGGACAGGGCGGGAGTAGACTTCCATTCATCACAGTCACGTTCCACTGGGGGAAGCGTCAGTTGAGAACAATGACGATCTCCATCGTTTCAGGAGGTTTATTTCCCACCGGAAGAGACGTGCACCTGCCACATCGTCTCAGGAGGTCCTGAGGATGTGTGTCCAAGGTGGTCCGGGGGCAGCTTCGTTTTAGACATTTTAGGCAGACGTGAGACATCTATCAATATATGTGAGTACATTGGGCCGGGCGCGGTGCCTCACGCCTGTCACCCCAGCACTTTGGGAGGCTGAGGCGGGCGGATCACCAGGTCAGGAGTTTGAGACCAGGCTGGCCAATATGGTGA
>NW_012116010.1:1891885-1893353 GCF_000951035.1 Colobus angolensis palliatus | reverse complement strand
ATATGGAGTTTCACTCTTGTTGCCCAGGCTGGAATGCAGTGGTATGATCTTGGCTCACTGCAACCTCCACCTCCCGGGTTCAAGCAGTTCTGCCTCAGCCTCCCGAATAGCTGGGATTACAGGCACCTGCCACCATGCCCGGCTAATTTTTTGTAGTTTTGGTAGAGACAGGGTTTCACCATATTGACCAGGCTGCTCTCAAACTCCTGACCTCAGGTGATCCACCTGCCTCGGCCTCCCAAAGTGCTAGGATTACAGGCACGTGCCGCCACGTGTTTTATTTTATTTTATTTTATTTTGAGACTGAGTCTTTCTCTGTTGTCCAGGCTGGAGTGCAGTGGCGCGATCTCAGCTCACCGCAAGCTCCGCCTCGTGGGTTCAGGCCATTCTCCTGCCTCAGCCTCCTGGGTAGCTGGGACCACAGGCACCTGCCACCATGCCTGGCTAATTTTTTGTATTTTTAGTACAGATGGGGTTTCACCGTGTTAGCCAGGCTGGTCTCGATCTCCTGACCTCGTGATCCGCCCGCCTCGGCCTCCCAAAGTGCTGGGATGACAGACACGCGCCACCACGTCTGGCTAATTTTTCTATTTTTTAGTAGAGGTGGGGTTTCTGTTACTGTCCCAGACAACAGTCACCTGCTCCCTTCGCCTCCTTTGACCACAGGCAGCCCGCTGGGGCTACTGACTGCTCATTCAAAGCCTGTCGCTGGTTCACAGGGGGTTTGCTGGGTCCGAAATCTTGGAAGAACAAACACTTTAGGACACATGATACCATGTCATGGGAGCTGTCAGCAGTTGAACAGAACCAGAGTTAAGGCAGAGTTAATACCACCTTAAGAGGATCAAACTTACTGCACCCTGAACAGAAACAATTAGCTAATGCAATTTTCATAGACCAGGAGTGAACACAGACATAAGGGGATGACATTGAGTATCCCCTTGGCTGGGCGCGGTGGCTCACGTGTGTCATCCCAGCACTTTGGGAGGCCGAGGAGGGTGGATCACAAGGTCAGGAGTTTGAGAACAGCCTGACCAACATGGTGAAACCCCGTCTCTACTAAAAATACAAAAATTACCCGGGCGTGGTGGCAGGTGCCTGTAGTACCAGCTATTCAGGAGGCTGAGGCAGGAGAATCACTGGAACCCCGGGAGGCAGGGGTTGCAGTGAGCCGAGATCGCACCATAGCACTCCAGCCTGGCAGACAGAGCCAGACCCAGTCACCTCAACAAAAAAAGTGGGGGCTATGGGAGGGATAGCATTAGGAGAAATACCTAATGTAAGTGACGGGTTGATGGGTGCAGCAAACCACCATGGCAGGTGTATACCTACAGCAAACCACCATGGCACGTGTATCCCTACAGCAAACCACCATGGCAGGTGTATCCCTACAGCAAACCACCATGGCAGGTGTATCCCTACAGCAAACCACCATGGCAGGTGTATCCCTACAGCAAACCACCGTGGC
>NW_012116010.1:1884172-1887129 GCF_000951035.1 Colobus angolensis palliatus | reverse complement strand
TTTTAAAAGGTTAATACAACATTAAAGAACAAGAATTCATATAGCCTGTCTTTTTTTAGACCGAGTCTCACTCTGTCTCCCAGGCTGGAGCACAGTGGTGTGATCTCAGCTCACTGCAAACCTCCGCCTCCCGAGTTCACACCGTTCTCCTGCCTCAGCCTCCTGAACAGGTGGGATTACAGGCGCGCACCACCACCACACCTGGCTACTTTTTGTATTTTTAGTGGAGACGGGGTTTCACTGTGTTGGCCAGGGGCTGGTCTCGAACTCCTGACCTCAAGTGATCTGCCTGCCTCGGCCTCCCAAAGTGCTGGGATGACAGGTGTGAGCATCGCGCCCGGCCTAATCTAGCTTTAATAGAAAAGGCGCTAATACAAGCTTAGTAGAATAAACTTGATGCAGACTTACTGTAACAAGCAGTCAATGCAACCTTAACCAAACAGGAATTAATAACAGCTTAACAAAACAGGTAATACCACCTGAATAGAATACATGTTTTTTTTTTTTTTTTTTTTGAGACGGAGTCTCGCTCTGTCACCCAGGCTGGAGTGCAGTGGCCGGATCTCCACTCACTGCAAGCTCCGCCTCCCGGGTTTACACCATTCTCCTGCCTCAGCCTCCCGAGTAGCTGGGACTACAGGTGCGGCCCCGTCGCCCGGCTAGTTTTTTGTAGTTTTTAGTAGAGATGGGGTTTCACTGTGTTAGCCAGGATGGTCTCAATCTCCTGACCTCGTGATCCGCCTGCCTCGGCCTCCCAAAGTGCTGGGATTACAGGCTTGAGCCACCGCGCCCGGCCTAGAATACTTCTTAATATAAGCCTCATAAGAAGAAGAACTTATAAAACCTTAACAGAATAACCTGACATACCCTTAATAGAGTAATTAATTAATACAAATAAAACAAGAGCTAAGGCAACCTCAATATAATTAACAGAATAACAACCGTAAAAACTTAATGCACCAAGTTAACACAATCTTAAGAGAACCAGTGTTAATACATCCTTCATATGAACAAGAATTAATACAATCTTAATAGACTAAAATTTAACATACCCTTAATAGAGAGATTAGTTAATATAAGTAATACAAGAGCTAATACACCCTTAATAGAATCAGCAGAATAACAAATATAGAAACTTAACAAGTTAATACAATCTTAATAGAATTATTATTAATCCAACCTTAATAGAATAAAACTTTCTCTACCCTTAACAGAAAAAATTAGTTAAGTGGCTCACACCTGTCATCCCAGCACTTTGGGAGGCTGAGGCGGGTGGAATCACTTGAGGTTAGGAGTTCAAGAACAGCCTGGCCAACATGGAGAAACCCCATCTCTACTAAAAATACAAAACTTAGCTGGGCATGGTGGTGCGTGCCTGTAATCCCATCTACTCGGGACGGGGAGACAGGAGAATCACTTGAACCCGGGAGGCGGAGGTTGCAGTGAGCTGAGATCGTGCCCCTGTACTCCAGCCTGGATGACACAGCGAGACTATCTCAAAAAGAGAGAGAGAGGACCATGCACGGTGGCTCATGCCTGTCATCCCAGCACTTTGGGAGGCTGAGGAGGGTGGATCACTTGAGGTCAGGAGTTCCAGACCGGCCTGGCTAACATGGTGAAACCCCATCTTTACTAAAAATATAAAAATTAGCCAGGGATGGTGGGATAGGCCTGTAATCCCAGCTACTCGGGAGACTGAGGCAGGAGAATCGCTTGAACCCGGGAGGCGGAGGTTAGGGTGAGCCGAGATCGTGCCCCTGCACTCCAGCCTGGGCGATGCAGTGGGACGTCATCTCAAAATAAATACATAAATTAATATAAATAAATAAATAAACAAAAATGCCTGTTTTCCATAGTGGTGCAACCTCATTGGACTCCATCTCAGAAAAAAAAAAAAAAAGAAAGAAAGAAAGAAAGAAATGAATAAAAATATAAATAAAACAATGCCTTCCTCCCCAGCCTGCCCTGCTATGGGGTATTTCTATGATTATTGGTTCCCAGGGTCAGGCTGAGCGCTGACCTTTTTTTTCTGCCCCTGCTCCAAGGTTCTCTTCGCCGCTTGCGAGCTGGGGGTGTTCGACCTTCTCGCCGAGGCCCCAGGGCCCCTGGACGTGGCAGCAGTGGCTGCAGGTGTGGCGGCCAGCTCCCACGGGACAGAGCTCCTGCTGGACACTTGCGTGTCCCTGAAGCTGTTGAAAGTGGAGACGAGGGCAGGAAAAGGTGAGCACACGGGCGTTTTGAAGGAGGCTTTTTAAGCGGGCCACCCTTTGCAGTCCATGTGTTCGGTAAAAAGCCAGATTGTCTCCATCCCGGCTAACACCGCGAAACCCCATTTCTACTAAAAAAATACAAAACGTTAGCCGAGCATGGTGACGGGTGCCTGTCTTCTCAGCTACTCGGGAGGCTGAGGCAGGAGAACGGCGTGAACCCGGGAGGCAGAGGTTGCACTGAGCCGAGATGGCGCCACTGCACTCCAGCCTGGGTGACAGAGCGAGACTCCGTCTGTATTGGCAGGTGTGGTTTGTGTCGCAGCTACTGAGGTCTGCCCTGGGGACATCAAAGCTGCCAGAATGCCAGGCCCAGGCTGGGGGATTCCTTGAGCCCAGGAGTTTGAGAGCAGCCTGGGCCACGTAGCAAGACCCCATTTCTAAAAAAGATAGAAAAATTAACTGGGAGAGGTGGTATACACCTGTGGTCCCAGCTATTCGGGAGGCTGAGACAGAAGAATTGCTTGAACCCAAGAGGCAGAGGTTGCAGTGAGGTGAGATTGCGCCATTTCTCTCCAGCGTGGGCAACAGAGCAAGACTGCATCTCAAAATAATAATAATAATGATAATACAAAAATGAACTGGGAGTCGTGGTACACGCCTGTGGTCCCAGCTACTCAGGAGGCTGAGGCAGGAGGATTGCTTGAGCCTAAGAGTTCGAGGCTTCAGTGAGCTATGGTCATACTGCTA
>NW_012116010.1:1875103-1876707 GCF_000951035.1 Colobus angolensis palliatus | reverse complement strand
CTCGCCCGGCTAGTTTTTTGTATTTTTAGTAGAGATGGAGTTTCACCGTGTCAGCCAGGATGGTCTTGATCTCCTGACCTCCAGTGATCTGCCTTGGCCTCCCAAACTGCTGGGATTACAGGTGTGAGCCACCGCGCCCGGCCTGAAATGGCAGATTTCTTGCAGAACCAAACATGGCATTGCTAGAGTTGCTTACCCAGAGTAGACGGTAGAAATCACCTGGTGTGGCTGGGTGCGGTGGCTCACGCCTGTCATCCCAGCACTTTGGGAGGCCGAGGTGGACAGATCACTGGAGGTCAGGAGTGTGAGACCAGCCTGGCCACACAGTGAAACTTCCGTCTCTACTGAAAATACAAAAATTAGCCGGGCATGGTGGCATACACCTGTAGTCCCAGCTACTCGGGAGGCTGAGGCAGGAGAATCGCTTGAACCCGGGAGGTGGAGGTTGCAGTGAGCCGAGATTGTGCCACTGTACTCTAGCCTGGGTAACAGAACAAAAACTCTGTCTCAGAAAGAAAGAGAGAGAAAGAGAGAGGAAGGAAGGAGAGAGGAAGGAAGGAAGGAGAGAGGAATTAAGGAGAGAGGAAGGAAGGAAGGAGAGAGGAAGGAAGGAAGGAAAGAGAGAGGAAGGAAGGAGAGAGGAAGGAAGGAAGGAGAGAAGAAGGAAGGAGAAGGAGGAAGGAAAGGAGGGAGGAAGGAAGGAAGGAAGGAAGGAAGGAAGGAAGGAAGGAAGGAAGGAAGGAAGGAAGGAAGGAAGGAAGGAAGGAAGGAAGGAAGGAAGGAAGGAAGGAAGGAGAGAGAAGAAAGACCTGGACTCAATAGAAAGGAGTGTCTGGGTTAAGATAAGGGGTTGTGGAGACCAAGATTCTTCATACGTAGACGAAATCTCCAGGTAGCAGCCTTCAGAGGGAATAGACTGTTACTGTTTCTTATCAGACCTGGTTCTCTCTTGGATCAGAAAAAAGGAAAGAAAAGGAAGGGGATTCTCTTCAAAATGTAGATTTTCTCCACAACAGACAGCTTTTCAGGAATATTTCAAGATGTGGCAAAGAAAACATATTTGGGGCTAAAATTTTTTTTTTTTTTTGAGACAGAGTTTTGCTTTGTTGCCCAGTCTGGAGTGAAGGGATACGATCTCAGCTTACTGCAACCTCCGCCTCCCAGGTTTAAGCGATTCTCCTGCCTTAACTTCCTGAGTAGCTGGGAGTAGAGGCGCCCACCACACCTGGCTGATTGTGTTTTAGTGGAGACGGAGTTTCACCATGTTTTCCAGGCTGGTCTCCAACTCCTGAGCTGAGGCTATCTGCCCTCCTCTTGGCCTCCCAAAGCATTCTGATTACAGGTGGGAGCTACCACGCCCGGCCTTTTATTTTCTTCTTTATCTGTGATGTGTTGTTATACCAGAGGCAGGTTGAAAAGTGAGCCATGTTATATAGAGTTAAATAAAACCCATCTCACAAAGACTTTATAGTTTATAGAGCGTGACTCCCCAGGCCCCTTAGATAAGAATTTGGGCAAGGAAGAAAAAGGTCAGTTTTAACAATTAACTCCTCAGGTTTAAACAATTAAGCAACAGCTGGCCACGCACAGTGGCTCACGCCTGT
>NW_012116010.1:1869237-1872093 GCF_000951035.1 Colobus angolensis palliatus | reverse complement strand
TTCTTTCTTTCTTTCTTTTCTTCCTTCCTTCCTTCTTTCTTTCTTTCTCTCCTTTCCTTTCTTCTCTCCTTTTTTCTTTTCCTCCTCCTTCCTTCCTTTCTTCATCTATATATGAATATATGTATACACGTGTATGTATATGTGTATACATGTATCTGTTTAGTGGGCACAAGTCCCCGTCTCTTCCATGCTTACATGTTGCAGTGTGGAGCCTGGGCTTTTAGTGTGCCCACCACCTGAATAGTGATCCCGGTACCTAACAGGCAATTTTTCAGCCCTCATTACTCTGAGGCAAACCCCCACAGTAGGCTCTGCCGAGAGGACAGGAGGAGAGAGGGAGCTTCCAACACATGAGCTCTGTCCGCCTCCGTGTCCACCTGTCCTTCTTGGCTCCATCTCACCTCCCTCCCTTACTAGTTCCTGCCTTTTCTCTAGCCTCTTCCCCCACGACCTGAATTCCCACCTTCTGGGGTCCCTGCCCCAGGATATGTGGACCCCCACCCCACCTTCCTGGATTTGTCCTCTGGAGCTGAGCTCTGTGGGTGGGGCGACATATTATCGACTTTCCTCTTAGAAAACATCTAAACTCCTCTTTGGATGGAAATCCCTTCCCATCCAGAGAACAATGATCCGTTCTGACTCGACCCCGGGTTTCCCAGAGCTGGGTACCCTTTGGTGGCCAACCTCTGGTTCCCCCATCCCCAATGACTTCGTGTTCCGTTTCACCCATGCGAAGCTCTCAGGTGCACCTGTGAGGTACGGCTGTGTTCTCAGCAGGGGGTTATGTACGCCCTTGCTCTGGACGCTCGCCCGGATCTTCACCCTCTTCACGAGCGTGGCTTTGCACGCCAGGTCTGAGGGCGAGCGGCTGCAGTTCATGCAAGCTCTGCAGGACGTCTGGAGCGTCAACGGGAGAAGCGTGCTCACCGCCTTCGACCTTTCAGGGTTCCCACGTATGTGCGACCTCGGTGGTAAGTATCCCCCCACCCCCAGAACCTCAGAGCTGTGTCTTCTGTTCTCTGTAGGGAGTGTGTGAGCAATGTCCTTTTTTTTTTTTTTTTTTTTGAGATGGAGTCTCGCTCTGTCGCCCAGGCTGGAGTGCAATGGGACGATCTCGGCTCACTGCAATCTCCGCCTCCCGGGTTCAAGCAATTCTCCCGCCTCAGCCTCCAGAGTAGCTGGGACTACAGGTGCACACAACCATGCCCAGCTAATTATTGTATTTTCAATAGAGACAGGGTTTCACCATGTTGGCCAGGCTGCTCTTGAACTCCTGACTTCATGATCTGACCCCCTCGGCCTCCCAAAGTGCTCTGTCGCCCAGGTTGGAGTGCAGTAGCACGATCTCGGCTCACTGCAATCTCCGCCTCCCGGGTTCAAGCAATTCTCCTGCCTCAGCCTCCCAAGTAGCTGGGACTACAGGCGCCCGCCACCACGCCTGGCTAATTTTTTGTATTTTTAGTAGAGACGGGGGTTTCACCGTGTTAGCCAGGTTGGTCTCGATCTCCTGACCTCGTGATCTGCCCGCCTCGGCCTCCCAAAGTGCTACGATTACAGGCATGAGCCACTGCCGCCAGTCATTTTAAAACTTTTTGTAGAGACTCGTCTCAGACTCCTGGGCTCATGCAGTCATCCTGCCTCGGCCTCCCAGTGTGATGGGATTATAGGCGTGAGCCACCGCACCTGGCCCTGAGCTTGCTTTTCAAATACAAACCCAGCAACCCCAAGCTCACCCCTTAAGCACCTCCTGCACCCCGCAGGGCTGTCATACTTCAGGCCATGATCCACCCACCCTGTCTCCCTCCTGCAACTCAGTGGATCACTCAGAAGAGCTCCTGGCTGGTAGAAGCCTCTTTGCAGACTGGAGAGCCTTCTCTGATTTGTGACTTTTAGTCACTGTCAGCAGGGATATACAGAGTTCAGGATCCCCCTCCCTGGGCAGCAGCTTGGGAAGGAAATAATAAACAAGTCGACCAGGCGCGGTGGCTCACGCCTGTCATCCCAGAACTTTGGGAGGCCGAGGTGGGTGGATCCCAAGGTCGGGAGTTCGAGACCAGCCTGACCAACATGGTGAAACCCGGTCTCTACTAAAAAAAATCCAAAAAAGTAGCCAGGCGTGGTGGTGGGCGCCTGTCATCTCAGGTACTCAGGAGTCTGAGGCAGGAGAATCGCTTGTACTTGGGAGGCGGAGGTCGCAGCGAGAGGAGATCACGCCACTGCGCTGCAGCCTGGGCGACGGAGCGAGAGTCTTTGTTTCAAAATAAATAAATAAATAAGTAATAAATAAAAAGACAGACTTTCTACGGAAATAATGGACAAGGAGCACGGGGGCTGGAGGTCTCTGTGTCCCACGATGCACTTCGTGTGCACAGCTGGCTGGGTCTTCTGCCTGGGGCTTGCTATATCCCGTCCTTCTCTTAGCTGCTGGCCGCCCTTGGCTGGACAGGTGCGCAGGCTTTGAGAGCACACAGTTCAGTCAGTGGCCGTGTGGAAGCTTGGAGTTTGGGTCGCAGCCCAGCCAGGAAGACCACCTGAACTCGGGGGCCTGTAGACAATCACGTCACCGTCGAGAACGACATGGCGGATCAAAAAGGATGAGTTCGGCCGGGCGCGGTGGCTCACGCCTGTCATCCCAGCACTTTGGGAGGCTGAGGCGGGCAGATCACGACGCGGTCAGGAGATCGAGCCGATCCAGGATAACATGGTGAAACCCCATCTCTGCTAAAAATACAAAAAAAAAAAACCCCCAAAATTAGCCAGGCGTGGTGGCGGGCACCTGTAGTCCCAGCTCCTCAGGAGGCTGAGGCAGGAGAATGACGTGAACCCGGGAGGCGGAACTTGCAGTGAGCTGAGATC
>NW_012116010.1:1866457-1867456 GCF_000951035.1 Colobus angolensis palliatus | reverse complement strand
CAGGCTGGTCTTGAACTCCCAACCTCAGGTGATCCACCCGCCTCGGCCTCCCAAAGTGCTGGGATGACAGGTGTGAGCCACTGTGCCCAACCAGGTGAGTTTTTTAGTGGTGAATTCTGAGATTTGGTTACACCTGTCCCCCGAGCCATGTGTACTCTACTCAACATGTAGTGTTTTTAAAAAATTATTTTATTTATTTATTTTTGAGACAAAGTTTGCATCTGTTGCCCAGGCTGGAGTATAGTGGCACCACCTTGGTGCTCTGCACCCACCACCTCCCCAGTTCAAGCAATTCTCCTGCCTCAGCCTCCTGAGTAGCTGGGATGACAGGTGCCTGCTACCACACCTGACTCATTTTTGTACTTTTTAGTAGAGATGGGGTTTCATCATGTTGGACGGGCTGGTCTCAAACTCCTGACCTCGGGCGATCTGCCCGCCTCGGCCTCCCAAAGTGCTGGGATTACAGGCGCGAGCCACCGTGCGTGACCTTTCTTTTTCTTTTCTTTTCTTCTTCTTTTTTTTTTGTTTGAGAATCTTTTATCCCTCACCCACCTCCCACATTTCACCCTCTGAGTCCCCAAAATTCTTTGTCTCATTCGTGTGTCTTTGCATCTTCGTATCTTAGCTCCCACTTATAAGTGCAAACACGCAGTATTTTTTTTTCGTTCCTGAGTTCCTTCGTTTAAAACAGCGGCCTCCAGCTCCATCCAACTTGCTGCGAAGGCCTTATTTCTTTCCGTTTGATGACTGAGTTGTATTCCATGGAGAAAACACCAAACGGAACTAGCTTGGTCATGAGAGGCTGAGATGAGACCTGAAGGGTGAGAAGAACCTGGTTTACGCGAAAGAAAGAGCCAGGCTGGCCGGGCGCGGTGGCTCGTGCCTGTCATCCCAGCACTTTGGGAGGCCGAGGCGGGCGGATCACAAGGTCAAGAGATCGAGACCATCCTGGCTGACACGGTGAAACCCCATCTCTACTAAAAATACAAAATTAGCTGG
>NW_012116010.1:1858653-1859792 GCF_000951035.1 Colobus angolensis palliatus | reverse complement strand
CCCGGCTAATTTTTTTTTGTATTTTTAGTACAGATGGGGTTTCACCGTGTTAGCCAGCATGGTCTCGATCTCCTGACCTTGTGATCTGCCCTCCTCAGGCTCCCAAAGTGCTGGGATTATAGGTGTGAGCCACCGTGCCTGGCCTTTTTTCAAAAAAAAATTTTATTTATTTATTTATTTATTTTTTGAGGTGGAGTCTCACTCTGTCAACCAGTCTGGAGTGCAGTGGCACCGTCTCAGCTCACTGCAACCACTGCCTCCCAGTTCAAGCAATTCTCTGCCTCAGCCTCCTAAGTAGCTGAGATTATAGGCACCCACCACCATGCCCAGCTAATTTTTGTATTTTTAGTAGAGACGGGGTTTCACTGTATTAGCCAGGATGGTCTCGATCTCCTGACCTTGTGATCCACCTGCCTCGGCCTCCCAAAGTGCTGGGATGACAGGCGTGAGCCACTGCGCCCGGCCTGAGTTAACTGTTTATTGCACAGAGCTCACCAAGATCTCTCCCGAGTTTGGCACCTTATGATTTTGCAGGAAATCGATGACGAGACTTGAGTGTTTGACATCACACACACATAAAGGATAAAGGGTGACTCTTGGGTATTTAAATCTGGAGAACGGGTCTTGACGGTAGGTTCGGTTCAACTCATCAGATAGGAGGTGCCGACCGAATTCCCAAGGCCTCCTGGAATCCACGGCTTTGAGTGATAATAGCAGGTGTACTTTTGCAGGAGACATCAGAAAGAAAGAAATCACAACATGGGCCAGGCATGGTGGCTCACACCTGTAATCCCAGCACTTTGGGAGGCTGAGGCGGGCGGATCACCTGAAGTTGGGAGTTCAAGACCAGCCTCAGCAACATGGAGAAATCCTGTCTCGACTAAAAATACAACAATTAGCCCGGTGTGGCAGTGCATATCTCTAATCCCAGCTACTTGGGAGGTTGAGGCAAGAGAATCGCTTGAACCCAGGAGGCAGAGGTTGTGGTGAGCCGAGATCGGGCCATTGCACTCCAGCCTGGGCGACAAGAGCAAAACTCCATCTCAAACAAAACAACAAAACAAAAAAGAAACCATTACATGATTTTTTAAAGGAGAAGGAGAGAGGTCCACCCATCCTGATGGTCCATGAGGACGTGG
>NW_012116010.1:1856859-1857764 GCF_000951035.1 Colobus angolensis palliatus | reverse complement strand
TGTGTGTGTGTTAGACACAGTGTCCCAGTTCTCCTGTGAGGTCCACCCATCCTGATGGTCTATGAGGATGTGGACACAACCTCTGTGTGTGAGATGGGGGCAGTGTCCCAGCTCTCCTGTGAGGTCCACCCATCCTGATGGTTCATGAGGACATGGGCACAGCCTCTGTGTGTGTGTGTTGGAGACACATATCATTCAGTATTTTCTTATCTTTCTCCTGAGACTTTTTGTTTTTCAAGGCTAGATCTGCAGTTCACTAGCCTGGAAGACCTGGGAAAGGTATGACCCATCCTGGTGACCTTTTGTACCTGAAATAGGTTTAGTCAAATGAGATTGGATTGCAGGCTGACCTCAGGGTGCCTATCCTGTTGCCCTGTGTTCCAGGGGATTTCTTTAAAGACCCTCTTCCGGAAGCAGATTTGTACATCCTGGCCAGGATCCTCCATGACTGGGCAGATGGAAAGTGCTCACACTTGCTGGAGAGGGTCTACCATACTTGCAAGCCAGGTAAGCTGTGGGGTTTGCATTTCAGCTGCGCTTGTGACTCGGAGCAGAACTACATGAGTCACATTTAGAAGGCAGGCACTGAAATCATCCCACAGGTAAGTGTAGACATCCTGTCAAATGGCTTTCCTTTTAGATAACTACCTACAAGAAATAGGGTCCTAATTTCTCTTCTACTGATAAAACCACATAAAGATGGAAACAGTGAAACGTCCTCTGAAACTTCAGCGGCCTCATTTTGGTGAAACTGTTTCAGAATTAGGCTAGTATTTGTGTGTGTCATGAGGACAGTGCCTCACTGACTTCTGAGGTCCACCCATCCTGATGGTCCATGAGGACGTGGGCACAACCTCCGTGTGTGTGTTAGACACAGTGTCCCAGTTCTCCTGTGAGGTCCACCC
>NW_012116010.1:1853964-1855630 GCF_000951035.1 Colobus angolensis palliatus | reverse complement strand
GACACAGTGTCCCAGCTCTCCTGTGAGGTCCACCCATCCTGATGGTTCATGAGGACATGGGCACAGCCTCTGTGTGTGTGAAGGGGACAGTGTCCCTGCTGTCTCTTCTGTGAGGTCCATCTATTCTGTGATGTTCCATAAAGACCTGGGCGCAGCCTCTGCGTGTGTGATGGAGACAGTGCCCCGACTGTCCTCTGAGGTCTGGCTGTCCTTATGGTTCACTGGGACTTTGGCACAGTCTGTGTGTCTGATGTGGACCGTGCCCCTCCCTTTCTAGGTGGTGGGATTCTGGTAATTGAAAGCCTCCTGGATGAAGACAGGCGGGGTCCTCTGCTCACGCAGCTCTACTCTCTGAACATGCTTGTGCAGACGGAAGGGCAGGAGAGGAGCCCCACCCACTACCACATGCTCCTCTCTTCTGCTGGCTTCAGAGACTTCCAGTTTAAGAAAACAGGAGCCATTTATGATGCCATTTTAGTCAGGAAATAACTTTTTCTTGTGATCTGGAACTACTGTCAAAGCACACAAGACATAATAATAAAGAGATGTATCTCCAGTGGCTTCTTGTTCTTGGTGTTCACACGATAAGTGACTGGAGGTTTCTATGGACAGGGTTGGACTGCCTCTACTTTGTAGATTATTTTCTGGGCTTTACTGAGGACCACACTGATGGGGATGTGAGCTCAGCTTTGACATTGACCGTAGGCAATGTTTGGGTCACTTCATGCTTTGAGGTGGAGCTCCAGTGTTCACTTTGAGGGGTGTCTGTTAGAAGCTTCATCCTGAGGCTGGGGGCGGTGGCTCATGCCTGTAATCCCAGCACTTTGGGAGGCCGAGGTGGGCGGATCACAAGGTCAGGAGTTCGAGACCACAGTGAAACCTCGTCTCTACTAAAAATACAAAAAAAATTAGCCGGGCGCAGTGGCGGGCGCCTGTAGTCCCAGCTACTCAGGAGGCTGAGGCAGGAGAATGGCATGATCCCGGAAGGTGGAGCTTACAGTGAGCCGAGATCGCGCCACTGCACTCCAGCCTGGGCGACAGAGTGAGACTCCGTCTCAAAAAGAAAAAAAAAGAAGCCTCATCCTGAACAGAACTTTGGCACCAGTGATGGATGTAGCAACTATGGGTGTCTATGAAATACGAGGTTCTCCTTTCAGGCTGCCCTTGCACAGCTCTGTGACTTATTAGTGATGCCATTTCAACAGTGAGAAATGTTCCACAGTGAGACAGGCTTTCTGTCTCTCTCTCTTTCTGCCTCAGACAGTCCTGTCTGTCTCTCCTGGATGGATCTGTACTCAAATCTTTTCATGGAGCCGCCATGAGAACACAGGCATTTGCCATCAGATTAGATCACGCCCCATCTGTGGATACAGCAAAATCAGCCGAAGATGCTACTGAGGGGGAAAAGGTTTCCCTTCTGCCAATCTCGTACCCGTCTCTCCCTGGGCCTCTTCCATGATGTCAACAAGGTTTTCTACTTGTTGTTTTCCTCTAGTGTACGTTTTAGATGATTTTGGTACTTACTTTACTCTCAGTCTAAACATTTTTTTTTTCAACTAAAAAGATGAGAAAACAAAACAAATGGAATAATCGTCAAAGCAAGTTGTTGTGGGTTGAATTCTGTCCCCCAAAAGATCTGTCCAGGCTGTGGCTCCTGGAACCTGTG
>NW_012116010.1:1851271-1852979 GCF_000951035.1 Colobus angolensis palliatus | reverse complement strand
GTGAAACCCCGTCTCTACTAAAAATACAAAAACTAGCCGGGCGAGGTGGCGGGCGCCTGTAGTCCCAGCTACTCCGGAGGCTGAGGCAGGACAATGGCGTGAACCCGGGAGGCGGGGCTTGCAGTGAGCTGAGATCCGGCCACTGCACTCCAGCCTGGGCGACAGAGCGAGACTCCGTCTCAAAAAAAAAAAGAAAAGAAGAGACACAGAAACACACAGAAAGGGAGGAGAGAATGCCACAGAAGGACACAGACACAGGTGAGAAGGCCACATGGAGACAGAGGCAGAGACTAGAGTGATGCAGCCACAAGCCCAGGGACACCAGGAGTCCTCAGGAACTGGGAGAGGCAAGGAGAGTCCTCCCCAAAGCCTCAAAAGGGAATGCAGCTCAGAGACACCTGATCTCAGAATTCTACTTTGCAGGACTGGGAGAATATATTACTATTATTATTATTTTTTGAGATGGAGTCTCGCTCTGTTGCCCAGGCTGGAGTGCAGTGGTGGGATCTCAGCTCACTGCAAGCTCCGCCTCCCGGGTTCACACCGTTCTCCTGCCTCAGCCTCCTGAGTAGCTGGGACTACAGGTGCCTGCCACCACACCCAGCTAATTTTTTGTATTTTTAGTAAAGACGGGGTTTCACCGTGTTAGCCAGGATGACCTTGATCTCCTGACCTCGTGATCAGCCTGCCTTGGCCTCCCAGAGTGCTGGGATTGTAGGTGTGAGCCACCGAGCCCGGCCAGCAGTGGGAGAGTATAAATTCCTTCTTCTTCAGCCCCAAGTTTTGGGTCATTATCTCTGGTGGTCCTAACAAACTCATCTGCAGAAAACAGTAAGGAATGGTGTGTACATTTCAAATTTTAAGTTTGAAAAAGCACAAAAGAATCTGTTTCTTTTTGCAATGTCTCATCTGTTTAAAAAGACCTCTTTCACGGAAGAGAGAGAGAATGATTCAGGAATATTTGCAGAGTTGCATGACACCTTTTAAAATTAGATTAAACAGGAAGAAAAGAGACTCAGGGACATCTTCATTCTCGATTGGGGAGTTCTCATAAACTAAACGGTCTAGTTTCCAAATGTTCAGGCTGAAGTCTGACCTCTTTCGAAACACTTGCTTATGTCCGTGGCGGGGAGTGGCAACTGGTGATCACCCACTCCATGGACTTGTGGCGAATGTTCGTTCTCGGGGATGATCGCTGTCTGGCCTCTCCATTCACCGTGAGAACCTCAGGGGCTCCTCTTCCAAGTTCAGGAGCCAGGTGGTTCCAGAAGGTGCCCATGATACCAGCTTTTCTTTCCCAAGGCAGAGCATTCAGACAGATGCTAATTCCGTCCCACCTGCCCAAAGTTCTTTTTCACTCATGCCACTGGGCTGGGGTTCCTGGGAGTGGGAAGGTGTATTTATTTGGGATTTTTTTTCCCTCTTGTCCTTAAATCCCAAGTCCTGGTGAGTTAATTGAGAACATAGTGCACCAAAATCTATTTTTTTCTCCTATTTCTTCTCCTTCCTTCCTTCCCTCTCTTTCTCTCTTTCTTTCTTCTTTCTTTCTTTCTTTTCTTTCTTTCTTTTTCTTTCTTTCTTTCTTTGTTTCTTTCTTCCTTCCTTCCTTCCTTCCTTCCTTTCTCTTTCTCTTTCTTTCTTTCTTCCTTTCCTCTCCTTTCCTTCCTTCCTTCCTTCCTTCCTTCCTTCCTTCCTTCCTTCCTTCCTT
>NW_012116010.1:1840078-1850921 GCF_000951035.1 Colobus angolensis palliatus | reverse complement strand
TTTCTTTCTTTCTTTCTTTCTTTCTTTCTTTCTTTCTTTCTTTCTTTCTTTCTTTCTTTCTTTCTTTCTTTCTTTCTTTCTTTTTCTTTCTTCTCCCTTTCTCTCTTTCTTGCCTTCCTGCCTGCCTTCTTTCTTCAGACAATTTTGCTGGGTGGTTGTATTTGGTTGGGTAGGCCATGAGTGTCCTGTAGCTGCTGTAACAAGTTATCACAAATGTAGCTGAAAACAACACAAATTAACAAAAATAACTGTCTTACAGTTATGAAGGACAGAAGGCTGATGTCAGTTTCCCCATGCTTACATAAAAGTGCTGGCTGAGCTGGTTTATTCTAGAGACTTTGGAGGTGAATGCATTTTCTTACCTTGCCAGTTTCCAGAAGCTGCCTGCTTTCCTTGGCTCATGGTCCCTTCCTCCATCTGCAAAGCTCACACCCTCATCACCCCGGGCTCTGCTTCCATTGTCACCTTTTCTATAACTTTGATCCTCTTGCCTCCCTCTCATAAGGAGCCTTCTGATGACAGAGGGCCAACCCAGAGAATCCAGAACGGCCCCCCATCTCAGGATCACGAATTAAACCACAGTTGCAAAGTGTGTTTTTCTGGGTGAGGTCACATATTCACAGGTTCTAGAGATAGGGATGTGGACAGCTTTCGGGGATATTATTCATCTACCATATGGGGAGTGGGACGTATAAATCTTTGGGGCCATTATTCTGTCTGTCACAAGGGGATTCAGATGTTGATAACATCTTTAGGGTCATTATTCTGTCTCCCACAAGGGGATTAGGATGTGGACATTTTTGAGGCCATTATTCTCTCTACCACATGGGGATTAGAATGTGGACGTCTGGCCAGGTGCGGTGGCTCACGCCTGTCATCCCAGCACTTTGGGAGGCCAAGGCAGGCGGATCACAAGGTCAGGAGGTCGAGACCATCCTGGCTAACAGGGTGAAACCCTATCTCTACTAAAAATGCAAAAAATTAGCCGGGCGTGGTGGCGGGCGCCTGTAGTCCCAGCTACTCAGGAGGCTGAGGCAGGAGAATGGCTTGAACCCAGGCAGCGGAGGTTGCAGTGAGCCGAGGTCGCCCCACTGCTCTCCAGCCTGGGGGAGAGAGCGAGACTCCGTCTCAAAATAAATAAATTAATAAATGAATTAATTTTTAAAACGTGTGTGTAGACGTGAATATATCCCGATAGTTTCCAGGTTACGATGGTTGGATTTGCAACTTTTCAGCTTTACGGTCCGTGCATCAAGATACTCAAGGCATTTGAGGTAGGGTATGTGGAACCACGATAGACTTGTGGGGAGGTCACCCCACTGGAAGTCAAGGAGCCTCCCTCTGTGTGTATATAGATTCCTCACCCTCTAAAAAAACATTAGAAGCGCTGTGGCCACCCCTAAAGTGGAGCAGGCTCATGCGTGCAGCCCGCCTGGGCTTGAATGCTGTTTACAGATAGAGGTGAGAGCTGGCCAGCCCAGTTCTTCAGGCTAACCCTCTTGTTGCCATGGCAACAGGTGGGCCGTTCCGGAAGAGCGTGAACCGGTGCCCGCCAGCAGGTGGCAGCATGGGGCAGCCGATGGAACCCAGCTCTGTTCGCGCCAAGATTGCACCTGTCAGAGGCAGTCAGGGCTGGGGTGACCACGAATGGGGGGAAAAGCTAACCCCCACCGCGACTTTATTGCTTTGCCACCTTTTTTTTTTTTGAGATGTTGTCTCGCACTGTCGCCCAGGCTGCAGTGCAATGGCACGATCTTGGCTCACTGCAACCTCCACCTCCTGGGTTCAAGAGATTCTCCTGCCTCAACCTCCCAGTAGCTGGGGTTATAGGCACCTGCCACCACGCCCGGCTAATTTTTTGGTATTTTTTTCTTCTTTTTTTGAGACGGAATCTTGCTCTGTCGCCCAGGCTGGAGTGCAATGGCACGATCTCGGCTCACTGCAACCTCCACCTCCTGGGTTCAAGAGATTCTCCTGTCTCAGCCTCCTAGTAGCTGGGGTTATAGGCACCTGCCACCACACCCTGCTAATTTTTTGTTTTTTGTTTTTTGTTTTTTTTTTTGAGACGGAGTCTTGCTCTGTCACACAGGCTGGAGTGCAATGGCACGATCTTGACTCACTGCAACCTCCGCCTCCCGGGTTCAAGCTTTTCTCCTGCCTCAGCCTACCGAGTAGTTGGGATTACAGGCGCCCACCATCATGACCGGCTAATTTTTTTGTATTTTTAGTAGACACGGGGTTTCGCCATGTTGGTCAGGCTGGTCTTGAACTCCTGACCTCAGGTGATCCGCCCGCCTCGGCGTCCCAAAGTGCTGTGATTACAGGCGTGAGCCATCGCGCCCGGCATTTTTTTGTATTTTTAGTAGAGACGGGGTTTCACCATGTTGACCAGGGTGGTCTCGAACTCCTGATCTCGTGATTCGCTTGCCTCCACCTCCCAAAGTGTTGCGATTACAGGCGTGAGCCACCGCGTCCGGTCTGCTTTGCCCTTTTAAATGTTAGGTTTCACTAAAAACAATGCCACATCCAAAAAGATTTTTTCATTATTTTCCCCTATCAAGGGCAGATACACTAAAACATCAGAGGCTGGCCTGGTGCGGTGACTCATGCCTGTAATTCTACACTTTGGGAGGCTGAAGGGGGTGTATCAGTTGAGGTCAGGAGTTTGAGACCACCCTGGCCAACAGGGTGAAACCCTGTCTCTACTAAAAATTACAAAATTAGCTGGGTGTGGTGGCGGGTGCCTGTAATCCCAGCTACTCGGGAGGCTGAGGCAGGAGAATGGGTTGAACTGGGGGGCGGAGGTTGCAGTGAGCCGAGATTGCGCCACTGCCCTCCAGCCTGGGTGAGAAGAGTAAAGCTCTATCTCAAAAAAAAAAAAAAAAAAAAAAGAGAGAGAGAGAGAGAAATCAGAGGCTTAAATTTTCTCTTGCTGAAAAATGAGAGGAGGGATATTTTCCCACTCCCCCACCCACTCCACCCAGCAAAACTCAAAACTGGTAGCGGCAAGTTCTTTCTCTGCCTTTTTCAAATGTATGTAAATCTTTTTAAGAAAGCCGTACCACCCATATCACAGCTCAAGAATGTTTCCTGCAGTGTCTGGGAGGAATCTCTTCGATATGTGATCCCGAAGGGGGAGGAAAAAGGCCTCATACTCCAGGGTCCACGGAGGAGAAGAGCTTCATTTAAGCTGTCACCTGACTCCAAATTGCAAAGCCTATACCCTCTGTCATAATGAGTCCTTCTTTAGTTTTAGAAACTGAAAGGTACGGGCTGTCTTCACTTTGCTGCATAAAAGGATGAGATAGATAGATTTCCCTCCTTCCTTCCTTCCTTCCTTCCTTCCTTCCTTCCTTCCTTCCTTCCTCCCTCCCTCCCTCCCTCCCTCCCTCCCTTCCTTCCTTCCTTCCCTTCCCCCATCTCTCCCTCCCTCCCTCCCTCCCTCCCTCCCTTACTTCCTTGTTGCCCACGCTGGAGTGCAGTGGCGCGATCTCAGCTCACCGCAACCTCCACCTCCCGGGTTCAAGCGATTCTCCTGCCTCAGCCTCCCGAGTAGCTGGGATGACAGGCACGCACCACCACACCCGGCTAATTTTTTGTATTTTTAGTAGAGACAAGGTTTCTCGATGTGGGTCAGGCTGGTCTCGAACTCCTGACCTCAGGTGATCCTCCCGCCTCGGCCTCCGAAAGTGCTGGGATGACAGGTGTGAGCCACCACAGCCGGCCCATAAAAAGGTGAGATTTCTTTCTGTGTTTCTGATCCCTTTCACGGATGGCCTGGCATGTACATCACACTCTAATATGATGCTTGTTTTGTAAAAAAAAATGGTTTTCTTTTTCTTCTACCCTTGAGGAGGGGGGTTTCTGGATTGGAAGGAGGAGGAAGGAGTTCCTGGATTGGTAAGAGATTTTGCTCTTTTTTTTTTTTTTATGAGACAGAATGTCTGCCACTCAGTCTGGAGTGCCCTGGACGATTTTGGCTCACTGCAGCCTCCACCTACTGGGTTCAAGCGATTCTCCTGCCTCAGCCTCTTGAGTAGCTGGAATTACAGGTGTACACTATCATCCCTGGCTAATTTTCATATTTTATTTTATTTTATTTTATTTGGAGACAGAGTTTCTCTCTTGTTGCCCAGACTGGAGTGCAGTGGCGCAATGTCGGCTCACTGCAACCTCCGCCTCCCGGGTTCAAGCGATTCTCCTGCCTCAGCCTCCCGAGTAGCTGGGATGACAGGCATACGCCACCACAACCAGCTAATTTTTGTATTTTTAGTAGAGACGGGGTTTCACCATGTTGGCCAGGATGATCTCAATCTCTTGACCTCATGATCCGCCCGCCTTGGCCTCCCAGAGTGCTGGGATTACAGGTGTGAGCCACTGCGCCCGACCAGAGACTCCAGATGTTTCTTACCAGACTGAAGGTCTGTGTGGATGTTCATCCTGAAAGTATCAGAGGTGTTTGAACCAGAGCAATTCCATCTTAAATAGAGGCTGGGTAAAATGAGGCTGAGACCTGCCGGGCTCTGTTCCCACATGGTTAAGGCATTTTAAGTCACAGGATGAGATAGGAGGTTGGCACAAGATGCAGGTCATAAAGACCTTGCTGATAAAACCGGTTGCAGTAAACAAGCCAGACAAATCACACCAAAACCAACATGGCCACAAGAGTGATTTCTGGTCGGCCTCATTGCTACACTCCCACCAGCACCATGACAGTTTACAAATGCCATGGCAATATCAGGAAGTTACCTTATATGGTTTAAAAAGGGGGGGCATAAATAATCCATATGTGTATATATATATATATATATCTTCTATTAGTTCTATTCCTGTAGGGAACCCTGAGTAATACAGTCTATATGGTCTAAAAAGAGGAGACATGAATAATCCACTCCTAGTTTAGCATATCATTAAGAAATAACCATAAAAATGGGACCGGGTGCGGTGGCTCACGCCTGTCATCCCAGCACTTTGGGAGCCCAAGGTGGGCGGATCACGAGGTCAAGAGATCGAGACCATCCTGGCCAACGTGGTGAAACCCCATCTCTACTAAAAATACAAAAATTGGCTGGGCATGGTGACGCACACCTGTTATCCCAGCTATTCGGGAGGCTGAGGGAGAATTGCTTCAACCCAGGAGGTGGAGCTTGCAGTGAGCTGAGATCTCGCCACTGCACTCCAGCCTGGCGACAGTGTGAGGCTCTGTCTCAAAGAAACAAAGAAACAACAAAAAAAAGGGCTACCACGTGGGTTGGGGTTGCCATAGTGAAATGCCTGTGAGCCCAAAGTATGTGAGAGACAGGTGTCAATCAATTTAGAAAGTTTATTTTGCCACCCTTAAGGAAAAAGCTATGACACAGCCCTCCTGTGCCCAAGGTGGCTGGAGGACAGTTTGGTTTGATACATTTTAGGGAGATGACAGACAGCAATCAATAGGTATAGACATGAGACATAAATCAGTATGTCATCAATATGACATGAGACACCCATGTCTACATGTCTAGGGAGACAGGGGACATCAGCCGATGTGTACGTGGGTCCGTGGGACAACTCAAAGTGGGACTTTGACATCATAGGTAAATAAGAGACATGTCCAGGCGCGGTGGCTCACGCCTGTCATCCCAGCCGTTTGGGAGGCCAGGGTGGGCGGATCACCCGAGGTCGGGAGTTCGAGACCAGCCTGGCCAGCATGGTGAAACCCCATCTCTACTAAAAATACAAAATAAATTAGCCAGGCGCAGTGGCAGGCACCTGTCATCCCAGCTACTGGGGAGGCTGAGGCAGGAGAATCGCTTGAACCCGGGAGGTGGAGGTTGCAGTGAGCCGAGATCCCGTCACTGCGCTCCAGCCTGGGGTCAGAGTGAGAGTCCGTCTTCCAAAAAAAAAAAAGTGGTAGTTTTTTGAGTCCTTGATCAGCCTTTCACTGAATTCATCATTTATTAGGTTGGTGTGGAAGTCACGCAGTAAAAACAAAAACCACAACACAACCACGACAGCAACAAAAACACCCAGGCACAAAAGTGCAAAATGGCACGACATCATTTGCACGAACTGTCTAGAGAAGAAGACGGTGTGCACAGTCAGATGGGTGATGGCTTAAGGCTGAGAGCAGGGAGACTGGGGACTGACGGCTTAATGGGCATGGGGTCTTTTTTAGGGGGTGGTTATGAACATGTTCTGGAACTAGACAGGGTTGGCTGTTGTGTAAAATGCTCAGTGCACTGAATTGTGTCTTCACTGTGCAATTTTAAAATGGCACACTCTGTGTGATGTGCACGTTCCCGCAGGAAGAAACAAAGCAGCACAAACGGAGGTGATAACTCAGGCCCCATCACCCTTCCTCCTTCCTCTGTTCACCTCCTCCTCCCCTTTCCGGGCTCTTCAGACAAGCCCGGGCAGCCCTCCCCTGGCCGTCTGGACCCAGGCCTGTCTGTTTTGGGTGCATTTTAGGTCATTAACTCCGGCTGGAACCTGAGAGCGTCAGCCATGCGGTAAGTCCCCACGTCCCTCCAGCAGTCTGAGAGCGGGGCTGTGTCCTCGGCGTTTGCACACCCTGGGGAACATTGTCAGGCAGCAGACATGAGGAGCCCCTGGGAAGATTCAGTGAGGGCTGGCAGGCAGGTGTCAGGAAGCCTGAGTGACTCTCTGGAGAAAGGACGTATTCCTTAAAGACAAATCCATCCAGGGATCGGTTTAAATAATTCCTGCTCAACGCACACCCCACTTTAAGCTTCATCGTCAGACACTGCATCCGTTGCCTTTTCTAGAAACATGAACTCTCAGCCCAGTGATACCGTCTGTCAGAGTTTCAACGTCCCACTCCCGGGGGAGTCGGTTTCCATAAACCAAAGCTCTCCAAGGTCCAGTTCCGAGGACGGGGGACGCTGGCTGCCTGGTGACGGCCGCCCTGGCCTTTCCAACGCTGCACTGTCCTCTTGCATTAAGAAAGATTAGTGTGCACTCCGGGAGGAGAGACACAGAAGGTTAACAAGATTAGAGAGAGCCCCGGAGACCTTCCGTGAGATTCCCCGAGGGATGAGGCTAATAAAACTGTAAAAACAAGGCAGGTGATGGCTCTCACGGCCGCCGGGCCCTGATTTCAGAGCTGGAAACCTCTCTACCTCTTCTAGGCAGTTTTCTGCCCCAATAATTTAGGTTGTCACTTATGGTATCCAAGCCCCAGCACAGTTGGGTTTTTTTTTTGTTGTTGTTGTTTGCAGTTTGCAGGTCATACTTAGTTTCTAAAGATGTGTTTTTCTGTTTTTCTTTTCTTTTCTTTTTTTTCTCAGATGGAGTCTCGCTCTGTCGCCCAGGCTGGAGTGCAGTGGCCCCATCTTGGCTCAGTGCAAGCTCTGCCTCCCGGGTTCACACCATTCTCCTGCCTCAGTCTCCTGAATAGCTGGGACTACAGGTGCCACCACCGGGCCTGGCTAATTTTTTGTATTTTTAGTGGAGACGGGGTTTCACCATGTTAGCCAGGATGGTCTCCATCTCCTGACCTCGTGATCCGCCCATCTCAGCCTCCCAAACTGCTGGGATTACAGGCGTGAGCCACCGCGCCCGGCCTTTCTATTTTTCTTGGCTAAAAAATGTGTATGTGTGTACATATGGTTGTCTGGCTGGTAGAGGTGAAGAGCTTCATGAAGGTGTGTTTCTGTGTGTGTCTCTGTGTGTGTCTCTGTGTGTATGTGTTTGTATGTTATGTTTGTGTCTGTACATATGTATCTGTCTTTGTGGATGTGTGTCTGTATATGTGTGGCTGTGTGTGTGTTTGCCTGGTCGTGTATGCATGTGAATGTGTATGTTTGTATTTGTGTATTTGTGTCTGTGTGTATGTGTATTATGTATTTATATATGAATGTGTTTGTGCATGTGTATATTTGGGTGTGCATGTGTGTATGTATATGTGTGTGTGCATGTGTGTATATGCATGCTAGTGTGTGCAGTTGTTTATGCATTTGTGCATATATGCATGTGTGCATTTGTGTATGTAGATATGGATATGTATCAGTGTGTATGCCTGTTAGTATCTGTGCATTTGTATGTGTTTGTGTATGTGTATAATTGGGTGTGTTTGTGTATGTGCATGCTAGTGTGTGCGGCTGTTTATGCATTTGTGCATATATGCATGTGTATGTGTGCATTTGTGTGTGTAGATATGGATATATATCAGTGTATGCCTGTTAGTATCTGTGCATTTCTATGTGTTTGTGTATGTGTATAATTGGGTGTGTTTGTGTATATGCCTGCTAGTGTGCATGCAATTGTTTCCGTATGTATTTGTGCATATGTGCATGTGTGCATTCATGTGTGTAGATATGGATATGTATCAGTGTGTATGCCTGTTAGTATCTGTGCATTTGTATGTGTTTGTGTATGTGTATAATTGGGTGTGTTTGTGTATATGCATGCTAGTGTGTGCAGTTGTTTATGTATTTGTGCATATGTGCATGTGTGCATTCGTGTGTGTAGATATGGATATATATCAGTGTGTATGCCTGTTAGTATCTGTGCATTTGCATATGTTTGTGTATGTGTATAATTGGGTGTGTGTGTGTGTATGTATGCTAGTGTGTATGCAATTGTTTCTGTATGTATTTGTGCATGTGTGCACGTGTGCATTTGTGTGTGTAGATATGGATATATATGAGCATGCTTGCCTGTCAGAGTCTGTATGCATTTGTGTGAATGTGCTTGTGCATGTGCATATTTGGGTGTGCATGTGTATGTGTGCATGTGTGTGTATATGCATGCTAGTGTGTTTGCAGTTGCTTGTGTATGCATATGTGCATGTGTGCATTTGTGTGTGTACTTATGGATATGTATGAGTGTGTATGCCTGTTAGTGTCTGTATTTGTGGGTATGTGTGCATGTGTATATTTGGGTGTGCATGTGTGTATATGTGTGTGTGTATATGCATGCCAGTGTGTAGGCAATTGTGTATGTGTTTGTGCATATGTTCACGTGTGCATCTGTGTGTAGATATGGATATGTATGAGCGTGCATGCCTGTTAGTGTCTGTATGCATTTGTGTGAATGTGTTTGTGCATGGGTATATTTGAGTGTATTGATATGGATATGTATGAGCGTGCATGTCTATTAGTGTCTGTATGCATTTGTGTGAATGTGTTTGTGCATGGGTATATTTGAGCGTATTGATATGGATATGTATGAGCATGCATGTCTATTAGTGTCTGTATGCATTTGGGTGTATGTGTGCACACGTGCATGTGTGCATTTGTGTGTAGATGTGGATATGTATGAGCGTGTATGCATTTGTGTGTATGTATGTGTTTGTGCATATGTGCCTGTGTGCATTTGGGTGTGTTGATATGGATATGGATGAGTATGTATGCCTGTTAGTGTCTGTATGCATTTGTGCTTGTGTATGTGCATGTGTGCATTTGCATATGTGTGTGCATACGTGTGTCTGTATATGTGCGTCTATATGTGTGTGCATGTATGTGTATGTGTGTATGTGTATAGGCACATGCTGATTTATGTATGTGAGGGGAAGGGGCACAGGCAGACCCTCTCTGTGCTTGGTGACAAGGAGCCTAGGGTGTTCAGCCCTGGGTGGATGTGGTAGCAGAGGGAACAGCAGGGCAGCGTCCAAGGTGTGAAAAAGCACAATCTGCCCCGAGAGAGCCCTGCAGTCTGGGCCACCTCGGCTTCTCGGGCCACAGGTGCATTCCTCACAGGTGACCTGAGGGTGGAGGAAAGGCCACCCCTGCAGGCCAGGGGGCTTGCTGGTTAGTGCTCACACTCAGTGTGCACCTGGAGGGCACCAGAGATCTTCCTACCTCCCAGGAGCCCATGCACGATCTCCGGGAATCTGGCACTTGTCACACCCTACCTCGGGCACCGCGAGACCTCATTTACAGACCGGAAGCGGCCTGGGGCTGGCCTTGTTGACCACCGTCCGGCATCGATGGGTCTGAGCTGCACGTGCCATTGTCCATGCGAACATTCTCCTCTCAGAGCTTTGCAAGCTGTTTTGGCACAAACTGACTGCTCAGCAGACTTCCTTGAATAAGGAGTCTTCTTAAAAATGACATTTCAGCCTGTCGTCCCAGCACTTTGGGAGGCCGAGGCGGGCAGATAGCTTGAGGTCAGGAGTTCGAGACCAGCCTGGCCAACATGGAGAAACCCCATCTCTACTAAAAAATACAAAAAATTAGCCAAGGTTGGTGGTGCACGCCTGTAATTCCAGCTACTCAGGAGGCTGAGTCAGGCGAATCGCTTGAACCCGGCAGGCAGGGGTTGCAGTTAACCGAGGAGACCAACCCTCATACTGTCTTATGCCCAATTTCTACCTCCAAAGAAAGAAGAAGTAAAAACTAAAAGGCAGAAATGAAATCCACAGGCAGACAGCCCGGGGCCGCACCCTGGGCCTGGTAGTTAAAGATCGACCCCTGACCCAATCGGTTCTGTTATCTATAGATTACAGACATTGTATGGAAAAGCACTGTGAAAATCTCTGTCCTGTTTTGTTCTGATCTAATTACCGGTGCATACAGCCCCCAGTCACGTACCCCCTGCTTGGTCGATCAATCACGATCCTCTCACTTGCACCCCCTTAAGAGTTGTGAGCCCATAAAAGGGACAGGAATTGCTCACTCGGGGAGCTCGGCTTTTGAGACAGGAGTCTTGCCGATGCCCCCGGCTGAATAAACCCCTTCCTTCTGTAACTCAGTGTCTGAGGAGTTTTGTCTGCGGCTTGTCCTGCTACAACGTGAGCGGAGATTGCACCCTTGCACTCCAGCCTGGGCAATACAGCGAGGCTCTGTCTCTAAAATAAAATAAAATGAAGTAAAATGAAGTAAAGTAAAATAAAATAGAG
>NW_012116010.1:1838249-1838663 GCF_000951035.1 Colobus angolensis palliatus | reverse complement strand
CCATTGGCTGAGTCCTGCTGAGGTCACCCAGCCAGGGTGATGTCAATCAGAGCCAGGCAGATGTCCATTACACAAGGCCTTCTCTCTCTTCCCGCCCCCTAGTGCCTGCACCTGCTCTCCATTGGCTGAGTCCTGCTGAGGTCACCCAGCCAGGGTGATGTCAATCAGAGCCAGGCAGATGTCCATTACACAAGGCCTTCTCTCTCTTCTCGCCCCCTAGCGCCTGAACCTGCTCCCCATTGGCTGAGTCCTGCTGAGGTCACCCAGTTAGGTGACGTCATCCGTCTGTCTGCCAGGCCGATGTCAATTACGCAAGGCCTTCTCTCTCTTCCCGCCCCCTAGCCCCTGCACCTGCTCCCCATTGGCTGAACCCTGCAGAAGTCACCCAGCCAGGGTGATGTCAATCAGAGCCAG
>NW_012116010.1:1836310-1837484 GCF_000951035.1 Colobus angolensis palliatus | reverse complement strand
GCTCCCCATTGGCTGAGCCTTGCTGAGGTCACCCAGCCAGGGTGATGTCAATCAGAGCCAGGCCGATGTCAATTACACAGGGCCTTCTCTCTCTCTCTTCCCGCCCCCTAGCGCCTGCACCTGCTCCCCATTGGCTGAGCCTTGCTGAAGTCACCCAGCCAGGGTGATGTCAATCAGAGCCAGGCAGATGTCAATTACACAGGGCTTTCTCTCTCTTCCCGCCCCCTAGCCCCTGCACCTGCTCCCCATTGGCTGAGCCTTGCCGAAGTCACCCAGCCAGGGTGATGTCAATTAGAGCCAGGCCGATGTCAATTACACAGGCCCTTCTCTCTCTTCCCGCCCCCTAGCGCCTGCCCCTGCTCCCCATTGGCTGAGCCTTGCCGAGGTCACCCAGCTGGGTGATGTCAATCAGAGCCAGGCCGATGTCCATTACACACGGCCTTCTCTCTCTTCCCGCCCCCAGCCCCTGCACCTGCTCCCCATTGGCTGAGCCCTGCTGAGGTCACCCAGCCAGGGTGATGTCAATCAGAGCCAGGCCGATGTCAATCACACAGGCCCTTCTCTCTCTTCCCGCCCCCTAGCGCCTGCACCTGCTCCCCATTGGCTGAACCCTGCTGAAGTCACACAGCTATAGCTGGCAGCTGTCAATCACACAGGGCCCACGACAGCGCAGAGATGAGTTGAGTGTGAATCTGGCGGACCCTGTGAATCCACATCCGCACCTGCACAGTGGGAAGGGGTCGCCCCTGGCACGTTGCTGCCGAGTTTCAACAGCGCTTAGAGGGGAGGCAGCAGAAGCAACTTGGCTTGTCGATGGGCTTGGCCCGGCATGCACTTGCACGAAGCACTGGCAGGAAGGAAGCTTGAAAATTCGTCTGGGGCCACCAGCTTCTAGGGATCCCGTGAGACACGGGGCATGGAGGGTTTGTGTAAACAGCAGAGTGCGTTCTGTGTCATTCACTGCTGTTCTCTTCGATCACATAGTTCTTTCGGTTTCGGTTTAAAAATAGGTGACTTTGGCCGGGCGCGGTGGCTCAAGCCTGTAATCCCAGCACTTTGGGAGGCCGAGACGGGCGGATCACGAGGTCAGGAGATGGAGACCATCCTGGCTAACACGGTGAAACCCCGTTTCTACTACAAAATACAAAAAACTAGCCGGGCGAGGTGGCGGGCG
>NW_012116010.1:1824206-1836018 GCF_000951035.1 Colobus angolensis palliatus | reverse complement strand
GGCAGAGCGAGACTCCGTCTCAAAAAAAAAAAAAAAAGGTGACTTTTAGGCTGAATGCAGTGGCGCACGCCTGTAATCCCAGCACTTTGGGAGGCCGAGGCGGGAGGATCACCTGAGGTCAGGAGTTCGAGACCAGCCTGGACAACATGGTGACACCCCGTCTCTAATAAAAATACAAAAATTAGCCTGGCGTGGTGGGGGGTGCCTGTAATCCCAGCTACTCTGGAGGCCGAGGCAGGAGAATCGCTTGAGCCTGGGAGGTGGATGTTGCAGTGAGCTGAGATAGGGCCATTACACTCCAGCTTGGGCACAGAGTGAGACTACGTATTAAAAAAAAAAAAAGTGATTTTAGGCCGTATGTAGTGGCTCACGCCTGTAATCCCAGCACTCTGGGAGGCTGAGGTGGGAGACTCACTAGAGCCCAGGAGTTCGAGACCAACCTGGGCAACATAGCAAGACCCCATCTCCATTTATTACATTTTAAAAAAAAGGTGAATTTTATTTGTCAGAATGAGTTATACAAATTCTGCGCTTTTTGTTCTTTTTTTTAAGACAGTCTCACTCTGCCGCCCAGGCTGGAGCACAGTGGTACGATCTTGGTTCACTGCAACCCTCACCTCCTGGGTTCAAGCGATTCTCCTGCCTCAGCCTCCTGAGTAGCTGGGATTACAGGTGAGCGCCACCACGCCAGGCTAATTTTTTTGTATATATATATTTTTAATAGAGACGGGGTTTCACCATGTTGGTCAGGCTGATCTCGAACTCCTGACCTCGTGATCTGCCCAGCCTCCCAAAGTGCTGGGATTACAGGCGTGAGCCACCGCACCCAGCCTTATTTTATTCTTTTTAATTGAGAAAAATTACACATGTTCGTGGGATACATAGTGATGTTTGAATCCATAGAGTGTGTAATTATCAGATCCTTGTAACGGATAATGATCAGATCAATGTATAATTAATGATCAGATCCATATAATGTATAATGAGATGATTGATAGCACATCCATCATGTCAAACAGCCTTTCTTTCCTTTCTTTCTTTGTCCTTCTCTCTCTCTCTCTCTCTCTCTCTCTCTTTCTCTTTCTCTTATCCAGGCTGCAGTGCAATGGCGTGATCTTGGCTCACTGCAACCTCCATATTCAGGGTTCAAGCAATTTTCCTGCCTCAGCCTCCCAAGTAGCTGAGATTATAGGCATGAGCCACCACAGCTGGCTAATTTTTGTAATTTTAGCAGAGACAGGGTTTTGCCGTGTTGGCCAGGCTGGTCTCGAACCCCTGACCTCAGGCGATCCGCCCACCTTGGCCTCTCAAGTGCTGCAATTACAGGCGTGAGCTACCATGCCCAGCCTATCGTTTCTTTGTGTAGGGAACATTTCATATCCTCCTTTCAACTATCTGAAACTGTAGAATATATTATTGTTAACTGTCATCATTCTACAGGACTTTAGAACACTAGAATTTATTCCAGCTGTCTAGCTGTAATTTTGTATGCTTCAATAATTGTTTTCATATGGACATAATAGCTCTCCAGGAAGAAAAAAAAAAAAACAATGAATGTCACTCAGAACAGTAATCAGTAATGCTGTCAAAACTTTATTCAGGCTGTGTGTGGTGGCTCATGCCTGTAATCCTAGCACTTTAGGAGGACGAGGTGGGTGGATCACTTGAGGTCAGGAGTTCCAGACCAGCCTGGCCAACATAGTGAAACCCTGTCTCTACTAAAAATACAACAACAAGAAAAAATTAGCCGGGTGTGGTAGCAAGTGCCTGTCATCCCAGCTACTCAGGAGGCTGAGGCACGAGAATCGCTTGAATCTGGGAGGCGGAGGTTGCAGTGAGCTAAGTCACACCATTGCACTCCAGCCACTGCACTCTGGAGTGAGACTCTTTTTTTTTTTGTTTTTGTTTTCTGAGATAGAGTCTCACTCTGTTGCCCAGGTTGGAGTGCAGTGGTGCGATCTCGGCTCACTGCAACCTCCGCCTCCCAGGTTCAAGAGATTCTCCTGCCTCAGCCTCTCAAGTAACTGGGACTACAGGCACCTGCCACCAGGCCTGGCTAATTTTTTTTGTATTTTTAGTAGAGACGGGGTTTCATTGTGTTACCCAGGATGGTCTCGATCTCCTGACCTCATGATCTGCCTGCCTCAGCCTCCCAAAGTACTGGGATTATAGGCGTGAGCCACCACGCCCGGCCGAGACTCTGTCTAAAAAAAAAAGGCCAGGCGCAGTGGCTCATGCCTGTAATCCCAGCACTTTGGGAGGCCAAGGCGGGCGGATCACGAGGTCAGGAGTTCAAGACCAGCCTGGCCAACATAGTGAAACCCTGTGTCTACTAAAAATACAAAAATTAGCTGGGCATGTTGGGCACCTGTAATCCCAGCTACTTGGGAGGCTGAGGTAGGAGAATCGCTTGAACCCGGGAGGCGGAGCTTGCAGTGAGCCGAGATCGTGCCACTGCACTCCAGCCTGGGCAACAGAGAGAGACTTTGTCTCAATACAAACCAACAAACAAAAAATTGATGTTATGCACAGCATTTAATAAATTACATGAGACAGTCAATACTGTGTTCTGAAACTGTCTTTGTGTTAGGTGATTTTGCCTCGCTGTAGACAAACGTGAGTACTGTGTTTAAGGCAGGCTACGGGATGATATTTGGAAGGTTAGCTGTGTTAAATGCCTTTTCCAGTAAGGATCTTTTCAACTTACAATGGGTTTATCAGGACGTAAGCCATTTTAGGTCAAGGAGTATTTGTATTTTGCTTTCATGAACATTTCACTATTCAATCCTTTTAAAGTGGGGCATTTGTGTGGCAGTTTGAGAGACATTAAAAAATAAAAAACACCTCCTCCAGCAACGACCGGAAAGATCACCGTTCTCCGTACAACTTCAGATTTGATAAAGCAGGCTTTTAAAAAATGCTCTAGGGAATTGCAGGTCAGCTTAACAAAAAATACATCTTCAAATACCACAAATACAGCTATTAACATTCCAAGTGGCGGGGCATGGTGGTTCACGCCTGTGATCCCAGCACTTTGGGAGGCCAACTGAGTGGATCATGAGGTCAGGAGTTCAAGACCAGCCTGGTCAACATAGTGAAACCCTGTGTCTACTAAAAATACAAAAATTAGCTGGGCATGGTGGGCGCCTATAATCCCAGCTACTCGGGAGGCTGAGGCAGGAGGATCGCTGGAACCCGGGAGGCGGAGGTTGCAGTGAGCTGAGATCACGCCACTGCCCTCCAGTCTGGGCAACAAGAGGAAATCTCCGTCTCAATAAAAGCAAACAAATTAACAAACGAACAAAAAACCCTCCAAAACGCAAAGATGACGGGGTTTGTCAAGACAAGGACCCTTTCTTCGTGTCTTTGGACTTGAGGGAATAGTCCCCCACAAGCTCTAAAAGTCAATACATGTGATGTTTTTTAAGGGTAGGTGGTAATCTTGCCATCATCACTGACTTCAGAGCTGTCGTTCATTCCTCGGATTAGGGTAGGACGGTAGCAAAAATAACATCTGTGACGATGGCCACATCCTAATTCCCGGATCCCCGCACCTGTGAACATGTGACCGCACATGGCAAAATGAACGTTGCAGGTGCGATGAAGGTGAGGATCTTGAGATGGGACATGATCCTGTATGACCGGGTGGACCCAGTGTCTTTCCAGGGTCCTTAGAAGAGGAGGTGGCATGGTCAGAGTGAGAGATGGGAAGAGGCTATACGGCTGGCTTTCAAGATGCACAGAGGGACCGTGCGTGAAGGATTGCCACGTATCTTTTGCTGGACTATAGTTCAATCCACTTTAATTGCAGCCAGTTCCTTTTGAAAGCTCTAGGGGAAGGTCCTTCCTGCCTCTCCCAGCTCCTGGGGGCTCCAGGCGTCCCTGGGCTTGTGGCCGCATCACTCCAGTCTCTGCCTCTGTCTCCACGTGGCCTCCTCCTCTGTGTCTGTGTCTCCTCTTCTGTCTCTCTCTTTTTTTTTGAGATGGAGTCTCGCTCTGTCGCCCAGGCTGGAGTGCAGTGGTGCGATCTCGGCTCACTGCAAGCTCCGCCTCCTGGGTTCACTCCATTCTCCTGCCTCAGCCTCCCGAGTAGCTGGGACTGCAGGTGCACCCCACCAGGCCCCGCTAATTTTTTTTTTTTGTATTTTTTAGTAGAGACGGGGTTTCACCGTGTTAGCCAGGATGGTCTCGATGTCCTGATCTTGAGATCCACCCGCCTCGGCCTCCCAAAGTGCTGGGATGACAGGCGTGAGCCACCACGCCCGGCCTCCTCTTCTGTCTCTTGTGAGGACAGCGGTCATTAGATTTACGTCCACTCTCCTACAGGATGATCTCATCTCAAGCTCCTAGAATTAATTATGTGTGCAGACACCCTATTTCCAAATAAAGTGTCACTGACAGGTAGTAGTGACTTAAGGCAACAGAAACTCATTCTCTCTCAGTCCTAGAGACCAGAAGTCTGAGATCAATGTGTCTTAGGGCCACGCTCCCTCCGGCTCTAGGGGAGGCTCCTTTCTGCCTCTCCCAGCTCCTGGGGGCTCCAGGTGTCCCTGGGCTTGTGGCCGCATCACTCCAGTCTCTGCCTCCGTCTCCAGGTGGCCTCCTCCTCTGTGTCTGTGTCTCCTCTTCTGTCTCTTACAGGGACACCTGTCGTTGGATTCAGGACACACCCTACTGAAGGATGATCTCATCTCCAGACCCTCAGTGTGATTACATCTGCAAAGATCCCTATTTCCAAATAAGGTCCCATTTATAGCTTCTTGGGTTTAGATGTGGACTCACCTTTTGGGGGACACCATTCGACGTCTTACAGTTGTACTCAGCTCCCTCCAGAAGCTGCAGTGGGGGGTCCTCTCTGCCTCTGCCAGCTCCCAGGGACTCCGGGCATCCCTGGGCTTGTGGCCTCATCACTCCAGTCTCTACCTCCGTCTCCATGTGGCCTCCTCCTCTGTGTCTGTGTCTCCTCTTCTGTCTCTTAGGAGGACACCCGTCATTGCATTTACGGCCCACTCTACTCCGGGATGATCTCATCTCCAGATCCTTAACTAATTACATCTGCAATGACCTTATTTTCAGATAAGGCCTGATTCAGAGGTTCTGGGGATTAGGATGTGGACGTTTCTTTTGGGGATCATCGTTCAAACCTTTGCAATTGTGTTCGGTTCCCTCCGGAGGCTCTAGGGGAGGATCCTTCCTGCCTCTCCCAGCTCCTGGGGTCTCCAGGCGTCCCTGGGCTTGTGGCCGCATCACTGCAGTCTCTGCCTCCGTCTCCACGTGGCCTCCTCCTCTGTGTCTGTGTCTCCTTTTCTGTCTCTTAGAAGGATGCCTGTCAGTGGATTTAGGACCCAAGTGAAATGCAAGATGATCATATTTCAAGATATTTAACTAGATCACATGGAGAAAGACCTTACTTCCAATTAAGGACATATTCTGAGGTTCTGGGTAGATGTGAATATTTTTTTGGAGGGGGGTATGTTTTCACCCAGTACAGTGTCTGCATTAGGGAAGGAAGTGAGGTCATTTCATTCAGAGAATTGATCATTCTTCCTGCTTATCAAGCATTCTCTAAAATGTTCCCGGGCCGAGTGCAGAGCTCTGAGAACTGTTGAGCAAACCTGTCCAGAGTGGTTTCTGCCTTCTGTGCTTTATAATTTAGAGACATCCCAGGACTTTGGGAGGCTGAGGCAGGCGGATCACGTGAGGTCAGGAGTTCGAGACCAGCCTGACCAACATGGAGAAACCAACCGCGTCTCTACTAAAACTATAAACTTAGCCAGACATGGTGGTGCATGCCTGTCATCCCAGCTACTCAGGAGGCTGAGGTAGGAGAATCGCTTGAACCCAGGAGGTAGAGGTTGCGGTGAGCCGAGATCCACCACTGCACTCCAGCCTGGGTGACAAGAGCGAAACTCCGTCTCAAATAATAATAAGGATCATAATAACAATTTAGAGAAATTCATTATTTCTGTGCCTGGCGAACTGGTGTGCTTCCCTTGGTATGGATCACAGTATTTTTATCTTGCTTGGGACATCTCCGGGGATGAAAGTCAGGTCCTGGACTTTTGAAATCAAAGGCCGTGATGTTCAATGACCATTAAAGAGAAAGATCAAAGCTGCCACAAGGTTCTGTTTGTCTAATTGAGCATTTGCAGGCTGAGGGGTGGAAAGGCTGGGTGTGGCGGAGACTTTGCTTTTCACTCCCTGTGGCTTCTCTTTTTTGAAGCTAAGAAAGATGATTTTTCATTTCCAGCAACGTGAAGGAGGCTTTCTGGACACTTGCCTGTGAGCAGGAAAAGGCTAAGAAAGGTATAACCTGTCTTTGGGACACGCTGTCCTTCGGAGGCTGAGGCGGGCGGATCACCTGAGGTCAGAAGTTCGAGACCAGCCTGGCCAACATGGCGAAACTCCGTCTCTACTAAAAATACAAAAATTAGCTGGGAGTGGTGGCGCAACCTGTCATCCAAGTTACTTGGGAGGCTGAGGCTGGAGAATCGCTTGAAACCGGCAGGCGGAGGTTGAGAAGTGTGAGCCACCATGCCCAGCCTTTCGTAAAAATAATTCTTAGTAGAATCCTGCCTACCACAGAATTGCATCACCTCTCCCCTCACTTTATGTCCAAAGGGAAGTCACAATCTCCATTCCAGGGTTTGAGCTCAGGCTGAGATGAGATTCAGCTCTTCTGAGAATTTACAAATGCTTTGAAAAGTATGAAGGGGGCCGGGCGCGGTGGCTCAAGCCTGTCATTCCAGCACTTTGGGAGGCCGAGACGGGCGGATCACGAGGTCAGGAGATCGAGACCATCCTGGCTAACAAAATACAAGAAACTAGCCGGGCGAGATGGCGGGCGCCTGTAGTCCCAGCTACTCGGGAGGCTGAGGCAGGAGAATGGCGTAAACCCGGGAGGCGGAGCTTGCAGTGAGCTGAGATCCGGCCACTGCACTCCAGCCTGGGCGACAGAGGGAGACTCCGTCTCAAAAAAAAAGAAAAAAGAAAAGTATGAAGGGGTCCAGGCACGGTGGCTTGCGCCTATAATCCCAGCACTTTGGGAGGCCGAGGTAGGCAGATCACGAGGTCAGGAGTTCGAGACTAGCCTGGCTAACCTGATGAAACCTGTCTCTACTAAAAATGCAAAAATTGTCTGGGCGTGGTGGCAGGTGCCTGCCATCCCAGCTACTCGGGAGGCTGAGGCAGGAGAATCTCTTGAACCCGGGAGGCGGAGGTTACAGTGAGCTGAGATTGCGCCACTGCTCTCCAGCTTGGGCGACAGAGCGAGACTCCGTCTCAGAAAACAGACTGAACGGGGCAGGTGCATTCCTGGGTGTAATATTCTCAATGAACACCAGGAGGCGGTGGTGAGGCGCCAGCCACACAAGGCATCTTGAAGCGAGAACTGCCTGAAACGGTGACGTTTCTGTCCACAGTACCTGGGATGTGGTCAGACACTGGGCTACACGGTGCTGGGAAGGTGTCTTTCAGATGAGAGGAACAGTTTGTTCAGAGTTGGAATGAAGCCAGTGACCACACACAATGTGGGTGGGCCTCGTCCAATCAGTTGAAGATCTTCAGAGCAAAGACCCAGGTTTTCCCAGGACAAAGGGATTGTGCCTCCTGGGATTCAGGTTCCAGCTGCAGCCTTAACTCTTCCTGGGGTCTGCAGCCTGCTGGTCTACCTGAAGATTTGAGTGTTTCCCCTCCAGAATCATTGAGCCAATTCCTTAAAATCTCCCTTTCTTAGATATCTGTATACACACGCATAAAACCAACATATACCTCCTTCATAGCCAATTCCTTAAAATCTCCCTTTCTTAGATATCTATATACACACACATAAAATCAACATATACCTCCTTCATAGCCAATTCCTTAAAATCTCTGTCTCTCAGATATCTATATGCATGCATAAAACCAACATATACCTCCTACAGGGCCAATTCCTTAAAATCTCTGTCTCTCAAATATCTATATGCTTGCATAAAACCAACATATACCTCCTTCATAGCCAATTCCTTAAAATCTCTGTCTCTCAAATATCTATATGCTTGCATAAAACCAACATATACCTCCTACAGGGCCAATCCCTTAAAGTCTCTCTTTCTTAGATATTTATATATGTTTGTGTAAAACCAACATCTACCTCCTACTTAGACAATTCTTTAAAATCTCTCTCTCAAATATCTATATATGCATGCATAAAATCAACATAAACCTCCTACTTAGCCAGTTTCTTTTTCTTTCTTTCTTTCTTTTTTTTTTTGAGACAGACTCTTGCTCTGTTGCTCAGGCTGGAGTGCAATGGTGCGATCTCGGCTCACTGCAACCTCTGCTTCCTGGGTTCAAGCAATTCGCCTGCCTCAGCCTCCCTAGTAGCTGGGATTACAGGTGCCCACCACCACATCCAGCTAATTTTTGTATTTTTAGTAGAGACAGGTTTTCACCATGTTGGCCAGGCTGGTCTGGAACTCCTGACCTCAGGTGATCTGCCTGCCTCGGCCTCCCAAACTGCTGGGATTACAGGCATGAGCCACCACTCCCGGCCTTAGCCAATTTCTTAAAATCTCTCTCTCTCAAATATCAATATATGTATGTATGAAACCAACATATACCTCCTACTTGGACAATTCCTTAAAATCTGTCTCAAATACCTGTACGCATGCATAAAACCAACATATACCACCTTCATAGCCAATTTCTTAAAATCTCTCTTTCTGACATAGCTATATATGCATGTATAAAACCAGCATAAACCTCCTACTTAGCCAATCTCTTCAAAATCTCTCTCTTTCAAATATCAATATATGTTTGTATGAAGCCAACATATGCCTCCTACTTAGACCATTCCTACGATTTCTTTCCCTTTCTCTCAAGACCTATAGATGTCTGTATAAAACTAATATATACCTCCTACTTAGCCAAGTCCTTAAAATGTGTCTCCCTTAAATATCTAGATGTATGTATAAAACCCACATAAAGTTCCTTCATAGTTCATTTCTTAAAATCTCTTGGTGTATATAGATTTATATAGATATAAATATAGAGATATTATATGTCTTCATATAGATAGGGATGGATAAAGCAAATATGTACCTCCTACATAGACAAATCCTTAAAATCTTTCTCTTTCTCTGTGTATATATAGATATTATATATCTATACATAGATATGTATGGATACAGCCATTATGTACCTCTTATGTTGACAATTCCTTAATGTCTCTCTCTCTCTGTGTATCTATATATACACATATATATAGACATTATATATCTATATGTATGTAAGGAAAAGCAACTTATACCTCCTATATAGACAATTCCTTAAAATCTCTTTGTCTGTTTCTCTCTCTCTCTTTTTTTTTGTGATGGTGGCCCGCTCTGTCGCTCATGCTGTGTGCAATGGTACGGTCTCGGCTCACTGCGATTTCCGTCTCCCGGGTTCAAGCGATCCTCCTGCCTCAGCCTCCCAAGTAGCTGCAATGACAGGCGCCCACCATCATGCCTGGCTAATTTTTTGTATTTTTAGGACAGACGTGGTTTCACCACGTTGGCCAGGCTGGTCTCAAACTCCTGACCTCAGGTGATCCTTCCGCCTCGGCCTCCCAAAGTGCTGGGATTACAGGCGTGAGCCACCATGCTAGGCCTAGATATAGATACGTAGCTATTATATATCTCTATATACATATGTATGGATAAAGCCAATATGTACATCCTATATTGAAAATTTCTTAATATCTCTGTCTTCGTGTATATTTATATATAGATATATAGACATTATATATCTCTATCTATCTATCTATCTATCTATCTATCTATCTATCTATCTATCTATCTATCTATCTATCATCTATTTACCTGTGTCTAGGTAAGTGTGATTAAAGCCAATATGTATCTCCTATATAGACAATTCCTTTACTTTTCTCTTCGTGTGTGTGTGTGTGTGTATATGTAACATCTATGTGTATGTGTAAAACCAGTAGCCAATTTCTTAAAATCTTTCTGTAACCTATCTACATGTGTGTTTATATGTCTGTCTATACGTATGTATAAAACATCTACCTGCAGGCTGGGCGCAGTGGCTCACACCTGTAATCCCAGCACTTTAGGAGGCCAAGGAGGGTGGGTCACGAGGTCAGGAGTTTGAGACCAGCCTGGCCAATTTGGTGGAAACCCCATCTCTACTAAAAATGAAAAAAAAAAATAGCCGGGTGTGGTGATGGGCACCTGTAGTCCCAGCTACTCGGGAGGCTGAGGTGGGAGAATCGTTTGAACGTGGGAGGCGGAGGCTACAGTGAGCCAAGATCGCACCACTGCACTCCAGCCTGGGCCGCAGAGTGAGACTCTATCTCAAAACAAAACAAAACAAAACAAAGCAAAAAAAAAAAACAAAAAACCCCTATCTACCTCCTATTGGTTTTCTCCATCTTATTGGTTCTGTTTCCCTGTCTGACATCCCCGCCCCCCACCCAAGGAGAGAGAATAAGAGGTCCCCAGGGGTTTGCGGGGTGACTGGGACAGTCACAGACGACTTATGGGTGCCTGGATTCCGGGAGGGGACGGGAGGACTCAGGGAAGAAGGATGGGATGGAATCACCAGAGTTTCCCTCCCGTGGGAGGCCAGGAGCTTTCAACTGCCTCTCTGTCCCCGACCCAGCACAGAGAAGGACGAGGAGAAGCATATCCTCCTGTGTAAGCATCAGTGCCTACCACAGCAGGTGCAGTGGCAGCAAGGAGCCTCGGCACTCAGCGTTCATCTGCACTGTGGCTGAAAGTCCGGGAAGACAGGAGAACCTGCGGGCCCCGAACGGCAGCCTGGCCCCTGTGGGTGGTTGGCGGGGGGGTGAAAAGTTCTAGAGCAGTGTTCCTCGGGCTGGGGCTAGGTTCATTCCAGGAGAATTACCCTCTAGAGAGACATGTTCCAATGCAGATTCCCAGGCCTGCCGGGAGAATCCAGTGCAGAAGCCTGCGGTGTGCCCAGGAGTTCCTCAGTGATTCAGGTGATTGCATGATAAAGGAGAGTAATACTTTTTTTTTTTGAGATGGAGTCTCGCTCTGCCTCCCAGGCTGGAGTGCAGTGGCACGATCTCGGCTCCCTGCAACCTCTGCCTCCCGGGTTCAACGGATTCTCCTGCCTCAGCCTCCTGAGTAGCTGGGACTACAGGTGCCCGCCACCATGCCTGGCTAAGTTTTGTATTTTTAGTAAAGATGGGGTTTCCCCATGTTGGTCAGGCTAGCCTCGAACGCCTGACCTCATGATCTGCCCGTCTCAGCTTCCCAAACTGCTGGGATGACAGGCGTGAGCCACCGTGCCCGGCCGATCCTCTTTTGTTTATGGGCTAAACTGTGTCCCCTCTGAAATTCCTAGGTTGAAGCCCTAACCCCAGGACCTCAGAATGTGGCTTTATTTGGAGATAGGGTATGTAAAGAGGTAATTAGGGTAAAATGAGGTTATTAAGGTAAAATAACGTTATTCAAGTAAAATAAGGTTATTAAAGTGGGCCCTGATCCAACAGGACTGACGTTCTTGTAAGAGGACATTGGGAATGGGTGCGGTGGCTCACGTCTGTTAATCCCAGCACTTTGAGAGGCCAAGGTGGGCAGGTCCCCTGAGGTCAGGAGTTCAAGACCAGCCTGGCCAACATGGCAAAACCCTGTCTCTACTAAAAATACAAAAATTAGCCCAGCATGGTGGCGGGCACCTGTAGTCCCAGCTACTCAGGAGGCTGAGGCAGGAGAATTGTTTGAACCGGGGAGGCGGAGGTTGCAGTGAGCCAAGATGGTGCCACTGCACTCCAGCCTGGGCAACAGAGCAACACTCTTTC
>NW_012116010.1:1809563-1823922 GCF_000951035.1 Colobus angolensis palliatus | reverse complement strand
GCCAAGATCACGCCACTGCACTCCAGCCTGGGTGACCAGAGTGAAACTCTGTTTCAGAAGAAAAAAAAAAAAAAAAAGAAGAAAAAAAAAGGACATTGGGACACACACACAGAGGGATAAAATCCTATCAAGATATAGGGAGAAGGCAGTCATCTACAAACTGTAGATCAAAAACTATCTGAGACAGGTGTCATCAATATTGACATTTATTGTGCCAAGGTTAAGGATCGTGGCAGAGGTTTGGAGACCAGTTACCCCCAGGTGGTTGGGTGACAGCTTGATTTTATACGTTTTACGGAGACAGACGTTGCAACAAACCCAGGACAGCTCTACGTGGGGGCCTCAGGTCACATGTGGATTCGATGATTTTCTGATATGCTGTTCAATTTAGCAGAAAGAAATGCTTGAGTTTACATGAGGTTGTGGAAGACAAGGTTCTTGCAATGTAGATGAAGCCTCCGGATAGCAGGCTTAGAGAGAATAGATGGTAAATGTCTTCCCCCCCCCCCACTTTTTTTTTTTTTTGAGGCAGAGTCTTGCTCTGTCCCCCAGGCTGGAGTGCAGTGGCACAATCTCAGCTCACTGCAACCTCCGCCTCCCGGGTTCAACCAATTCTCCTGCCTCAGGCCTCCCAAGCAGCTGGGATTGCAGGCACCTGCCACCCAGCCGGGCTAATTTTTGTATTTTTAGTAGAGACGGGGTTTCACCATGTTGGCCAGGCTGGGGTAAACGTCTCTTTATCAGACCTTCAGAGGTGTCGGACTCTCCAGAGAAGACATCATCCAGGAAGACGATTGATCCAGTCTGGCTGTGTCCCTACACAAATCTCACCCTGAATCCTCGCTCCCATTTTCCCCACGTGTCTTGGGAGGGGTGTGGTGGGAAGGCATCGACTCATGGGTGCAGGTGTTCCCCATGCTGTTCTAATGACAGTGAATAAGTCTCACGAGAGCTTACGGTTTCAGAAAGGGGGACTTCCCTCCCCAAGCTCTGTCTTGGCTGCTCCCATGGAAGACTTCCATTTGCTGTTTCTTCATCTTCCACCATGGTGGCGAAGCTTCCTCAGCCATGTGAAACCGTGAGTCTGTTACAGCTCTTTCCTTTATACATTACCGAGTCTCTTTCCTTTATAAATAATATAAAATATGTTTTATAAAGGTAATTAGGGTAAAATGAGGTTATTAAGGTAAAATCACGTTATTCAAGTAAAATGAGGTTATTAAGGTGGGCCCTGACCCGACAGGCGTGAGATGACATCTCATTGTGGTTTTGATTTGCATTTCTCTAGTGACCAGCGAGGGGGAGCTTTTTTTCATATATTTGTTGGCTGCATAAAGGTCTTCTTTTGAGAAGCGTCTGTTCATATCCTTTGCCCACTTTTTGATGGGGTTGTGTGTTTTTTCTCGTTAATATTATTATATGTTATATTATATTTTATATTATATACATTTATAAAAAATATAATACTTTTATAAATTACCAAGTCTCAGGCTTGTATTTATTAGCAGCCTAAGAACAGACTAATACAAGGATTCTTTGTTTTCTTTCTTTCTTTCTTTCTTTTTTTTTTTTTGAGACAGAGTCTCTCTCTGTCACCCAGGCCGGAGTGCACTGGCTCGATCTCGGCTCGCTGCAACCTCTGCCTCCTGGGTTCAAGCCATTCTCCTGCCTCAGCCTCCCCAGTAGCTGGAATTACAGGCACCTGCCCCCGCGCTACTTTTTGTATAGAGATTCTTTACAGAATGCAAATTCCCCCCACAAGAAACAGCTTTGCAGAGAGGTTCCAAGACACATGAGAGACAATGTATTTTGCAGAAAAATACACTGATTCCTTTAGGGCCCGCTATCTGTCCTGTGAGAATTTGGTATCTTATTGCTACAAAGAATCTGTTTGATCCGTCTCATCTCAAAAAACAAAGAATATAGAAAACTGCTCTCTTTAGACCGGGCTTGGTGGCTCACGGCTGTCATCCCAGCACTTTGGGAGGCCGAGGCGGGCCGATCACGAGGTCAAGAGATTGAGACCGGCCTGGCCAGCATAGTGAAACCCCGTCTCTACTAAAAATGCAACAATTAGCTGGACGTGCTGGCCTGCACCTGTAATCCCAGCTACTCGGCAGGCTGAGGCAGGAGTATTATTTGAACCCAGGAGGCGGATATTGCAGTGAGCTGAGATCGTGCCACTGCACTGCAGCTTGGTGACAGAGCGAGACTCCATCTCAAACAAACAAAGAAACAAAAAGCAACAGCAAAAATCCTCCTCCCTTTAGATAGGGTAGTGTGGTACTTTGGCTCCCGCTGGCGTCTGGGAACTTGTGTGTGGAAGCTTATCCTGAACGATACGCGTGCCTCACCATGTGGAAACTCTTTTCACAGACAACGTGATTTGTGTCGAACACCTGCTTTCCTTCTGGGTGGGACCATGGAATTTGGGGAGGTATTTGGCGGTGGTTGCCTACGGCACCTGCCCCTAATAGACAGCCGCTAATGAAGCTGAGTCTCTGATGAGCTTTCGTGGTAGACAGCGTTTGACAACAAGTCCTGTGATCATGTTGCTGGGAGAACCGGGTATTTCGTGTGTGATCCGACTTAGAGACTGTGAAGCTTGTCTCACGATTTTTTCCAGACTTTTCTCAGTATGCATCTTCCCTTTATTCGTTTTGTTTTGTGTGCTTCGGCCACCATACATCATAGCTGGGAGTGTGACTACATGCCGACTTCTGTGAGTTCTTCTGGAAAATCAACAAAGCTAGGGGCTTCCAAATAATACGCTTTAGCATTTCAACACGGAAATAACCTTCTTTATTCAGGAGAGGGAAAGTAGCAGCACAGACGGAATTATTCCAACAGACACCAAAAGAGGCGAACGTGAAAGGTTCAGGTTTCAAAGTTTGGGAGCTGGAAGAAAAAAAAATAATTGGTATATCCTTTTTTTTTTTTTTTTTTTTTTTCAGTTGGAGCTAGCTTTCTTCTTTCTCTCTCTCTCTCTCTCTCTTTCATTGTACTTTAAGTTCTGGGATACATGTGCAGAACGTGAAGGTTTTTTTACATAGGTATACATGTGCCATGGTGGTTTGCTCCACCCATCAACCCCGTCATCTACATTAAGTATTTCTCCTAATTCTCTCCCTGCCTAGCCCCCTGACTCCCTGACAGGCCCCGGTGTGTGGTGTTCCCCTCCCTATGTCCGTGTGTTCTCATTGTTCAACTCCCACTTATGAGTGAGAACATGCGGTGTTTGGTTTTCTATTCTTGTGTGAGTTTGCTGAGAAGGATGGTTTCCAGCTTCATCCATGTCCCTGCAAAGGACATGAACTCATCCTTTTTTATGGCTGCATAGTATTCCATGGTGTCTGTGTGCCACATTTTTCTTTATCCAGTCTGTCATTGATGGGCATTTGGGTTGGTTCCAAGTCTTTGCTATTGTGAACAGTGCTGCAGTAAACATACGTGTGCATGTGTCTTTATAGTAGAATGATTGATAATCCTTTGGGTATATACCCAGTAATGAGATTGCTGGGTCTAATGGTATTTCTAGTTCTAGATCCTTGAGGAATCGCCACACTGTCTTCCCCAATGGTTGAACTAATTTACACTCCTACCAACAGTGTAAAAGCGTTCCTATTTCTCCACATCCTCTCCAGAATCTGTTGTTTCCTGACTTTTTAATAATCACCATTCTAACTGGCGTGAGATGGTATCTTGTTGTGGTTTCGCTTTACATTTCTCTAGTGACCAGTGAGGAGAGGCTTTTTTTCATATATTTGTTGGCTGCATAAATGTCTTCTTTGAGAAGTGTCTGTTCATATCCTTTGCCCACTTTTTGATGGGGTTGTGTGTTTTTTTCTTGTTAATCTGTTTAAGTTCTTTGTAGATTCTGGATATTAGCCCTTTGTCAGATGGATAGATTACAAAATTTTTCTCCCATTCTGTAGGTTGCCTCTTCACTCTGAAGGTAGTTTCTTTTGCTGTGCAGAAGCTCTTTAGTTTAATTAGATCGCATTTGTCATTTTGGCTTTTGTTGCCACTGCTTTTGGTGTTTTAGTCGTGAAGTCCTTGCCCATGTGAATGGTATTGCCTGGGTTTTCTTCTAGAAGTTTTATGGTTTTAGGTCTTATGTTTAAGTCTTTAATCCATCTTGACTTAATTTTTGTATAAGGTGTAAGGAAGAGATCCAGTTTCAGTTTTCTACATGTGACGATGAGTGTCAGCCAATTCCCAGTTCACATATCATCCAGGGAAGGGTTAGATAGTCAAAGAGGCTGCCCTCCCACACCCCGTCAGGGAGCCACTGGGGGTAGAGGCTGGTCATCTTCTCACCCGATCCTCTCGTTAGCTTCACACGCAGCTGCATAGTTTCTGTTATTCTGACATTCCCTTCAAGAGATGGTGGACACTCATTGTCAGACGTGTCTTCCTTCTCGGTTTCTTTTGTGGTTGGAATATATCAATTCATTTTTTTTTTTCCAGTTTCTAAACTTTGACACCTGCATTTTTCATTTTCTTCTCTTTTGGTGTTTCAGTCTGAATCATGTCATCCCTGCTGCTGTTTTCAGGCTCGTGAATAACGAAGGTTATCGATATACGGAGATGCTGAAGTGTATTGTTTGGAAAAGGAAATGTATTACCTCTGATATGGGTTGCAGATTTATTAAAAATAAAGATCCTGACATACCAGCTTGAACAGAGGTTTTACCTAATCAGGAACTTATGAATTCTATGAATATTTGAATCAACTTGCAGGTGCATTTCTCAGATTAATTTCTGCTCTGGGGCATTGGAGGGTTTGTGGTCCGTCTTATATACAGACAGCTTTTTGCTGCTGTACACACTCTAAGACATTTCTCATTTATCACCCAGTTCTTGGGTAAAGTGTGACGATTAGAAGGTGAAATGAGATCAATTATTTTCTCCTAAAACACACGTGCAGATCCTAATCTCTCTAGAACCTGTGAAGGGGACTTTCTTTTAAAAAGAGCATTTGCAGATATACTTTAGTAAATGATCTTCAAGATGAGGTCATCTTAGGGCGGACCCTAAATGCCATGACAGGTGTCCTTCCAAGAGACAAAAGAGGAGACAAACACAGAGAAGGCCACGTGGAGACAGAGGCAGAGACTGGAGTGAAGGGGCCACAAGCCCAGGGGCCCCTGGAGTCCCCAGGAGCTGGGAGAGGCAGGAAGGATCCTTCCCTAGAGCCTGCAAAGGAAACAACGGTCCTACTCACTTCTTGATCTCGGATTTCTCTCTCCAGAACTGGGAGAAGATAAACTCTTATTGTTTAAAGCCTCCAGTTTTTTGTGTTTTTTTTTTTGTTTTTTTTGACAGAGTCTCGCTCTGTCACCAGGCTGGAGTGTAGTGGCCCGATCTCGGCTCACTACAACCTCTGACTCCCTAGTTCAAGCGATTCTCCTACCTCAGCCTCCCCAGTAGCTGAGATGACAGGCACGCGGTGCCACGCCTGGCTAATTTTTGTATTTTTAGTAGAGAGACGGGGTTTCACCGTGTTGGCCAGGCTGGTCTCGATCTCTTGACCTCATGATCCGCCCGCCTCGGCCTCCCAAAGTGCTGGGATCACAGGCGTGAGCCACCGCGCCTGGCCTTAAGCCTGTAGTTTTGTTCAATTATTACGGCAGCCCCAGGAAGGTACCAGAAAGAGGAGGTTTCTGCAGTACGTTTTTCCTCACAGGATGTTAGCAATCTGCTTTTTCTAGTCTGTCTCAGGTCTTAGCCCACCGGAGAGCTATGTGGGGTATTCAGTGGCTGTTTGATTTTGGGCCAGTACTGCAGATGTATCTATAATATGTCCGTGTCATTGGTGTGAACTTGAATCATGCTATATACAGTATCATGGATCATGCCTGATTTGCGGTAAGTCCTATTGACACTTTGGCTACTTTGATCCCTTGTCTAGCAAAATTCCCAGAGAATTCACTCAGATAAAAGGTGCCTGTCTTGGGAGGGATGGCCCAACAGAGCTGCTGACGGATGAGAGATTTCAAAGAAAGACGAGAAGGCAGACGGCTGCGTTTCATTTTCAGACCGCGTCTGTGGACGCCTCGAACGCCCGGTGCGAGCCGGGGGCTGATGGTTTATTCTGGGACGGTATGACATTCTTTGTCTGGACTCTATTTCCACATAATTATCTTCTTTCATTGTCCATTTTGTTTTTGAGCGTCTGGGATTTCCTCTACGGGAACACCATGGCACGTGCCAATTTTTAGAATTAATTCTCGGGAGTGTGTTATTTCTTCAGGGATTTGGCGGTTTACAAAAAACTTGAGGGAGCATCTTTTCCCTGCCTCTTTTAGTTGACGGTGGAAGGATTCACAGCAGCATAGAACAGGAAGGTTTCTTGGCAGTCCTCAAGAGTGCATTTAACTCTTCTAGGACAGCAGGGACCGCCAGCCCACACAGGAGGACTTACTTTCTCCCCTTCAGTCTTGCCTGAAAATCTGCTCTAGTTTTGAGCAACATCAGAGGTAAGCACATCGGAAAGAACGTCATTGTCTTGGTCAGGTGCTCTCTGAAGAAGCTATTGCCTCCTCCTCCGAATGCCTGCTGGGCGAAACATTCCTAACGCATCTGACAAATTCCTCAGGGGTTTCTGCTCTGGGACAGCTATTTTCCTTGATGATAAAGACTTAGGCAACGTGTGGAATTCTTGATGTATTAATATATACTCAGACAAGCGGTGAAACAGACTTTGCTCTCCTAGTTAAAATCTAAGTGACACGGTGTGACAATCTGGCACAATGAGTCATCAGTAAATAAGTTCTGGAGATGGGAGCTGGGGCTCCTTCAGTGAGGAGGAAAATTCGAAGCCATGTCATCCCGAGAACACCAAGATCCTGGGATCAGAAGGCAGGCTTTGGAGAGCTCTACAGGGTTCGGCAAAGAGCACCTGAGGACTTTCTGAAGGTCGTCATCCGTTCAACTTCCTGGCAAGAGTCACTGTTCATTTTTTTTCTTGAGATGCAGTCTGGCTCTGTTGCCCCGGCTGGAGGGCAGCGGCACAATCTTGGCTCACTGCAAGCTCCGCCTCCCGGGTTCACACCATTCTCCTACCTCAGACTCCTGAGTAGCTGGGACTACAGGCGCCCATCACCATGCCCGGCTAATTTTTTGTATTTTTAGTAGAGATGGGGTTTCACCGTGTTGGCCAGGACGGTCTCGATCTCCTGACCTCGTGATCCTTCCGCCTCGGCCTCCCACAGTGCTGGGATTACAGGCGTGAGCCACTGCTTATTTTATTTTATTTTATTTTATTTATTTTATTTTATATTTTTGAGGTGGAGTCTTGCTCTGTTGCCCCGGCTGGAGGGCAGTGGCACAATCTTGGCTCACTGCAACCTCCGCCTCCCGGGTTCAAGCGATTCTCCTGCCTCAGCCTCCCGAGTAGCTGGGATGACAGGGCAGGCGCCACCGTGCCCGGCTCATTTTTGTTAGAGACGGGGTTTCACCGTGTGGGCCAGGCTGGACTCGAACTCCTGACCTCGTGATCCACCCGCCTCGACCTCCCAAAGTGCTGGGATGACAGGTGTGAGCCACGGCGCCCGGCCATCACTGTCCAATTTTGAAATGCAGGAGCAAGATAACGGAGGTAAGTTTTGGGGAATTCCGTTGGCATAACAAATGTTGGGGTTTAACTCTTCAACCCATCACATTGACCAGAGTTTTGTGGGTCTGCGTCTCTTCTCCTGTCTCTTAGAAAGATGCCAACCAGGGTCAGGCGCGGTGGCTCACGCCTGTCATCCCAACACTTTGGGAGACTGAGGCGGGTGGATCACCTGAGGTCAGGAGTTCGAGACTGGACTGGCCAATGTGGTGAAACCCCGTCTCTACTAAAAATACAAAAATTAGCTGGGCGGGGTGATGCATGCCTGTAGTTCCAGCTACTCGGGAGGCTGAGGCAGGAGAATTGCTTGAACTTGGGAGGCAGAGGCTGTGGTGAGCCAAAACCACGCCATTACACTTGAGCCTGGGCAACAAGAATGAAACTCTGTCTCAAAAAAAAACAAAAAGAAAAACAAAGAAACAAACAAACAAACAAACAAAAATCCAGGCACAGCACGGTACAGAGGCTGATGCCTGTAATCCCAGCACTCTGGAAGGCCGAGGCGGGTGGATCACCTGAGGGCAGGAGTTCAAGACCAGCCTGGCCAACGTGGAGAAACCTTGTCTCTACTAAAAATACAAAAATTAGCCGGGCATGGTGGTGGGTGCATGTAGTCCCAGCTACTTGGGAGGGTGAGGCAAGAGAATAGCTTGAACCTGGGAGGCGGAGGTTGCAGTGAGCTGAGATCCGGCCACTGCACTCCAGCCTGGGCGACAGAGTGAGAATCCGTCTCAAAAAAAAAAAAAAAAAAAAAAAAAAGGCCGGGCATGGTGGCACTTTGGGAGGCTGAGACAGGCGGATCGCCTGAGGTCAGGAGTTCGAGACCAGCCTGGCCAACATGATGAAACCCTGTTTCTACTAAAACTACAAAAATTAGCTGGGCACGGTGGTGTATGCCTATCATCCTGGCCACTTGGGAGGCTGAGGCAGGGGAATCGCTTGAACCCGAGAGGCGGAGGTTGCAGTGAGCCAAGAGGGTGCCACTACACTCCAGCGTGAGTGACAGACAGACTGTGTCTCGGGGGAAAAGAAAAAAGAGGAAATTGTAGGGAACAAGTGTGTAAGCCGGTAGGATAGGAGATCGTTGCAGAAATGCTGGTCAGAAGATGGTGACGTGGAGCTAACAAAGGAAGTGAAACAGACTGCTTAGTTCTGAATTTTTTGAAATTCTTGAATGAGTTTCTTACTGGAGTAAAATATATATATATAACGTAAAATTTACCTTTTTAACCAGTTTTATTTATTTATTTGAAAAGGAGTCTCGCTCTGTCACCCAGGCTGGAGTGCAGTGGCGTGATCTCGGCTCACTACAACCTCCGCCTCCCGGGTTCGAGTGATTCTCCTGCCTCAGCCTCCTGAGTAGCTGGGATTACAGGCATGCGCTGCCATGCCCGGCTAAGTTTTGCATTTTTACTAGAGATGGGTTTTTACCGCGTTGGCCAGGCTGGTCTCAAACTCCTGTTTTTAAGCATTTTTAAATGTATAGTTCAGTAGCATTAAGGATTTTCTCATTATTGTGCAATTTTCAGCACCCTCCATCTCCAAAGCTTGTTTCTTTCCCCACTGAAACTACGTCCTCGTCAAACACTGTCAGGGCCAGGCACAGTGGCTCACACCTGTAATCCCAGTGCTTTGGGAGGCTGAGGCAGGTGGATCACCTGAGGTCAGGAGTTCGAGACCAGCCTGGCCAAGATGGTGAAACCCCGTCTCTACTAAAAATACAAAAATTAGCCAGGTATGGTGGCAGGTGCCTGTAATCCCAGCTACTCGAGAGGCTGAGGCAGGAGAATGGTCTGAACGTGGGAAGCGGAGGTTGCAGTGAGCCGAGATCGTGCTGCTGCACTCCAGCCTGGGAGACAGAGTGAGGCTCCCTCTCAACAAACAAACAAAAACAAACTAACAAAAAACCAGTCTCTCCCCATTCCCCTCCCACAGCCCCTGGCTGTAAGAGTTAAAGAGGAAAGAATGATGCCATTCTAACTGGTGTGAGATGGTATCTCATTGTGGTTTTGATTTGCATTTCTCTGATGGCCAGTGATGATGAGCATTTTTTCATGTGTCTGTTGGCTGCATAAATGTCTTCTTTTAAGAAATGTCTGTTCATATCCTTTGCCCACTTTTTATGGGGTTGTTTGTTTTTTTTCTTGTAAATTTGACTGAGTTCTTTATGATTCTGGATATTAGCCCTGTGTCAGATGAGTAGATTGCAAAAATTTCCTCCCATTCTGTAGGTTGCCTGTTCACTCTGATGGTAGTTTCTTTTGCCATGCAGAAGCTCTTTAGTTTAATTCGATCCCATTTGTCAATTTTGGCTTTTGCTGCCGTTGCTTTTGGTGTTTTAGACATGAAGTCCTTGCCCATGCCTATGTCCTGAATGGTATTACTGGGTATATACCCAAAGGATTATAAGTCATGCTGCTGTAAAGACACATGCACACGTATGTTTATTGTGGCACTATTCACGATAGCAAAGACTTGGAATCAACCCAAATGTCCATCGGTGACAGACTGGATTAAGAAAATGTGGCACATATACACCATGGAATACGATGCAGCCATAAAAAAGGATGAGTCTGTGTCCTTTGTAGGGACATGGATGCAGCTGGAAGCCATCATTCTCAGCAAACTAACACAGGAGCAGAAAACCAAGCACCTCATGTTCTCACTCATAGATGGGAATTGAACAATCAGATCACATGGACACAGGAAGGGGATCATCACACACTGGGTCCTATTGTGGGGAGGAGGTAGAGGGGAGGGATAGCGTTAGGAGATATACCTAATGTAAATGACGAGTTAATGGGTACAGCATATCAACATGGCACATGTACACATACGTAACAAACCTGCATGTTGTGCACATGTACCCTAGAACTTATAATAATAAAAAAAAAAAAAGGAAAGAAACAGGAAAAGCGGCTTAACAGTTAAAGGCACGTTTATTTTGGTAAATAAACCTGAGAGGCGATTTTGGTTAGGAGCATGTTACAGACTAAGAGTTTTTAATGGTTTAGGGCAGGAGAGCTTATTACAGGCTTGGAATGTTTTTGTGGGTTTTTTTTTGTTTGTTTTGCTTATTTGGGAGGCAGAGTTTTGTGTTTGTTGGTTTTTTGTTTTTTTTTTGTTTTTGTTTTTGTTTTTAAGATGGAGTTTAAGTCTTGTCGCCCAGGCTGGAGTGCAGTGGTACGATCTCAGCTCACTGCACCCTCTGCTTCCCGGGTTCAAACGATTCTCCCGCCTCAGCCTCCCGAGTAGCTGGAATTACAGGCACCCACCACCATGCCTGGCTAATTTTGTGCTTTTAGTAGAGACGGGGTTTCTCCATGTTGTTCAGGCTGGTCTCGAACTCCCAACCTCAGGTGATCCACCCACCTTGGCCTCCCAAAGTGCTGGGTGTGAGACACTGCGCCTGGCCTGTTTTTTTCCTTTCTTTTTCTTTTCTTTTTTTCCAGCTGCAGGCATACCCACCTACAAGTATCCTTTCCGCTTTTTAATTTTAGTGCACCTACAAGGAAAGGAAGGTTTTTATTAGGGCCTACTGTTTACTGGGGCCCATTGTATGAGTTTGAAGTTTGGTGGTTACCCGAGACATTGTTCTCCCTCCCTTTGGGCCCAAGCTGTTTTATTTGTGCTTTATGGTTTGCTTTTTCTGGCTGCTTGTTGTTAGAAGAGAAGTGATGCATGAGGTTAGCAAGGGAGCACAGACTTCAAATAGCAGTGTTTGTCACCATGACTGGGTATACACCCAAAGGATTACAAATCATGCTGCTATAAAGACACATGCACACATATGTTTATTTGGCACTATTCACAATAGCAAAGACTTAGAACCAACCCAAATGCCCATTAATGGTAGACTGGATAAAGAAAATGTGGCATATTGATACCATGGAATACTATGCAGCCATGAAAAAGGATGAGTTCACATCCTTTGCAGGGACATGGATGAAGCTGGAAACCACCATTCTCAGCAAACTATCACACTGCCTCGGCCTCCCAAAGTGCTGGGATGACAGGTGTCAGCCACTGCACCCAGAGTCTTTATGATTTACCTTTTTAATTGACCGACAATTGTACAGATGGACCACGTACAACATGATGTTTTGAAATACGTATACATCGTGAAATGGCTAAATTGAGCAAAATAACATTTGTATAACCTGACATACTTCTCATTTTTGTGAGAGAACCCTTGACATGTACTCTATTAGTGGTTTTCAGAAATATAATGCATGGTGGCTGGGCGCGGTGGCTCACGCCTGTCATCCCAGCACTTTGGGAGGCTGAGGGTGGGGGGGTCATCAGTTCAGTCCAGGAGTTCAAGACCAGCCTGGCTGCTATGTTGAAACCCTGCCTTTACAAAAAATACAAAAATTACCTGGACTTGGTGGCACATGCCTATAATCCCAGCTACTCGGGAGGCTGAGGCAGGAGAATCGCTTGAACCCGGGAGGTGGAGGTTGCAATGAGCCATGATTACACTACTGCACTCCAGCCTGGGGGACACAGCGAGACTCTGTCTCAAAAAAAAAAAAAACAAAAAACATAATGCTTCGTTATGAACTATAGTCACCATGATGTACAATAGAGCTCTTCAATGTATGCATTCTAACTAAACTTTGTATTTTGTTTTTTGGTTTGTTTGTTTATTTGAGACGGAGTCTCACTCTGTCGCCCAGGCTGGAGTGCAGTGGTGCGATCTCGGCTCACTGCAACCTCCACCTCCCGGGTTCAAGTGATTCTCCTGCCTCAGCCTCCCAAGTAGCTGGGACTTCAGGTGCCCGCCACCACGCCCGGCTAATTTTTTGTATTTTTAATAGAGATGGGGTTTCACCGTGTTAGCCAGGATGGTCTCCATCTGTTGACCTTGTGATCCACCTGCTTCAGTCTCCCAAAGTGCTGGGATTACAGGTGTGAGCCACCGTGCCTGGCCACGTTGTATCTTTTGACCAACGTCTTCCAACCTTCCCCAGCCCCTGGTAACCACCATTCTATGATTCTGTGATTTATGGTTCTATGCTCTGATTCTATGATTTCAATTTTTTTTTTTTGATTCTATGTAGAAGTGACATCATGTGGTATTTGTCTTTCTGTGACTGGCTTATTTTAGTGAACATAATGTACTCCAGGTTCAACCATGTGGTCAAAAATGACAGGATTGTCTTCTTTTTAAAGCCTGAATAGTGTTCTACCATAAAGATATCTATATATATCTATATATAGATATATATGTTCTACCATAAAGATATCTATCTATCTATCTATCTATCTATCTATATATATCACATTTTCTTCATGCATTCATCTGTTGATGACCACTTGGGTTATCCTATATCTTAGCTATTGTGAATAACACAAAGACTTCCTATTCCTTTTCATGGCTGAGTAATATTCCCCGTATGGGTGGACCATGTTCTCTTCCTCCATTCATGTAATGATAGACACTTGGGTTATCCTATATCTTAGCTATTGTGAATAACACAAAGACTTCCTATTCCTTTTCATGGCTGAGTAATATTCCCTGTATGGGTGGACCATGTTCCGTTCCTCCATTCATCTGTTGATGGGCACTTGGGTTATCCCAGAACTTAGCTATTGTGAATAATGCAAAGACTTCCTATTCCTTTTCATGGCTGAGTAATATTCCCCATATGGGTGGACCATGTTCTATTCCTCAAATCATCTATTGATAGACACTTAGGTTATCCTATATCTTAGCTATTGTGAATAACACAAAGACTTCCTATTCCTTTTCATGACTGAGTAATATTCCCCTGTATGGGTGGACCATGTTCCGTTCCTCCATTCATCTGTTGATGGGCACTTGGGTTATCCCAGAACTTAGCTATTGTGAATAATGCAAAGACTTCCTATTCCTTTTCATGGCTGAGTAGTAATCCCCATGTATGGGTGGACCATGTTCTCTTCCTCCATTCATGTAATGATAGACACTTGGGTTATCCCATATCTTAGCTATGGTAACTAATGCAGTAAGGACTTCATTCCCTTTTTATGGCTGAATAATATTCCCCTGTATGGATGGACCATGATCTATTCCTCCATTCATCTGTTGATGGGCACCAGAGTTATCCCATACCTTAGCCATTGTGAATAACACAAAGACTTCCTATTCCTTTTCATGGCTGAGTAATATTCCTCTGTATGAGTGGACCCTGTTCTATTCTTCTAGTCATCTGTTAATGGGCACTAGAGTTATCCCGTACCTTAACTGTTGTGAATAAAAGACTTCATATTCCTTTTCAGAGCTGATTAATATTCCACCATATGGGTGGACCATGTTCTATTCCTCAAATCGTCTATTGATAAACACTTAGGTTATCTTATATCTTAGCTATTGTGAATAACACCAAGACTTCCTATTCCTTTTCATGGCTGAGTAATATTCCCCTATATGGGTGGATCATGTTCTATTCTTCCATTCATCTTTTGACGGGCACTAGCGTTATCCCATACCTTAACTGTTGTGAATAAAACAAAGACTTCATATTCCTTTTCATGGCTGAGTAATATTCCCCTGTGTGGGTGGACCATGTTCTATTCCTCCAATCATCTATTGTTAGACACTTAAGTTATCCTATATCTTAGTTATTGTGAATAACACAAAAACTTCCTATTCCTTTTCATGGCTGAGTAATATTTCTCTGTATGGGTAGACCATGATCTATTCTTCCATTCATCTATTATTAGACACTTAAGTTATCCTATGTCTTAGCTACTGTG
>NW_012116010.1:1804265-1809168 GCF_000951035.1 Colobus angolensis palliatus | reverse complement strand
TAGCGTTATCCCATACCTTAACTGTTGTGAATAAAACAAAGACTTCCTATTCCTTTTCATGGCTGAGTAATATTCCCCTGTATGGGTGGACCATGCTCTCTTCCTCCATTCATGTAATGATAGACACTTGGATTATCCCAGAACTTAGCTATGGTGAATAACACAAAGACTTGCTATTCCTTTTCATGGCTGGGAAAGAGTCTCCAAGGGTGGACCATGTTCTGTTCCTCCATATTCATAGATACTTGGGTTATCCCATATCCTAGTTATTGTAACTAATACAGTGAGGACTTCTTTCCTTTTTTATGGCTGAATAATATTCGAGATACAAGATGTCAAGGTACAATGATGAAGTTTATGACTTCCCAGTTTTTTCTTTTTCTTAGAAAACAGCCAAGAACTAACATGTTTCCTACACTTTCTATTTTCCTTTCCGATGAAGAGTCTGTGATTTCATTAGGAAAAACGCCCCAATTTCCTTACATGCCCATGTATAGAGAACGAGTAGAGATCCAGATGGAAGGTTAGAGATCAATTGACCTTTTAGTTTGTCAGTGTCTTATGTATATGAACATAAGCGTGTTTTAAAGTAGCTGTGTGATTTGAAAAATCTGCAGATGGAAAGCATTTTTAAACATTGGAGGCTGGGTGTAGCGGCTCACACCTGTCATCCCAGCACGTTGGGAGGCCGAGGCAAGCGGATCACGTGAGGTCAGGAGTTTGAGACCAGCCTGGCCAACATGGTGAAACCCCATCTCTACTAAAAACACAAAAAATTAGCCCGACGTGGTGGTGGGCTCTTGTCATCCCAGCTACTTGGGAGGCTGAGGCAGGAGAATGGCTTGAACCCGGGAGGCGGGGGTCGCAGTGAGCCGAGCTCGCGCCACTGCACTCCAGCCTGGGCGACAGAGCGAAATTCCATCTCGAAAAAAAAAAAAAAAAAAAAATGGAGAAACCTTTCTGTGATTATGCCAGAGGCTCCAAGGCAAAGACGAGTTATTCCATGGACATGTCCTATTTCAAAACTATTTTAAACCATAGTTCAAAACTATGAACCTTGTATAAGTGCCTCATTCCTAACCAGCGTGCTGTATGAAACACGCTTATGCCAGTATTTGAATCTCTTTTTGTCTTTCCTCTTTGATTTCTAGGTTGGTAACTAAAAATGAGAAGATGATGCCACTGCCTAAAAATTAAAATTCAGATGGGGGATGGATACTGTTTGGATTTTTTAAAAAGCTGTATGAAAGAGACTTTAAAAAAAATCTTTGGAGCTAAATGTCTATATCATGGTGAACTTTTAATTTACTTTGATTGAGACGGGGTCTAGGTCTGTCGCCCAGGCTGGAGTGCAGTGGTGTGATCGTAGCTCACTGCAGCCTCAACCTCCCCGGTTCAAGTGATCCTCCCACCTCAGCCTCCCTAGTAGCTGGGAATAAAGGTGTGCACCACCACATCTGGCTAATGTTTGTACTTTTTATAGGGATGACGTCTTGCCATGTTGCCCAGGCTGGTCTTGAACTCCTGGACTCAAGCAATCCTCCTGCCTCAGCCTCCCAAAGTGCTGGGATTAAACGTGAGTTACCACGCCCAGCTGTGGTGAACTTTGAAAACCCTGTTGGCTTTTTTTTTTTTTTTCCTGTTTGCTCACTCTTTTCTTTTTATTCTGTGACATGTCATAATAGTCCATATTCTTAAGGTCCACAGTGATGTTTTAATACATACCATGTACAATGATTAGAGCAAGGTAATTATCCTATCCATCATCTCAAACGATTCCCGTTTCTTTGTGTGGGTACATTCAATATTCTCCTGCTGAAAGCTATTTGAAACTACATATTATTTTTAACTGTAGCCATCCTGCAGGGCTATAGACCACTGGAACTTATTATTCCTTAAGTTTCCAAAATGAACGTTATCATAATTACATGGCTTATATCAAGATCTCTTGCTTTTGGGCCTGGCGCGGTGGCTCGTGCCTGTAATCCCAGCACTTTGGGAGGCCGAGACGGGCGGATCACCTGAGGTCGGGAGTCTGAAACCAGCCTAACCAACATGGAGAAACTTATGCTAAAAATACAAAATTAGCCAGGCGTGGTGGTGCATAGCTGTAATCCCAGCTACTTGGGAGGCTGAGGCAGGAGCTGTAATCCCAGCTACTTGGGAGGCTGAGGCAGGAGAATTGCTTGAACCCAGGAGGCCGAGGTTGCTGTGAGCCGAGATTGTGCCATTGAACTCCAGCATGGACAACAAGAGCGGAACTTTGTCTCAGATCTAAAGATCTCTTGCTTTCTTCCAGGTTCCTGTATTTGCATAATTCATTACTAGAGAAATTCAGGTTTCTCATAATGAATCTTCTGAATATCTAACCGTATTATTTATGAGTTGGCCATTCTTAATAGATTTTAGGAAGTAAAATCAAGGTTGACTTTTCTGTTTTGCTGTCAAAATTCTCATTGCTAACTGGAATATTTGTAGGACCATGGCAGATAACGTCAAGCCAGTCATCCACTTTGGCTTTGCATTTTTAAAATTGATAAATTAACCTTCTAAACTTTTTAAAACATTTTATTTTATTTTACTTTAAGTTCTGGGATACATGTGCAGAAAGTGCAGGTTTGCTACATAGGTATACATGTGCCAGGATGGTTTGCTACACCTGTCAACCTGTCATCTAGGTTTTAAGCCCTGCATGCATTAGGTATGTGTCCTAATGCTCTCCCTCCCTTTGTCTCCCAGCCCCTGACAGGCCCCGGTGTGTGATGTTCCCCTCCCTGTGTCCATGTGTTCTCATTGTTCACCTCCCACTTACGAGTGAGAACATGCGGTGTTTGGTTTTCTGTTCCTGTGTGAGTTTGCTGAGAATGATGGCTTCCAGCTTCATCCATGTCCCTGCAAAGGACATGAACTCATTCGTTTTCACAGCTGCACCTTCTACACTTCTAAATTTTGGAAGCACTGCGGGCTTACAGGAGCATGACCAAAACAGTACAGAAAGTCCTTCGCGCCCCTCTCAGTCAGCTTCCTCTCCTATCTTACATAACCTGGGTGCATTGATCAAAATGAGACGTCAACGCCGATGCAACGCAATTAGCAACTCTGCAGAGTGCGTTTGCATTTCACCAGATCTTCCGGGCGTATCTTTTATTCAGATTCAAGATCCCATTCAGCGTGCCATATTGCACTTACTCACCACCTCATCTTGGCTTTCTGCAGTCTCGGCAGAGCTCCTCAAATGCCCCTTCTATTTTTTATTTTTATTTTTATTTTTATTTTACTTTTTTTGAGACGGAGTCTCCCTCTGCCGCCCAGGCCTGGAGTGCAGTGGCCGGATCTCAGCTCAGTGCAAGCTCCACCTCCCGGGTTCACGCCATTCTCCTGCCTCAGCCTCCCGAGTTGCTGGGACTACAGGCGCCCGCCACCACACCCGGCTAATTTTCTTGTATTTTTAGTAGAGATGGGGTTTCACTGTGTTAGCCAGGATGGTCTCGATCTCCTGACCTCGTGATCCGCCCGCCGTGGCCACTCAAAGTGCTGGGATGACCGATGTGAGCCACCGCGCCCGGCCACTTCCAGGTTCAGGCTGGGGGCTGAGGAGGGTGGGAAGCGGACCACAGAGGGAACTGGAGTCATCAACACTGGCATTGCTGAAGACGCCCTTGTTGACAACTCGTACCTGCCCATGTGACGTGGAGGTGGCCTCTACCACCTGTCTCCAGCACTGATGACTCAGCACAGGTGGCATCTGCCAGGTGTCTCTGCAGAGAAGTTGCTATGTTTCCCGTTCCATCATTTCCTCCTTGGAAGCCAGGGCAAACTGTCCAAGCAACTCTCACTTACAGGGGGTTGTATAATACTTGACTTCTCCTGCTCGGGGTGCGTGTAGAAGTGTCTGGCGGAATAATAGGAATTCTTTTGTAAGGAAGGTTGGGCTCTTCTCCCATGTTTATGATTGATTCAATCCTTTAATAGACATAACATATGTCTATAAAGGTATATATTATGTATATACATATGTAATACACATAAAATATGCCATATACATCATATACATAGGAAATATAAACATATCTGTATATAATATTAGTATGATCTCAGTATAGACTCATATATACTAGTGTAAACTCATTACTATAAATATAAAATATATTAGTATAATATGTATTACTGTAAACGCATTAGTGTATTACATATTAGCATAATATGTATTTGAACTCATTAGTATTTGAACTCATTAGTATAAACTCATATATAGTAGAATAAACTCATTAGTACTAGTATAATATATTAGTATAAACTCATTACTAAGTCATATATATACTAGTATAAACTCATTAGTATTTAAATAGTATAAATATAATATGTATTATAAATTCATTAGTATAAACACATATATACTGTAAACTCATTAGAAGTATAATATATAAGTATAATAAATACATATTACCATAAACTCTAATATAAATTCATGTACATACTAGTATAAACTTATTAGTATTTGTATAATATATATTAGTACAATAGATATACATTAGTGTAAACTCATTAGTATAAACTCATATATAGTAGAATAAACCCATTACTATTTGTATAATATATATTAGTATAATAAGTATATAGGTATAGACTCGTTAGTATGAACTCATTAGTATAAACATACATGCCAATATAAACTCATTAGTATAAACTCAGTATTTGTAGAATATTTATTAGTATAATAAATTATATATTAATGTAAACTAGTATAAAATCATGTATATAGTATAATAAACCCAGTAGTATTTGTATAATATATATTAGTATAATAAATATACATTGATATAAACTCATTAGTATAAACATATATACCAGTATAAACTCATTAGTACTTATATAATATATATTAATATAATAAATACACATT
>NW_012116010.1:1802497-1803895 GCF_000951035.1 Colobus angolensis palliatus | reverse complement strand
TAAACTCATATATACTAGTATAAACTCAGTATTTGTATATTAGTGTAATAAATATATATTATAAACTCATTAGCATAAACATATATACTAGCATAAACTCAGTATTTGTATAATATATATTAATATAAATACACATTGATATCAATTCATTAGTATAAACTCATATACTAGTATAAACTCAGTATCTGCATATTAGTATAATAAATATGTATTATAAACTCATTAGTATAAACATATATACTAGTATAAACTCATTAGTATTTGTATAATATATATTAATATAAATACACATTGGTATACATTCATTAGTATAAACTCGTGTACTAGTATAAACTCAGTATCTGCATATTAGTATAATAAATATGTATTATAAACTCATTAGTATAAACATATATACTAGTATAAACTCATTAGAATTTGTATTCTCTATTAATATATTAGTAGAAACCCCTACATATACTGGTATAAACTCATCAGTATTTTTATAATAGATATTAAAATAATATGTTAGTATAAACTCATCAGTAGAAAGTCATATACAAACGTTTACACTAGTGTATGTTTACTATACGAATTTACATAGTTAGTATAGTAAACATTTACTAGTGTAAACTCGTGGCTGTGTGTTAACCAGCAAGGTACAGAGTACGCGTCTTCAGCCAGCTGGAGATTGCCTTCCGTAGTGGGGTACAACCCAGTACTATCCTTCGTTATTTCATTTTTAGTTTTATTTTACTCTGTGGCCCAGATGGTTTAAGTCTTGCCGTTGGTTGGTCTTGGGCAGATCTTCCAGGCTGGCTACAGGGTTGTGACCTGTCGAGTGTCCCTCACTTTGAGCTGTTCCGACGCTTCCTCATGGTTGGAGGGAGGCGTTGCATTTTTGGACGTCCTCTGCTTGCCAGGATATGCCAGTGTAAGGCGAGGTCGCCATGATGTCTACACCTCTTGATGTCTTGTTTCTGGTGATGTTCATCTTGATGGTGAAGGTGGTATGTGATGGAAAATAGTCAATGGGTTGTGGGATATAGACTTGAAGACTGTTACTCTACAAGTGTCCTCTTTTCTTTTACTTTTTTTCTTTTCTCTTTCTTTTTCTTTCTTTCTTTCTTTTCTTTCTTTCTTTCTTTCTTTCTTTCTTTCTTTCTTTCTTTCTTTCTTTCTTTCTTTCCTTTCTTTCTTTCTTTCTTTTTTTCTTTCTTTCTTTCTTTTTTTTTTTTTGAAAAGGAGTCTTGCTCTGTCTCCCAGGCTGGAGTGCAACGGGACAATCTAGGCTCCCTGCAACTTCCATCTCCCGGGTTCAAGCAATTCTCCTACCTCAGCCTCCCAAGTAGCTGGGATGACAGGCCTACGCCACCACACCCGGCTAATTTTTGTATTTTTGGTAGAGACGGGGTTTCA
>NW_012116010.1:1796749-1802322 GCF_000951035.1 Colobus angolensis palliatus | reverse complement strand
CCCTCCCCCTTTCCTCCCTCTGTCTCCCCCTCCCCCCTCATCATTTGCACGATGTCTCTGGCTGCTGGTTTTTGTTTTGTTGTTGTTGTTATTGTTTGTTTTTTGAGACACGGTCTCCCTCTGTCACCCAGGCTGGAGTGCAGTGGCACAATCATACCTCACTGCAGCCTCTACCTCCCAGGCTCAACCGATCCTCCTGCTTCAGCCTCCTGAGTAGCTGGGACTGCAGGCACATGTCCACAAGGCCTGCTAATTTTTTTTATTTTTTTAAATTTTTAGTAGAGATGAGGTCTCGCTTTGTCGCCCAGGCTGGTAGAGTTCTCGTTTTACATATGGTTGGACTGACGGAATGCTGGGGATGAATATATCAAGATTCACGGCTCGCAGCTCTCAAACCAGGAGCAGCAAATGCTGATGCAACACGAAGACAGTTCCAAGGCGGGAGTTTTGCCGCGTTTTGCCAAGGAGCATGTCCCGACTACTGGAATGACTCCATCTGCGGAGAAGGAGGTGGGACCTGGTTATTCAGCCTCCATATGGTGCCTTTGGCAGCAGAGACCTGGAGACTGTTCACTCGTGAAGGATGCAGGGGACAGATTCAGGGCCGGCTGAGCACCTCTGTTTAGGGTTTAGCAGGTGGACGGCAGCTCTGTAATTTTTCAGCCTTCCCATCATTGTTGCAGAAAAGAGCCGTCTCCTTGAGGGGGACATTCTCTTGTTTCGGTCAGAGAGACACGTGTTTCCCCAGCCTCCCCACACCCTGCATACTTCATCCTGTGTCTTGTCTTTGGAGCTGGGTCTCCCTCATCAGCCCTTGCCGATGGGGTGGCTGGTAGGATCCAGCCTTTCCTACCTGTATTTGGGCATGTGGGGGAAAGACAATGGAGATGGGAACTGGATGTGGCTGTTTCTTAACCACCAAAAAGGTCCTTCGAAAGTTTATATACTTGGCCGGGTGCAGAGGCTCACGCCTGCAATCCCAGCACTTTGGGAGGCTGAGGCAGATTACGAAGTCAGGCGATCAAGACCATCCTGGCCAACATGGTGAAACCCCGTCTCTACTGAAAATATAAAGATGAGCAGTGTGTGGCGGCGGTGCCTGTAGTCCCAGCTACTCAGGAGGCTGAGGCAGGAGAATCACTTGAACCCAGGAGGCAGAGGTTGCGTTGAGCCGAGATTGCGCCACTGCACTGCAGCCTGGGCGTCAGAGCGAGACTCCATCTCAAAAAAACGAAAAAACAAACAAACAAAAAGTTTATATACTTAATCCCAGCACTTTGGGAGCCCAAGGCAAGCAGATCACCTGAGTTTGGGAGTTCGAGACCAGCCTGACCAACATGGAGAAACCCTGTCTCTGTTGAAAATACAAAATTAGCCAGGCATGGTGGCCCATGCCTGTAACCCCAGCTACTCGAGAGGCTGAGTCAGGAGAATCATTTGAACCTGGGAGGCAGAGGTTGTGGTGAGCCGAGATCGTGCCACTGTACTCCAGCCTGGGTGACAGAGGGAGGCTCCATCTCAAAAAAAATTAAAAAAAAGTTTGTATACTTTATCCAGTGTATGATTGACAGGCATTTGGTTGGTTGGTTCCCAGTGCTTGCTATTGTAAATAGTGCTGCAATAAACATACGTGTGTAAGTGTCTATAAAGAAAATGTGGCACATAGACACCATGGAATACTATGCAGCCATGAAAAAGACCGGGATCGGCCAGGCGTGGTGGCTCACACTTGTCATCTCAGCACTTTGGGAGGCTGAGGCAGGCGGATCACCTTAGGTCAGGAGTTTAAGACCAGCCTGGCCAACATGGTGAAATCCTATCTCTACTAAAAATACAAAAAAAAAAGAAAAAAAAATTAGTTGGGTGTCATGGTGGACACCAGTAATCCAAGCTACTCAGGAGGCTGAGGCAGGAGAATCGCTTGAACCCGGGAAGGGGAGGTTGCAGTGAGCAGAGATCTCACCATTGCACTCCAGCCTGGGCAACAAGAGCGAAACTCTGTCTCAAAAAAAAAAAAAGAAAAATGAGTTCCTGACCTTTGCAGGGACATGAATGAAGCTGGAAACCATCGTTCTCAGTAAACTCACACAGCAACAGAAAACCAAACACCACATGTTCTCACTCGTAAGTGGGAGCTGAACAACGAGAACACGTGGACACAGGGAGGGGAACATCACACACCAGGGCCAGTCAGGCGCTGGGGGGCAAGAGGAGGGAGAGCATGAGAACAAATACCTAATGCATCCGGGACTTAAAATCTCGATGATGGGTGGATGGGTGCAGCAAACCGCCATGGCACGTGTATACCTATGGAACAAACCTGCACGTTCTTCACATGTATCTCAGAACTTATCCCAGCTCTTGGGAAGGCTGAGGTGGGCAGGCCACAAGGTCAGGAGATCGAGACCATCCTGACCAACACGGTGAAACCCTGTCTCTACTAAAATAAAAAGAAATACGAAAATGAGCTGGGCCTGGTGGCGCGTGCCTGTAGTCCCAGCTACTTGGGAGGCTGAGGCAGGAGAATCTCTTGAACCCGGGAGGTGAAGGTTGCAGTGAGCTGAGATGCACCACTGCACTCCAGCCTGGTGACAGAGCAAGACTCTGTCTCAAAAAAAAAAAAAAAAAGTTTATGTCCTGAACCATGTGGCATTGGCCTTATACTTTGAACCCTTCCAGGAGCCGGGGGCCCCGAAGATCTTTAACTGAATCCCAGACTCGTCTCTTAGAAGTTTCTCTGCGTCTTACTGAATTTAAACTCACTTCATTTATTCTCTGTAATTGCCTTCTTTGTGGATTTCTGCGTAGTGTCAGCCGTTTTATTCTTAGCAAAAGCTGTGTGATTGCTTTGTAAGATAGTTGTAATTCAGGAGTATCTATTATCTATTTATCCATATAGATCTTCATAATTATCTATCTTCATTTATATCTACCTATCCGTTATCTATCTATCTATCTATCTATCTATCTATCTATCTATCTATCTATCTATCTATGTAATCTATCATCTGTCCATCTGTCATCTGTGTATCTCTATCTACCTATCCATCTATCTATCTGATCTATCATCTATCTGTCCATCATCTGTGTATCTCTGTCTACCTATTTATCTACCTATCACGTATCATTATCTATTCATATATTATCTATCATTTACCTCATCTATCTACCTACCTACCTACCTATCTAATCTATCATCTATCCATCTATCATCTGTGTATCTCTGTCTACCTATTTATCTATCTACCTATCACGTATCATTATCTATTTATATATTATCTATCATTTACCTCATCTATCTATCTATCTATCTACCTATCTATCTATCTATCTATCTATCTATCTATCTATGTACCTACCTACCTACCTAGCTACCTATCTAATCTATCATCTATCCATCTATCATCTGTGTATCTCTGATCATGTATCATTATCTATTCATATATTATCTATCATTTACCTCATCTATCTACCTACCTACCTATCTACGTACCTACGTATCTAATCTATCATCTATCCATCTATCATCTGTGTATCTCTATGTATTTATGTATCTATCTACCTATCACCTGTCATTATCTATTAACGTATTATCTATCATTTACCTCATCTATCTATCCATCCATCCATTTATTGATAGATCTATCTATGCATCACTTATCACCTATCCATATTCATCTATCATCTGTTCATGTATTATTTCTACCTATCTTGCCATTTACCTATCATCTATCTTATGTAACTATCGTTCTATCATCTATCTATTGATCAACGATATAACAGTCTATCATCTCTATCATCTACCTATCATCTATCTCTCTCCATCATCTATCTGTATCTACTCTATCTACCTACCTATCTACATACCTACCTACCTACCTATCATCTACCTACGTCTCTATCTATTCTCTATCAATTTATCTCCCTTTTCCTCCTCCCTTTCTTTTTTCTTCCACCCTCTGCATTGGGCTTCCAAGGAATCCAGCTGGAATCTGAATTTCAGGGATAGCTTGAAATGATGCCTGGGATCTCAGCATCGATATCCTACATCTGACCTGAAAGCTTCTAGAAAGAGAGTGTTACCCAACCATGTACTCCCTAACAGATGGGTGTTAATAAACGAGGAAAAGCCAAGTTTTCTAAGATTTCAAGCTGTCAGGCTGGCGTGACGAGTATATGCAGCACCAATAAATGTTCAACATCTCCTTCACTTTTCTTCAAGATGCCCCAGACGTGGGAGTGCTCCCTTCCTGGGGAAGTGGCCTGTGTCATCAAATCTAAAATTTCCTCTTGCGTCTCCTGTTCTCTGGGTTATAATTACATCGTTTGCCGGAGATTTTCTTCACGCGTGATGGCCAGTGTTGCTGCCTCGTGACTTGACTTTCTGTTCTCGGTCCTGGTTCAGCGCGAGAGGTAAGGTAGCTGCCCTGTGAGAGCTCTGAACATACTTGGTTCAGAATAAAATCAGCACTCAGCATGGTGATTATGAGTCTGATCGATGTTTGTGTCTGTCCTTCGGCCTCTTGACTCCTCACGTGAAAGCTGTAATATTCAGGATTATTTTCTGTGGTAAACAGCGCAGAAATGTCAGATCCTTGACCCAGGGAGAAAGACAGAGAATAAAATCAAGCCACTAATGTGTTTCATATTCAGAGAAGCATTCAAAGGTTGATGAGAAATAGATGTTTATTTAAAAGATGATTTTTCTTTTCTTTTTTTTTTTTTTTTTTTGACATGGAGTCTTACTATGTCACCCAGGCTGGAGTGCAGTGGCGTGATCTCAGTTCACTGCAAGCTCCGCCTGCCGGGTTCAAGCCATTCTCCTGCCTCAGCCTTCCAAGTAGCTGGGACTACAGGTGCCCGCCACCACGCCTGGGTAATTTTTTGTATTTTTAGTAGAGACGGGGTTTCACTGCGTTACCCAGGATGGTCTCGATCTCCTGACCTCATGATCCACCCGCCTCGGCCTCCCAAAGTGCTGGGATTACAGGCATGAGCCCCCACACCCGATCAAAAGATGATTTTTCTTTAACTGTTCTCTGGTGAGTTGTGAAATCAATTGTGTATATTGTTTCTGTATTTCTCCTTAAATACTTTTCAAAATAAGCAGAACTTGGAAAGATCACAATGAACATCAGTGGTGTGTATTTCGAGCCTCTGGCATTCACCAATTCTGAGACGTTTTCTACATTGATTGATTAATACCCAGGAGGTCAAACGGTACAAATAAATGGTCATTATTAGTCCTTAATATATACCTTGGCCGGGTGCGATGGCTCACGCCTGTAATCCCAGCACTTTGGGAGGCCGAGGCAGGCGGATCACGAGGTCAGGAGATCGAGACCATCCTGGCTAACACGATGAGACCCCGTCTGTACCAAAAATACAAAAAATTAGCCGGGCGTGGCGGTGGCTAATTTTTTGAGATGGAGTCTTGCTGTGTCACCCAGGCCAGAGTGCAGTGGTGCGATCTCGGCTCACTGCAACCTCTGCCTCCAGGGTGCAAGCGATTCTCCTGCCTCAGCCTCCCGAGTAGCTGGGATTACAGGTGCCCACCACCACGGCCGGCTAAT
>NW_012116010.1:1794076-1795414 GCF_000951035.1 Colobus angolensis palliatus | reverse complement strand
TGTTAGCCAGGATGGTCTCGATCTCCTGACCTCGTGATCCGCCCGTCTCGGCCTCCCAAAGTGCTGGGATTATAGGCTTGAGCCACCGCGCCCGGCCTAAAAGTTTTTCTTTTTCAAATTTTTATTTGAGGTACAAGGGACCATGTGAAAGTTTGTCACGGGGTTTTGTTGTACAGATTTTTTCTTCACCCCAGTATTAAGCCCAGTCCCTTTCCTGCTCATCTCCCTTCTCGCACCCTCCACCTTCAAGTAGACCCTGCTTTTATTCTTTGTGTGAATAAGTTCTCATCATTTGCCTCCCATTTCTGAGTGAGCATGTATGGTATTTGGTTTCCTGCTCTTAACATTAGTTTGCTTAGGATAATAGCCTCCAGCTCCAACCATGTTCCTGCAAAGGACAGGATCACATCCTTTTTCATGGCTGCATAGTATTCCATGGTGTCTATGTGCCACATTTTCTTTATCCACTCTCTCATTGATGGGTATTTAGGTGTATTCCATGTCTTTGCTATGGTGAATAGTGCCACAGTGAACTTATGCATGTACCTGTCTTTTTTTTTTTTTTTTTTAGACGGAGTCTCGCTCTATTGCCAGGCTGCAGTGCAGTGGCGCGATCTCGGCTCGCTGCAACCTCCACCTCCTGGGTTCAAGCGATTCTTCTGCCTCAGCCTCCTGAGTAGCTGGGATTTCAGGCGCCCACCACCACGCCTGGCTAATTTTTGTATTTTTAGTAGAGACAGGGTTTTACCACGTTATCCAGATGGTCTTGAACTCCTGACCTTGTGATCCACCCGGCTCGGCCTCCCAAAGTGCTGATATGACAGGCATGAGCCACTGTGCCTGGCCTCGCACGTGCCTTTATATTAGAATGATTTATATTCCTCTGGGTATAGACCCAGTTATGGGATGGCTGGGTCAAAGGGTTGTTCTGCTGTTCAAAATGCTTAGGTTGTTAAAATTTGACTCTCACCATTCATCGCGATGAAATCTGCAAATGTGTCCTTAAAATAAGTAATAAATAGGCAGGGCGTGGTGGCTCTCACCTGTCATCCCAGCACTTTGGGAGGCCGAAGTGGGCGGATCACAAGGTCAGGAGACCAAAACCAGCCTGGTTAACACAGTGAAACCCCATCTGCACTAAAAATACAAAACTAGCCAGGCGTGGTGGTGGGCACCTGTCATTCCAGCTCCTCTGGAGGCTGAGGCAGGAGAATCGCTTGAACCCGGGAGGCGGAGGTTGCAGTGAGTCGAGATCACACCACTGCACTCCAGCCTGAGAGACAGAGCGAGGTTCCATCTCAAAAAAAATAAATAAATAAAAAATAAATTAAAAATAAA
>NW_012116010.1:1781144-1791428 GCF_000951035.1 Colobus angolensis palliatus | reverse complement strand
AGAAACCCTGTCTCTGTTGAAAATACAAAATTAGCCAGGCATGGTGGCCCATGCCTGTAACCCCAGCTACTCGAGAGGCTGAGTCAGGAGAATCATTTGAACCTGGGAGGCAGAGGTTGTGGTGAGCCGAGATCGTGCCACTGTACTCCAGCCTGGGTGACAGAGGGAGGCTCCATCTCAAAAAAAATTAAAAAAAAGTTTGTATACTTTATCCAGTGTATGATTGACAGGCATTTGGTTGGTTGGTTCCCAGTGCTTGCTATTGTAAATAGTGCTGCAATAAACATACGTGTGTAAGTGTCTATAAAGAAAATGTGGCACATAGACACCATGGAATACTATGCAGCCATGAAAAAGACCGGGATCGGCCAGGCGTGGTGGCTCACACTTGTCATCTCAGCACTTTGGGAGGCTGAGGCAGGCGGATCACCTTAGGTCAGGAGTTTAAGACCAGCCTGGCCAACATGGTGAAATCCTATCTCTACTAAAAATACAAAAAAAAAAGAAAAAAAAATTAGTTGGGTGTCATGGTGGACACCAGTAATCCAAGCTACTCAGGAGGCTGAGGCAGGAGAATCGCTTGAACCCGGGAAGGGGAGGTTGCAGTGAGCAGAGATCTCACCATTGCACTCCAGCCTGGGCAACAAGAGCGAAACTCTGTCTCAAAAAAAAAAAAAGAAAAATGAGTTCCTGACCTTTGCAGGGACATGAATGAAGCTGGAAACCATCGTTCTCAGTAAACTCACACAGCAACAGAAAACCAAACACCACATGTTCTCACTCGTAAGTGGGAGCTGAACAACGAGAACACGTGGACACAGGGAGGGGAACATCACACACCAGGGCCAGTCAGGCGCTGGGGGGCAAGAGGAGGGAGAGCATGAGAACAAATACCTAATGCATCCGGGACTTAAAATCTCGATGATGGGTGGATGGGTGCAGCAAACCGCCATGGCACGTGTATACCTATGGAACAAACCTGCACGTTCTTCACATGTATCTCAGAACTTATCCCAGCTCTTGGGAAGGCTGAGGTGGGCAGGCCACAAGGTCAGGAGATCGAGACCATCCTGACCAACACGGTGAAACCCTGTCTCTACTAAAATAAAAAGAAATACGAAAATGAGCTGGGCCTGGTGGCGCGTGCCTGTAGTCCCAGCTACTTGGGAGGCTGAGGCAGGAGAATCGCTTGAACCCGGGAGGTGGAGGTTGCAGTGAGCCAAGATCGTGCCACTACACTCCAGCTTGGGGAGAGAGCAAGACTGCATCTCAATAATAGTAGTAATAATAATAATAATAATAACATAAATAAATAAGTAAATAAGTAAAACCTACCTCCAGGCAATGGAATAATTTTCAGAGCTAAAGCGAAATGAGCTATCAAGCCATGAAGAAGCATGCAGAAACCTTGAGTGCCTATTACTCAGGGAAAGAAGTCAATCTGAAAAGGCCACCTCCTGTAGCATTCCAACTCTATGACATTCTGGAAAATGCAGAATGATGGGGACAGTCAAAAGATCCCTGGTTTCCAGGGACCTCGAGTCTTTTATGGACTTCTCTGCAATGGGGCAATAGAGTTCTAACATTTGTAGAGATAGTTTCTTCAGTAAATTGGTTATGTGACAGCCAGATGTTAGCTACTGGTTGACTTGGGCAACCATTAATTAATAATAACCTTCATCTATTTTATTTATGTATATATGTGCACATATACAAACCCATATAGTGGATGGAGTATGTGGTAGATGTGTTAGATGGTGTCTCTCTGTCCGTGTCTCTCTCTCCATGTACGTCTATGTGTGTGTGTATAGATAGATGGTAGGTAGGTAGATAGATAGATAGATGATAGATAGATAGATAGATAGATAGATAGATAGATATGAGTGGGTAGATGATAGGTAGATAATAGATGGATGAATAGATAGATACATACACACATAGATAGATGGACTTATAGATGGATGATAGATACATACATAGATGAATAGTTAGATGATAGATGGATAGACAGATGATAATAGGTAGATAGATAGATAGATAGATAGATAGATAGATAGATATGAGTGGGCAGATGATAGGTAGATAATAGATGGATGAATAGATAGATACATACACACATAGATAGATGGACTTATAGATGGATGATAGATACATACATAGATGGACTTACAGATGGATGATAGATACATAGATGAATAGATAGATGGATACATGATAGGTAGATAGATGGATAGACAGATGGATAGATAGATATGGGTGGGTAGATGATAGGTAGATACTTGATGGATGAATAGACAGATACATATATACATAGATGGACTTATAGATGGATGATAGATACATACATAGATGAATAGATGATAGATGCATACATAGATGATGATGATAGGTAGATACATAGATACATACATGCATACATACATACATAGACAGCTATAGATAGATGATAGATAGATGACATGTCTATCTATGTTTCTATGTATCTATTCATCCATCCATGCAACCATCCATCCAACCATCCATCCATCCATCCATCTGCACACTTACATAGTCATGCACCACATAGTAACATTTCAGTCCATGATGGACCACATACACAATGGTAGTCCCATCACATCATAATACTGTAGTTTTACTGTACCCTGTTCTATATTTAGGTATGTTTAGATACATAAATACTTATTGTTGTGTTACAATTGCCTACAGTATTCAATACAGTCACATGCTGCCCAGGTTTGTAGCCTAGGAACAATAGGCCAGATTGTGTAGCCTAGGTGTAGAGTAGGCTGTACTATCTAGGTTTGTGTAAGTGCACTCTGTGATGCACATACAAGAATGAAATCGTGTCATCATGCATTTCGTAGAATCTATCCATGTTGTTAAGTGACCCATGATGTGTCTGTAATGACTATATGTGGTAGATGAGGTATCTCTATCTATCTCTATCTATCTATCTATCTATCTATCTATCTATCTATCTATCTATCTATCCATCCCATCCATCTATTCATCCTGGATGAATAGGTTTTTAAAATTTGACTCTCACCATTCATTGTGATGGAATCTGCAAATGTGTCCTATCTATTATCATCTATCTATCCCATCCATCCTTCCATCCATCCATCGATCCATCCATTCAACCATCCATGCACTCATGTATCCATCCATCCATCCATCCATCCACCCACCCACATTGTCTCTCTATCTATATCTATCTTTGCAATCTCATCCATCTATCCATCTATCTACCTACCTTGACTATCTATCTATGTATCTATCCATCCATCAGTTCATCAGTTCATCCATCCATCCATCCGTCAGTCCGTTTATCCATCTACTCACTCTGCTATTGATTCATGTATTTATCTGTCCATCCATCTATCCATCCATCCATCCATTTATTCATCCACCCACCTTGTCTAGCTATGCAATCTCATCCATCTAGCTACCCATCTATCTACCTACCTTGACTATCTATCTATTTATCTATGCATCCATCCATCCAACCATCCATTTATCCATCTACTCACCCTGCTATCTATCTATTGATGTATGTGTGTATGTATGTATCTCATCTATCTCATCTATCCATCTGCCCACCCATCCAACCAACCATCGATCCATCCATCCATCCACCCACTCTGTCTCTCCATTTCTCTCTATCCAATCTCATCTATCCATTCATCTACTCCCCTAACTGCCTATCTATCTATGTGTCTATCTATATATCTATGTATCTCTGTATGTATGTAAGTATGTATGTGCCTAACTGTCCATCCATCCATCTATCCATCCATCCATCCATCCATCTATCCATCTACCCACCCACTCTATCTCTCCATCTCTTTCTATCCAATCTCATCTATCCAATCATCTACCTACCCTAACTGCCTATCTATGTGTCTGTCTATATATTATATATCTCTGTATATATGTAAGTATGTATGTGCCTAACTGTCCATCCATCCATCCATCCATCCATCCATTTATCCATCTACTTACCCTGCCTGCCTCTCTCTCTTTCTCTGTCTCTCTGATAGATAAAAGTTAGAATGAATTAATGATTTTCACAGTAACCAGTAGCTGAAATCTGGCTGCTATGTGACTGACTCACCGAAGAAAGTATCTCTAAGTCAGAATATTAGAATTCTATTGTTCCAGAGCATTTAATGAAAGAAGAGATATTTCTGAAGTTAATTTATTTTTGACCAGAGGTGATTTTTTGAGGACTTTTAAATGGAAGAGGGTTTGAATACATTGCAGAGATCAATACATTCTTGTGCGCCTTTCCACAAATTAGAAGAGAATAAAGTTACGGATTGTGGGGTGCAGAATAGTGTTCCCCCTGCCCCTCGAAAGAGTCTGCATCTTCATCCCTGGAACCTGCAAGTATGTGACAAAGACGAATGAAGGTGGCAGATGGAATTCAGGTTTCTAATTAGGCAATCTTAAAATACATTATCCTGATTCTCTGGGGTGAGGCTAATGTCATTACGGATGTCATGATCAGTGGAGGAGGGAGGCAGGGGAGACAGACCGAGAGGGACTGCAGAGTGAGAAAAGAGCAGACGGGTGGTGGCTGGCTTTGCTGATGGAGGAAGGCGCCATAAGCTCTTCTAGAAATGGAGTTGGCGAGGTTCTCCCTTAGAGTCCTGAGGGCAGCGCAGCCCTGCTGACACCTCAATTTCAGTCCACTGAACTTTTGATCTCTCAAACGATAAGATACTACATGTGTGTGTGTGTGTGTGTATGTGTGTGTGTATGTGTGTGTGTATGTGTGTATATATATATTTATTTATTTATTTAAGATACAGTCTCACTGCAATTCCGAGGCTGCCATGCAGTGGTGCGATCTCGGCTCATTGCAACCTCTGCCTCCCAGGTTCAAGCCATTCTCCTGCCCCAGCCTCTCGAGTTGCTAGGACTGCAGGCACCCACCACCACGCGCCTGGCGAATTTTTGTATATGTATATATTTTTTAAATAGTGACGGGGTTTCCGCATGTTGACCAGGCTGGGGTCGAACTCCTGACCTCAAGTGATCCGCCTGCCTCGGCCTCCCAAAGTGCTGGGGTTACAGGTATGAACCACTGTGCCTGGCTGTCAAATGTTTCTTATCGGACCTAAAAGGGTGCCTGGCTCTTACTTGATTATCTGCTGGATCTGGAAAGGAAGGAAGGAGGAAAAAAAAAAAACGGCAGGGGAAACGGGATTCTGTATAGAATGTGGATTCTTCCCACAAGGGACGGCTTTGCAGGGCCATTTCAAGATACGGCAGAGAAACGTGGTTTGGGGGTAAAGTATTTTGATTTTCTTCCTTGTCATGTCAGAGTCAGATGGGAAATTACGTCACAATCTCCAGGGTTAAATAAAACCCATCTGATGAGAATGTATGACAGTTTGTAGGGCACGACTCCCCGCGCAGACCCTTTAGATAGGAATTTGGGCAAGATTAAAAAAATTCAGAGCTTTTTAAAAAAATGTCCTCACACACGAGGCTTCAGTAGGATGTCGTGTTGGTGCCCCGGCCGCATCATGGACGCATAGCAAGTCCTAGCTGCTGTGAGTCCTGGCTGCTAATGGCTCCCGGCTGTCCCCTCTTCATCCGGAATTTCCCTGGGCTGCTGGATGCCGCCTCAGCAGAGATGCCTGGATGGTTAACTGATTTCTCATTAGAGGAGACGACCCGTGACTAATAGGACAGAACCGTAACTCAACCTTCTTCTCCAAACGGGGGCAGCCTGCGGGGCCGGGAGGGGCTGTTCTTTCTTCAGGTTTCCCCGGGAGATCAGGCAGGTGCACGTTGGGTATCACGTCTAGGGAAGTTGAGCTAAGGTCACTTAGGGATCCTGGAGGATCTGAAAGAAAGGGTGTCTTCCAGCCAGGTCAGTCTGAGGTATGAGACACTTCCATTGTCTTCCAAGTATATGAATATCACAGGTGCATGGGAAAGGCACACATACTCCTTTTTTTTTTTTTTTTTTTTTGAGACAAAGTTTCGCTCTGTCGCCCAGGCTGCAGTGCAGTGGCGGGACCTTGGCTCACCACAACCGCTGTCTCCCGGGTTCAAACCATCTCCCGCCTCAGCCTCCCGAGTAGCTGGGACGACAGGTGCCCGCCACCGCGCCTGGCTGATTTTTTTGTACTTTTAGTAGAGATGGTGTTTCACCATGTTGGCCGGGCTGCTTTCGAACTGCTGACCTCAGGTGATCCACCCACCTCGGCCTCTCAAACTGCTGGGATTACAGGCGTGAGCCACCGCGCCTGGCCCATGCATGCATACTCTTTGCAGAGTCTTCTTGGGGATGTGGGAAATGATATCAGGCATATTATCTTCAAACAAAGGGAAATCTTAAAAGCAGGCATGGGGAAAATCAAACATTGCATACAGAGGAACAAGAATATGAATTCCAGGCCAGGTGCAGTGGCTTCCACCTTTAATACAAAGAAGGAAATCCACATTACATACAGAGGAACAAGAATATGAATTCCAGGACAGGTGCAGTGGCTCACACCTGTAATACAAAGAAGGAAATCCACGTTACATACAAAGAAGAAAATCCACGTTACATACAGAGGAGAAAGAATACGAATTCCAGGACAGGTGCAGTGGCTCACACTTGTGATACAAAGAAGGAAATCCATGTTACATACAAAGAAGAAATCCACGTTACATACAGAGGAGAAAGAATACAAATTCCAGGACAGGTGCGGTGGCTCACACCTGTAATACAAACAAGGAAATCCATGTTACATACAGAGGAACAAGAATATGAATTGCAGGCTGGGCACAGTGGCTCACGCTTGTAATCCCAGCCCTTTGGGAGGCAGAGGTGGGCAGATCACCGGAGGTCAGGAGTTCGAGACCAGCCTGGCCAATATGGTGAAACCCCATCTCTACTAAAAATACAAAAATTAGCGGGGCGTGGTGGTGGGTGCCTGTCATCCCAGCTACTCAGGAGGCTGAGGTGGGGGAATCGTTTGAACCCGGGAGGCGGAGGTTGCAGTGAGCCGAGATGGCGCCCTTGCACTCCAGCCTGGGCGACAGAGTGAGGCTCTGTCTCAAAAAACAAAACAAACACACACAAAAATACAAACGCCGGCAGTCTTCTTGTTTAGAAGTCATGCAAACCAGAACTCAGGGAGTAACCTCTCTTAAGTCCTGAAAGTTAAACAAACACACCAACAAACAAAATCTGTCTGCCTGCAAATAATATACTAGTGAAAATGCCTTTTAAACAGAAGCAGAACAGAAGTGGAGAGAATTTAGACAGTCGAATGTGAACCCAGAAAGTCTGAGACAGGGCTCAGTTGATTTTGTGATGTTATGTTATGTTATGTTATGTTATGTTATGTTATGTTATGTTAAAGGCTAAGTCTTGCTGTGTCACCCAGGCTGGAGTGCAGTGGCACCATCTTGGCTGACTGTAACCTCTACCTCCTGGATTCAAGCGATTTTGGTCCTTCAGCTTCCCGTGTAGCTGGGATTACAGGCACGCGCCACCACGCCCAGCTAGTTGTTTTGTATTTTTCGTACAGACAAGGTTTTACCGTGTTGGCCAGGCTGGTCTGGAACTCCTGACCTGAAGAAATCCACCTGCCTCGGCCTCCCAAAGTGCTAGAATGACACGCGTGAGCCACCGCCCCGGTCTACAATACGATTGTTAATAACGTGAATAATAATATATTTAAATGTACAAATAGAGCATTATTTCCTAGACACAGACATAGGAATGGAAGCTGCTATAGTTACCTCCTGGGCACCCTGCTGCATGGTCACCATGGGTCACCCAGGATTATTATAAATGCCCCATATCACCCAGCAGCCTCCAGAGGTGGAGGAGGCCCACTGTCAGCAGGGAGAAGACGGTGGCTCCAAGACCAGGAGAGAGACCTCAGGAGGAACCAGCCCTGCCCACACCTGGATCTCAGACTTCCAGCCTCAAGGACTGTGGGAGCATCAATGTCTGCTGTTTATAACCACCCAGTCTATGGTATTCTGTGATAGCAGCCTGAGATGCACTAAGACATCTCATAAGAAGAGGAGATGAGGACACAGGCACACACAGAGGGGTGACTTCTCCCTCTGAATACACAGAGAGAAGACAGTGTCTGCGATCCATGGGGACTGGAGAGAAGGGATCCTGTGGTTCCCGAGGCCTGCACTGCCTCAGATTCTCACACAGAATGAGTTTGCCAACTTCGAACCCCATGTCCGCCTTCCCCAAGAATCCGCAGGGATAACTGAGGCTGCCTCCTCTCTTCCCTTCCTCCCATTCAGGCGTCCACATCCGTTCCTGGTGCTTCAAAGGAATGTATACCTGGTGTCCATCACCAGTGGCCCATCAAAACGCTTGTTGATGGGTGGGTGTGTGGAGACTAGATGAGATGCCTGGGTCCTGGCTGGGCCACGATGCTCCGTCCTGCCAGGGTTTATAGCCAAGGTGACGGATAAACGTGTTTTTCCCTCACACCCATCTAACTTACAGAACTGTGGGGGCACCTATCGTGTGTGGCTCAGGCCTCTTCCTGCGTACCATGGACAGGGTAGGAAGGTTGTGCCGAGGGCCGGGGGAGGAGGCTCACTTGGGACCTGTGTGTTGCGTTTCGGTGGGGCAGCTTATGAGACACAGACTTGACTTTTTTTTTTCTCTTTTTGAGATGGAGTGTTGCTCTGTCACCCAGCCTGGAGTGCAGTGAGGGGCACACCACACAGGAGGGGTGCCCCACAGTTCTGTGAGCCACCACGCCCAGCCAGATGCATTCTGTTTTTAAGCCCACCTTGCAGAGGTCTGTATCCCACCCATCTACTAAGCTACTGCTCTTACATTGAAATAAAAAAGGAGAGGGGGCCGGGCGCAGTGGCTCACGCCTGTCATCCCAGCACTTTGGGAGGCTGAGGTGGGCAGATCACCTGAGGTCAGGAGTTCAAGATCAGCCTGGTCAGCACGGTGAAACACCGTCTCTACTAAAAATACAAAACTAGGCCAGGCGTGGTGGCGGGCGCCTGTAATCCCAGCTACTCGGGAAGCTGAGGCAGGAGAATCGCTTGAACCCAGGTGGGGCTGGAGGTTGCAGTGAGCCGAGATCGTGCCAGTGTACTGCAGCCTGGGTGAGAGAGTGAGAGTCTATCTTAAAAAAAAGAAAGAAAGAAGAGAAAGAGAAAGAAGGAGAAAGAAAGAAAGGGAAGGTTCTCTGTCATGCCCTTCAAGAGTGGAGAGGGCACTGAGTCTCCTGGGCAGAAAGAAAGAAGAGAAAGAGAGAAAGAAAGAGAAAGAGAAAGAAAGAAAGGGAAGATTCTCTCTCATGCCCTTCAAGAGTGGAGAGGGCATTGAGTCTCCTGGGCTGAGGCAGAAGGCGTCTGCGCACTCATGTGTAAGTTAAATGACAGGGATTACATGGTTCTGAAGGATGGGTGAAGTAGATGGGTCTGGACTGTTAAGAGAAACTGTCAGTGTTGACAGCAGAGAAACTGGAGAGGCTGAAATGCCAGCTCCTCTTCTGTTCTGTCGACTTGCCGGAATGCCTTCCTACGCTCACCTTTGCGGCTCTGCTGCTTCTCCTAACAGTCTTCAGGCTGGACCCCGTGGGGGTCACGTCTCTCTGCCAGCCTCCGCAAGGCAGATTTGAAGATGGCTTTCCGAGGCTGCGGAAACGAAGTCTGCAATAGCATACCCTCTATGCCTGGGTTTGCACATGATCCAACACATAACTCATTGCCTCATCCGAGACCTGCTCAGGGAACAGCGAGGCCACCGTTATGAACTTCTTTCTGCACCAAATGCTCAGAAAGTAGAACCAATGAGAAGCAGTGCTTCTAGATCTGAAGCACCTTCTCCGGGATGGACATCTGAAGTCGTGGACCGGGACCTTTCTGCTGCCAGATCATGTATTGTGATGTTTTCTCAATCATGGGACTGGAGACTTAAAGATGGAGCTTCTGAGGCTGGAGATGAGCAGTGAGGAGGATGAGGCTTGGCGACTTCTCTGCAGGGTCTGCCTGTTGTCACCACTCGGGAAGTTTGTGATTCTGATGACATTAGTTTTTCCCGTCTTGTCTTGTCTTTTCTCTTCCCTTCTTCCCTTCTTCCCTTTTTCCCTTCTTCCCTTTTTCCCTTCTTCCCTTCTTCCCTTCTTACCTTTTTCCCTTCTTACCTTCTTCCCTTCTTCCCTTTTTCCCTTCTTCCCTTTTTCCCTTCTTCCCTTCTTCCCTTCTTCCCTTCTTCCCTTCTTCCCTTTTTCCCTTCTTCCCTTCTTCCCTTCTTCCCTTTTTCCCTTCTTCCCT
>NW_012116010.1:1779328-1780800 GCF_000951035.1 Colobus angolensis palliatus | reverse complement strand
TTCCCTTTTTCCCTTCTTCCCTTCTTCCCTTCTTCCTTTCCTTTCCTTCTTCCTTTTCTTTCCTTTCCTTCTTCTTTTCTTCTTCTTTTCCTTCTTCCTTTCCTTCTTCCTCTCCTTCCTCCTCTCCTCTCCTATCCTGTCCTGTACTCTCCTCTCCTCTCCTCTCCTCTCCTTTCCTCTCCTTTCCAGTGGAGTTTGGCTCTTGCTGCCCAGGCTGGAGTCCAATGGCGCAATCTGGGCTCACTGCAACCTCTGCCTCCTGGGTTCAAGCGATTCTCCTGCCTCGGCCTCCTGAGTAGCTGGGATTACAGGCACACGCCACAAATTTTGTATTTTTAATAGAGACGGGGTTTCACCATGTTGGTCAGGCTGGTCTCGAACGCCTGACCTCAGGTGAGCCCACCTGCCTCGGCCTCCCAAACTGCTGGGATTATAGGGGTGAGCCACTGCCCCTGGCCTGACTGTGCACATCTGAATAAGGTCTCACTTACCTTTCCCCGAGCTCTGTCTTTCCTCACTGAGTTAATGGTGGAGCCGTTAAAACCAAGAGAGCACATCCGTTCTCAGGCAGCATCTGCTAACTTCTTCGGAGCTTCATGGAATGTTCTGCCTTCTCAGGGCATGCTGGGGTTTGTTTTTCTCCCCTTTCTTCTCCTTCTCCTCTTTCTTTCCCCTTCCTTCTTCTCTTCCTCTCTTCCTGCTCCTCCTTCTCCCCCTTCTCTTCTCCCTCCACTTCCTCCTCCTCCTCCCACTTCTCTTCTCCCTCCTCCTCCTCTTCTCCCTCCTCCTCCTCTTTCTCCTCCTCTTCCTCTTTCTCCTCCTCCTCCTCTTCTCCCTCCTCCTCCTCTTCTTCCTCCTCCTCTTCTTCCTCCTCCACTTTCTCCTCCTTCTCCCCCTCTTCTTTCCCTCCTTCTTTCTTCTCCTCCTCCTCTCTCTCCTCCTCCCTGTTGCCCCTCCTCCCTCCTTCTCTTTCTGCTCCTCCTCTTCCTCCTCCTCCTCCCTCCTTCCCTCCTCATCTTCTCCCTCCTTCTTCTCTGCCTCATCTTCTCCTTCCACTTCCTCCTCCTTCTCCCCTCCTCTTCTCCCTCCTCCTCCTCCCTTTCCTCCTCCCTCCTCCTCCTCCACTTTCTCCTCCTTCTCCCCCTCCTCTTTTCCCTCCTTTTTGTCTCCTCCTCCTCCTCTTTGTCCTCCTCCTCCCTCTTCCCCCTCCTTCTCTTTCTGCTCCTCTTACTCCTCCTTCTCCCTCCTCCTCCCTCCTCCTCCTCCCTCCTCCTCATCTTCTCCCTCCTCCTCCTCATCTTCTCCCTCCTCCTTCCTCTCCGCCTCCTCCCTCCACTTCCTCCTCCTTCTCCTCCCTCTCCTTCCCCCTCCTCCTCTTCCCCCTCCTCCTCTTCCCCCTCCTCCTCTTCTCCCTCCTCTTCCTCTTCTCCCTCCTCTTCCTCTTCTCCCTCCTCTTCCTCTTCTCCCTCCTC
>NW_012116010.1:1777384-1779193 GCF_000951035.1 Colobus angolensis palliatus | reverse complement strand
TCCTCCTCTTCCTCCTCCTCTTCTCTCTCCACTTCCTCCTCCTTCTCCTCCGTCCTCTTTCTCCCTCCTCCTCTTTCTCCTCCTTCTCCCTCCTCCCCCCTCCTCTTTTTCAGAGAAGGTCTTGCTCCGTGACCCAGGCTGGAGTGCAGTGGTGCAACCATAGCTCACTGCAGCCTCAAACTCCTGGGCTCAAGCCATCCTCCCACCTCAGCCTCTCAAGTAGCTGGGACTGTAGGCATGAGCCACCATGCCCGGCTCCATTTTTAAAATTTTTGTAGAGACAGCGTTTCCCTATGTTGCCCAGGCTGGTCTCAAACTCCTGGTCTCCAGTGATCCTCCCAAAGTGCTGGGATGACAGGTATGAGCCACCATGCCTGGCCTATTAACCTTCTTGTTTATCAAGTTACTTCTTTATTTCTGAGGCTAGCGAGATACCTGGAATTTTCCAAGGAGAAACTCAAGACTTTTCCTTTATTTTCACACATGGGTTCTGCAGGCCGCTAAAAAGAAGGGTCTCTGCTCCATCTCAGAGCCACGGTTTATAGGAAGATTGGGGAGAAAATCTGATGACCAGGACCCGGGCTGAACCTCCAGGCTCTGCATCTGCGTGTACAGTTTCTCTAACAGCAGAAGGCTGAAGCATCCTTCAGAAACCTGACTGTGAACTTGGAGCCCTCACAGAGCTGGGAAAAGCAAGCACAAGAATTGGGGTGGCACCAGCACTGAGACCCAAGATAAGGGGGGTGGGAACTCTGAGCTTTGGCCATCATGCTTCATTCTAAATTTCTCCCTGAGGGTCCTGCAGAAAGTCACCCCACAAACCAGTTCACATGTTAGTTCTCCTGACCGCAGATTTCTAAATACGTCTTCCCTTCCTTAACGAATTGCAAATCAGAAAGATCTTTGAATCTACCGATAACCCACGAAGCCGTCACTTCAAGATGTCCCACCCTTTTAGGCCTTCAACGGATGTATAACTTGCATGTATTTGCAAACCAAAAGGCATCTGAGACAGGTCTTCATCAATGTAGAGGCTGATTTTGCCAAGGTTAAGGACCACGGTCCATGACACAGTCTTAGGAGGTCCTGAGAACATGGGCCCAAGGTGGCTGGGTTACAGCTTAGGGTTTTTATGTTTTTTTTAGATGGAGTCTGACTCTGTTGCCAGGCGGGAGTGCAATGGTGCGATCTCAGCTCATGGCAGCCTCCGCCTTCTGGGTTCATACCATTCTCCTGCCTCAGCCTCCCGAGTAGCAGGGATTACAGGCATGCACCACCACACCTTGCTAATTTTTGTATTTTTAGTAGAGACGGGGTTTCACCATGTTGGCCAGGATGGTCTCGATCTCTTGACCCCGTGATCCGCCCGCCTCAGCCTCCCAAAGTGCTGGGATTACAGGCTTGAGCCACCGTGCCCGGCCTCTGGTCCATCTTAAACTCTCTGTTTTCATGTTAATGCGGGTCAGTAGTGCCTACGCTTCAAGGGAGGCAGGTCCAACCCCCACTTCCTGTCATGGCCTGAACGAGCTTCTCAGTTTGCTTTGAGATCCTCTTGGCCTACAGGGAACCCATTGAGTCTGCTGGGAACGTTAGAATTGTATGTATGTACGTATGTACGTATGTATGTATGTATTTATTTATTTTTGAGTTGGAGTCTCCCTTTGTTGCCCAGGCTAGAGTGCAATGGCACGATCTCGGCTCACCGCAACCTCCATGTCCCGGGTTCAAGTGATTCTCCTGTCTCAGCCTCCTGAGTAGCTGGGATGACAGGCACCTGCCACCACGCCCGGCTAATTTTTGTATTTTTAG
>NW_012116010.1:1775291-1777009 GCF_000951035.1 Colobus angolensis palliatus | reverse complement strand
AGAGACGGGGTTTCACCATGTTGGCCAGGATGGTCTCAATCTCTTGACCTCATGATCTGCCTGCCTCGGCCTCCCAAAGGGCTGGGATTACAGGTGTGAGCCACTGTGCCCAGCCTACAGCCTAGTTTTATAAATTGTATGGAGACAGAAGTTACAGGCAAACACGTAAACCAACACATGGAACGGCCTCATTGCTTTAGCCCAAAAAGAGGGAGCAGGCTTCCAGGTCACACGTGAATTTAAAGATTTCTTAGTCCAGGAGTGGTGGTTCACACCTGTAATCCCAGCACTTTGGGAGGCTGAGTCAGGTGGATCAACTGAGGCCAGGAGTTGGAGACCAGCCTGGACTAGCCAAACCCCGTCTCCACTAAAAATGCAAAAAAGAAAAAAAAAAAAAAACTGGGTATGGTGGTACATGCTTGTAATCCCAGTTACTTGGGAGGCCGAGGCACGAGAATTGCTTGAACCCGGGAGGTGGAGATTGCAGTGAGCCAAGATTGCACCACTGCACTCCAGCCTGGATGACAGAGCGAGACTCTGTCGCCAAAAAAAAAAAAAAAAAAAAAAATGACTTCTTGATTGGCAATTGGTTGAAAGGGTTAAGCGCCACCTGAAGGTTTTGAAATCACTAGAGAGAAATGCTTGGGTTTAGATAAGGGGGCTACGGAAACCAAGGTTTTTATTATGTAGATGAAGCCTCCAGATAGCAGGCTACACAGGGAATGCGTGGTGAACACGTCCTGTTGGGCATTAGCAGGTGTCAGAATCACCAGAAAGGACTCTAGTATATCTCTACACAAGAGATGGCTTTGCAGGGCTATTCTAAAATATGTCAAAGGAATCTATTTTGGGCTCAAGTATTTTGATTCCATCATCAGGGCCTGCTATCTGTCATGTAACACTCTACCAGAGTCACTCAGAGTTTGGTGTCTCATTGCACAAAACCTCTGGTCCATCTTTTTTTTTTTTTCTGGAGATGGAGTCTGGCTCTGTCGCCCAGGCTGGAGTGCAGTGGCGCCATCTCGGTTCACTACAAGCTCCACCTCCCAGGTTCACGCCATTCTCCTGCCTCAGCCTCCCGAGTAGCTGGGACTACAGGCGCCCACCACCACGCCCGGCTAATTTTTGTATTTTTAGTAAAGACTGAGTTTCACCATGTTGGCCAGGCTGGTCTCGAACTCCTGACCTCAGGCGATCTACCCGCCTCGGCCTCCCAAAGAGCTGGGAATACAGGTGTGAGCCACCGCGCCGGGCTGACCTGTGCATCTTTTTTTCTCTGACCACATATCCTTGACCCCGTAGGGGCATAGTTCATACCGTGCAGTTAACTTTCCTTCTCCAAAGCTCTTGGTAGAATTCCAGGTAACTTATTTTATCCTAGGAGAAAAGTCACAAGGAAAAGAAGAGGTGAAAATAGTTACCCTTCAGCGGTTCCCTTCATGTATCACAAACAGTGACCTGCAGGGAAGCTCACATAAATGTAATTCAGAAAAGCTTTCTGCGGCCGGGCGCGGTGGCTCGCGCCTGTAGGCCCAGCATTTTGGGAGGCCCAGGCAGGTGGATCACGCGGTCAGGAGATCGAGACCATCCTGGTTAGCACAGTGAAACCCTGTCGCTACTGAAAATACAAAAAAAAATTAGCCGGGCGTGATGGCGGGCGCCTGTAGTCCCAGCTACTCGGGAGGCTGAGGCAGGAGAATGGCGTGAACCCGGGAGGC
>NW_012116010.1:1769746-1773921 GCF_000951035.1 Colobus angolensis palliatus | reverse complement strand
GCGCCACTGTACTCCAGCTTGGGCGACAGAGCGAGACTCCGTCTCAAAAAAAAAAAAAGTCCCTCTCCAGACCCCAAAAGAGGGTTCTTGGACCTCAGGCAAGAAAGAATTCGGGGCAAGTCCATAGCATGAAAGCAAGTTTATTAAGAAAGTAAAGGAATAGGCCAGGCACAGTGGCTCACGCCTGTCATCCCAACACTTTGGGAGTCCAAGGCGGGTAGATCACTTGAGGCCAAGAGTTCGAGACCAGCCTGACCAACACGGTGAAACCTCATCTCTGTTAAAAATACAACATCAGCCAGGCGTGGTGGCACAGGCCTGTAATTCCAGCTACTTGGGAGGCCGAGGCAGGACAGTTGCTTGAATCCGGGAGATGGAGATTGCAGTGAATTGAGATTGCACCACTGCACTCCAGCCTGGGCAACAAGACTGAAACTCCATCTCAAAAACAAACAAACAAAAAAAAAGTAAAGAAATAAAGAATACCTGCTCCATTGCCGAGCGGCCCTGAAGGCTGCTGTTTGGCTATTTTTATGGTTATTTCTTGATGATGTGCTAAACAAGGTGGCTTATTGATGAGTTTTTCTGCATAGTGGAGGGAATTTCCTAGAGTTAAGGGTTCCTCCCCCTTTTAGACCATATAGGGTAACGTTAGGTCATTGCCATACAGCATTTGTAAACTGTCATGGCGCTGGTGGGAGTGTCTGTTAGCAGGCAAACACGTTATAATTAGTGTAGAAAGAGCAGTGAGGATGACCAGAGGTTGCTCTCTTTGCCGTCTTGGATTTGGTGGGATTTGGCCGGCTTCTTGACTGCAACCTGTTTTATCAGCAGCGTCTTTGTGACCTGTATCTTGTGCCGACCTCCTCTCTCATCCTGTGAGTGACCATGCCTCACCTCCTGGGAAGGCAGCCCAGTCGGTCTTAGCCTCATTTTACCCAACGCCCTAATTCAAGATACCTTCAGTCTGGTTCCAATGCCTCTGACCGTAGGTTCCAGGGATGAGGGCACGAACATATCGTTTTTGGGAGACTAACCCACCATGGTAAGGAAACGCCCAACAATGACCATACTTATTACCTTTCCAGGCAGGTGCCTCTCTACCCAGCTTCTTCGTTGTGTTCTTTTCTTCACAAGTATTTTCGGAGCTGCCCTTGGCCATCTGCACGATGCATAGTGAAAGAGACGGATGCCTGCTCTCAGCACACACTTCCTTCCCTGACAGTTTCTCGCCTAGCAGCTCTTTTGCCTTTTCCCAAGGGAGATCTTCTTCTTTGCCCTTGTGGGGCTTTGCTGAAAATCAACTCATCATGAGGCAGATTAATAAGAGAAAAGGCACACAATTTTTCTTTTTTTTTGATTTTAACTGTGAGCATGAGGAGAATCGCAGAGTGAATACTCAATATCCGAATGTAACCTCCTTTCAGATGGTGAGAGGGGACAGGGGAATCTAGGTAATTCTGTTGAGCGGTAATAAGTGATGACTAGGAAGATTGAACGGATACTTGGGAGAATGAATGGGGGAGGAAACAGACATTGAGTTATTAACGGTTCTCTTTGGAAATTAAATACTCCTTGGAGACCAGTCATTACTGTGAAAAAAGGTCTGTTTGAGTGGGCTTACATCTTAGCATTCTTTCCTGTTATCAAGAAGAAGTTCCCAGGGAGGGAGGGAAAGTGATTTGGGTTGGCTCTGTGTCCCCACTCACATCTCACCTTGAATTGTAATAATCCCCACGTGTGAAGGGAGGGACCCTGTGGGAGGTCATTGAATGATGGGGGCAGGTGCTTCCTGTGTTGTTGTTGTGATAGTGATTAAGTCTCACAGGATCTGATGGTTTTAGAAAGGCAGGTTCCTCTGCACATGCCCTCTTGCCTGCCGCCATGGAAGATGTGCTTTTTCTCCTCCTTTGTCTTCCACCGTGATTCTGAGGCCTCCCTACCCATGTGGAACTGGGAGTCAATTAAACCTGTTTCCTGTATAAATTACCTAGTCTCAGATATGGGTATCTCTTCATTAGCAGCATGAGAACAGACTAATACAGAAAGGAAAAAAAAAGTGTTTTACTTGGTGGATGTCTCAGGTTTTTATGTCAATATGGGAAAAGTCCCTTCCAAGGCCTTTTGATCTCTAAGGGATTTTAATTTAAAATAATCGTTTTACAAAGGAGCTGTATTTTGGGGTGAAATTCTCTGTACAGAGCCAGGAATTCATCACAGAGGAGATAATTCTGTTTTATCAGAGACTGACCAAGAGCTGTGTTGATCTTGTGTATATGGGGGGATTACTCTTTGTTCCGTTGATGCTCAAGGAAGGCAATGGCTTTGGGAAAAATTCAATATGTGTCCGTGAAACCGAGAACCTTTGGGAGTTTCCGTAGTTTGGATATGGGTTATTTGCTCCCACCAAATGTCATGTTGAAATTTGATCTCCACTGTTGGAGGTAGGGGTAGTGGGAGATGTTTCGGTCCTGGGGGTGGATCCCTCCTGAATAGATTAATGCCCTCCCTCAGGGTTGAGTAAGTTCTCACTCCATTGATTCCCTCAAGAGATGCTTGTCAGAAGAGTCTGGCACGTCCAACCCGTCTCTCTTTCTTCCTGTGTCTCTGTGTGATCTCTGCACACTGGCTCCCCTCTGCCTTCCATCATGAGTGGAAGCTCCTTGAAGTCCTCAAGGTCCTTGAGAAGAAGATGCTGGTTCTATGCTTCTTGTACAGCCTGCAGAACTGTGAGCCAAATGAACCGCTTTTCTTCATCAAATACCCAGCCTCAGGTATTCCTTGATAGCAACATAAAACAGATTAAGACAGGGCCCCATACTCATAGCTATCTTTTCATGTATGACTGAAATGAGGAGATGATGACACAGACACACACAGATGGACGACCCTGTGAGGTCTCAGGGAGAAGATGGCATCTACAAGCCAAGGAGAGCGGCTGCAGGAGCAAGCAGCCCTGCAATGCCTTGATCTCAGACTTCCAGCCTCCAGGACTCTGGAAAATAAATATCTATTTAACTCACCTGGTCTGTGGTCCTTTGTAATGGCGGCCTTAGCCAACTAATATACTCCTCAAAAGCCTGACACATATGCTCATTTGGAGATTTGGGAGGTGTGGTTGGAAATGACAGAATTGAAAGTCTACCAGGCATTCCACATCAATCTTTCTGCCATCCTCTCCAAACCTCCGGGATGGCTTATCTTCCTCTCTTACAAAAATCACATCTCCCTTCTGGCAACATAAATATTCCAGACAACAGACTCTTCAGAAACACATGCTCACACTTGGGTTCTCTGTTAACTCTTCGTAAAGACACCAGAGATTGGGAGAGAGATTGGGGCTGGAGGGGCGACCAACTGACAAAATCAGGACTGTAGGGTAGGGAGAGGGTAGCAGAGACACGTTGGATGAGTTTTACAGGTTTCCTGAAGCAAAACCTCTCATTTTGGGCTCCTGGGATCATTAACTCCCTGTTATGGGCCAAATTGTGTCCTTCTCCAATTTTGTACATGGAAGTCTTGATCCCCAGGACTTCAGAATGTGACTGTGTTTGGAGATGGGGTCTCTTTAAAGAGGTGATTAAGGCACAATGAGGTTATTAGGGTAAGCCCTGATCTTATAGGAATGGTGTCTTTATAACAAGAGGCGATGAGGACACAGACACACACAGAGGGACGAGCCTGTGAGGACACGGAGAAGACGGCGTCTCCAAGCCCAGGAGAGAGACCTCAGGAGGAACCAGCCCTGCCCACACCTGGATCTCAGACTTCTAGTCTCTAGGACTGTGAGACAATCAATGCCTGTTGTTTCTAAGCCACCCAGTCTATGGTATTCTGTGATAGCAGCCTGAGATGGACTAAGACATCCCATAAGAAGAGGGGATGAGGACACAGCACAGACACACACAGAGGGACGACCCTGTGAGGACACAGGGAGAAGAAAGTGTCTCCAAGCCCAGGAAAGAGGCCACAGGAGCCCACACCTGGATCCCGGACCTCCAGCTTCCAGGATTATGAGAGAATCAATGTCTGTTGTTCCTAAGCCACCCAGTCTATGGTATTCTGTGACAGCAGCCTGACATGGACTAAGACACCTCATAAGAAGAGGAGATGGGGACACAGACACACACAGAGGGAGGACCCCATAAGGACACAGGGAGAAGACAGTATCTCCA
>NW_012116010.1:1763615-1769696 GCF_000951035.1 Colobus angolensis palliatus | reverse complement strand
GACCCCATAAGGACACAGGGAGAAGACAGTATCTCCACACCCAGGAGAGAGGTCTCAGGAGGAACCAGCCCTGCCCATACCTGGATCTCAGACTTTCAGCCTCCAGGACTTCCGGAAATAAATGTCTACTGTTTAAGCCACCCAGTCTGTGGTGCTTTGTTATGACAGCCTTAGTCAACTAATATACTCCTCAAAAGCCTGGCACGTAGGCTCAGTTGGAGATTTGGGAGGTGCGGTTGGAAACCAAAACCCCGAAAGGTTTAGATTTCTATGGGAAGGAAGATTCAGACTGCAAATCTCTAGGATACCTGCTGACCCGTCTCCTAAAGGAAACACATTATTCCCGAGCACTTGTCTTCCATTTGGCAACCAACCACATATAATGCGTGAGGCCTTTTTGACGAGGCTGGTTTAATTAAAAATTCACATCCTCCTGACACTTTAAATATAGGAGCATTAAGATACGCGGCCCTAAAAATTTGTAGTGGCTGGGATTTTGAGGAGGGATGTTTTGTTGTCAGCTTGGGAAAATAGGTTCTGTTGACATCTCTCAGCTTAGCTATTCTTCTTTTTCGTTACGGAAGTATAACGGGGAATTTTTTAGAAACACATCTATTACCTTTGATTTTGTGTCATATACAGAGGGGAATGTTTTTATTCCTGCAAACCCCATAAAAGCCAGGGATGCATTTTCATAGCCCTCTCCTGGCATAAAACTGCCCTTGAAATTTCTGGATCCAGAACATATTATTTTCTGATGGCTTTTTTTTTTTTTTTTCTGGTGATTTATCTCAAAAGCTTCAACTTTTCCCCTTCTGTTAGCAGAACACAGCTGAGTAGTAAAGGACTAACCATTTTTTATTTTCTTCTACAGTAGAATTTTTTCTTCACTTACAAATACAGGTGCCCCTGGCCTCAGAGAATCGCACTTTTCCATGCCACTAAATTCGGACACCACCGTGGACACTGAATTTGAGCAGAAGTGAGATGTGTCTCACTTCCTATCAGAAGCTTGGCTCATGGTTGTATTTGGAGAACATAATTACATAATTTTTTTAAAAAAATTTATTTTACTTGAAGTTCTGGGATGCATGTGCAGAACGTGCAGGTTTGTTACATAGGTATACATGTGCCTTGATGGTTTGCTGCACCTGTCAACCTGTCATCCAGGTTTTAAGCTGCACGTGCGTTACGTATCTGTCCTAATGCTCTCTCTCCCATCACCCTCAACCCCCTGACAGGCCCCAGTGTGTGATGTTCCCCTCCCTGTGTCCATGCGTTCTCATCGTTCAACTCCCACTTCTGAGTGAGAACATGCAGTGTTTGGTTTTCTGTTCCTGTGTCCATTTGCTGAGAAGGATGGTTTCCAGCTTCATCCATGTCCCTGCAAAGGACATGAACTCATTCTTTTTTATGACTGCATGGTATTCCATGGTGTCTATGTGCCACATTTTTTTTATCCAGTCTATCACTGATGGGCATTTGGGTTGGTTCCAAGTCTTTGCTATTGTAAACAGTGCTGCTATAAACATACGTGTGCCTGTGTCTTTATAGTAGAATGATTTACAATACTTTGGGTACAAGCCCAGTAATGGGATTGCTGGGTCAAATGGCATTCTGGTCCTAGATCCTTGAAGAATTGCCACACTGTCTTCCACAGTGGTGGAACTAATTTACACTCAACAGTGTAAAAGCATTCCTATTTGGAGAACATCTTTTTTGTCTCTCTCCCTCCCTGAGACTGGAAGTATTCCAGAACAGGGCTGCTTTACAGCCCTGGGTCCTAATCTTAACAACACGAAGAGTGAAGATCCCATTGGTGAGCAGGTAGTACGGGTGAGAAGCAGACTTCGGTGATGTTAGCTGCTGAGATTCTGGGGTTGTTTGTTATAGCAGCGTCACCTGGTCTGTCCTGACTAATACACGTATCGATGATTTACTTTCCATCGAATTACTTTGTTCAGCAGTGTGTTCATACAATGAAAACACGTCTTTGTGCAAAACACACTAGCTAATGATATAGACCCTTAGTTCCACGAGCATTTTCTGCCTTGTATTCCTTGGTGCAAGGATTTACCAAATGATTTGGCACTTGTATCAAGGGTGTTCATATAAAGAGGAAGCAGCTTAATTTTGCTTGTTTCCCAAGCAATCTGTTCAGGGTGGTCTAGACACAGAGTGGACAGACTAAGGAAAATGACCCAGTGAAGATACTTTCCAGGACATGTTCCCTGGGTGTGCTGTGGGGATGACCACATTTAAGTCTAGTAAGATTAAAGATCAGAGCTGGATACTACTGAAACTTGAGTGTCCTAAGAATTCCTTATTAAAGGTATCCCGTGGAGAGATCTGAGGTCTCGCCGCATGAGCTGAAAATGGTCTTATTTGGAGGGATCAAATTAATCAGCTCACAACAAGATGCTTGTATACTTGTGGTATTGAGAGCTCAGTGACAGATTAACTTTTTGTTTCTTCTTTGAGACAGAGTCTTACTCTGCTGCTCAGCCTTCTGAGTGACTAGAACCACAGGTGTGTGCCACCACAGCTGGCTAATACTGTAATGCTGAGACCTTCATCTGTACAAAAAATAAACAAAAAAATGGCCAGGTGCGACGGTGCACACTTGTAGTCCCAGCTACTTTGAAGGCTGAGGTGGGAGGATTGCTCCAGCCTAGGAGTCTGAGGCTACAGGGAGCCACGACTGCACCACTGCACTCCAGCCTGAGCAACGCAGTGATGTTGCCCAGGCTAGCCTTGAATTCCTGACCTCAGGCAATCCTCACACCTTGGCCTCCCAAATTGCTGGGATTACAGGTGTGGGCCACCGCACTCAGCCGGTGTTGACTACTTCCTGATGGCAGGTTGAGAAGACATGGCGGGTGGAAGAAATAAGTTCCTAGGGCCCACCACACGGGGGCAGACTTTGTCGGGGCACCATGGCAACCGTTCCCGGTGGCAGGACCTGACGTTTCAGGAGCTGGGGAGAAGGGAGGCCATGGAATACAGGTTGAGAGGTGGTCAGGACAGTCCCAAGTGTTGCCTATCCCAGTTTTGTTCAGCAGAAGTCCCAGTTGTTGATTGCTTTTGTGGGTTGAAGGTACAATTTGGCTTTTTCTGCCCAATGTGATGTTTGTGAGATTCGTTCGTATCATCCAGAGGTACGAGGCTCCTGGATTTTACAGCTCAGGGTAACCTGGGGAACTGGAGGCAGAGCTCACTCCTGTTGATAACTAAAATAATAACTGCGATAGTTGACATTTACCCAGTGCTTGCAGTGTCTAAGGGGCTATCCCAAGAGCTTCCTTTATGTGTGTTGCCTCGTTTAATTTTACAGCCTTCTCGTCGTGCTTACACCATTATTACCCAAAATTTGCAAGTGCACAAACTGAGACCTACAGGGTTTCATGAGTAGCCGTGCTTGCTTGGAAAAGTTTATGACAGTGCTGGGTTTCCAGCTTCACTCAGTGTGGCTGAGAGCTTGTAACCACTGGGCTTCTGCCCACAGGAAGCAAGCAGGGTGAGGATGGACTGGGTTCCTGGTAATCTTGATTCTGACTCTTTGATAGTAATTAGACACACATCTAGCTGAGGTGCCATCAGCCCTGTTGTTTCCTGAGGGAGCTTTGATGCTGATGGTAGGGTCGGCTTTTCAACTGTGCCTTTGCAGCCCTTGGAATAAATGGCATTGTAGGAAGCACTGAGTCACCATCTTCAAAGCAGACAGCAAAGACCTTCAGAGATGCTCCAGGGAATGCAGACAGCTCAGCTGAGTTTGTTTACCTTCTGGCTGTGTCAGATTTGGAGGTTCATCGCATTTGTCAGGGGAGCAACACGCCTCTTTTGACATCGCCTCACCCTGCCATGCGGTTATGCTTCTCTTCTCTGCTCCTGAAGGTCTCAGAGAGGCAGGCTGCAGTCCAAGTGTCACCCCTTCATTTCAGCAGGCAGGCTGTTCTCCCGTGTCAGGGAACAACCTGAGTTTCAGAAAAGTGTCAATTTTGTGCTGCCAAGGAAGAATTTGGGCTTAGGCAAATTGTAAGGTCATAGCGGATGCAAGCCCCAGCTTTAGTTCCGAATCTTGTTTTAATTATGATTTCAGGCTAATGCAACACTTTGAAACATGTGACAAGTATAAATTTCGTCACACCACCTACACTGGAGAATGACTTCTGCGGCATTTTGGAGTGGGGAAGAGGGAAATTCCCAACATTGTGTTAATATATCCTATGTAAGAATATAGAATTAATCAACTGAAATGCTAGATCTGTTTTGTTTTTGCTCCAACGACTAGTTAGACACACTCATGACACAAGAGTCACATAGTCTACTTCTGAGACTGTAAGACAGAAACTAGGAGCTCAGAAAGCAGACTTTGATTGGCGTCAAGCACTGGGTAAGGGGGAAGAACGGGGAGAAGAACGAGTTTCTATCCTTCCTCCGTCTTTGTTCTGCTGCCTGTAAGGCCGGTTCATCTGTTGTTGTTGTTTTTTTCCCAAGGGGATCTGGTGCAGAATGCAGCATCTACCAGCCACAGACACTGGATGTCACTATGCCCTGGCGGGCTTCCTTCTTGGGAAAACATGAAGAAATCAGAGGCATTCTTACTGTGTCTGCGAGGGTAGCTGGCAGGGCTGGCAGTGAGATCCTTCATTCTCTCTGGAGATTACACTGGTCTGTTTTAATTCGCTTAATTGTGCACTAAGCCTTATCTTTTCCTTGCTAGTGCTTGTCCTTAGTTTACCATGCGAGAGAATTAAGATTCATTGGTTAGCCGGGTGCGGTGGCTCACTCCTGTAAAATCCCAACACTTTGGGAGGCCAAGACGGGCGGATCACGAGGTCAGGAGATCGAGACCATCCTGCCTAACACAATGAAACTCTGTCTCTACTAAAAATACAAAAATTAGCTTGGTGTGGTGGTGGGCACCTGTAGTCCCAGCTACTCAGGAGGCTGAGGCAGGAGAATGGTGTGAACTCGGGAGGCGGAGCTTGCAGTGAGCTGAGATCGCGTCACTGCACTCCAGCCTGGGCGACAGAGCAAGACTCCATCTCAAAAAAAAAAAAAACAAAAAAAATTCATAGGTAAGGAATGCGTGGAGGGCTCTTTTGTAACGTATCAATGCACAGCATGGATGGAAAGCGTTCTCAGATCGAAAGAGCGTGCCCTGGTTATTTCCACAAATGAAACTACCCATAAACCGACTGAAGTCCAGGTGGTGACTCACCATCAGCAGCTCCCTGGAGAGCTCCACACACATACCTGCTGACAGTCACCGTCGCCCTGCTGCCATCACGGTCTTCTCACGCTGCTGGTAGTTGTTGACCATCTTCATACTTCCTGCAAATACATCATAGAGTATGTGATTTTGGGGGTTGAGAGTATAATTCAGCCTTTTCCGCCTAAGATTCATCCATGTCATGGTGTCTCCATATAGCTGGTTCATTGTCCATGATGTTTAGCATTTTCTTGGGTGAACACATCGCGGCTTATTTACGCACTCTGCTGCTGATGGACATTTCAGAACTTTCCCATTTGCAGATCTTGTCAACCAGGTATCTGGGAGCCTTCTTGTCCATAGTATTGGTGACATATGTGTGACTATTGCTAGGGGTTTTCTACCTAGGGGTGGACTCAGTGTCTCGTGGTCTGGAGGACTATTTTGAAAAGAATGCTGTAAATTCGGTGAAAAGAGGGAATGACTGATGACACAAATCTACCCACAGCGAATAAGGTGTTAGTGGGCAGAATCTTCTACAGACATCATCACGCTCTTCATCCACATCCCCACTAAACTGAGGAGAAACTTGAAGAGGGAAGAAATCTTTGCCTAAGATCACTCTGTAAAAGCCTAAGATCCTTCTTCCTTCCCTGGATGACTTGTATTCTGACAGAAGCTCAGAGAAATGTAAAGGAAAGGGTTGGTATTTGATTGAAACCAATTTTGACACGGTGTGTGAGTTTTTAAACCTTCCCAGGGGCATTCATTGCCTTAAAATTCTAATAAAAAATTTAGGGCCATCTTACAAGAGCTGGTGGTTATAGACAAATCAGGCCATCTAGCAGAAGCACGAAAGAGTGGAT
>NW_012116010.1:1761708-1762531 GCF_000951035.1 Colobus angolensis palliatus | reverse complement strand
GTAAAATGCAACTCACCTGTAGACGAATCAGGCCATCTAGCAGAAGCACGAACGAGTGGATGTAAAATGCAACTCACCTATAGAAAAATCAGGCCATCTAGCAGAAGCACGGAAGAGTAAATGTAAAGTGAAACTCACCTGTAGAGGAATCAGGAGGGACGAATCAGGAGGAATTAATCCATCCACGAGGGCGGAGCCTCATCTAAATGCTGTTACCTTGGGAACCCAGTCTCAGCATGACTTTTGGTAAGGGCAAACCATACTCTAACCATAGCACTTACAAACCATCTGCTTATGTTGGATTAAATTTGGGTGGTTGAATATACGATCAGAGCTGTGAATCTTTGATTTATCTGACAGAGCTCTCAAAGTCCTCATGCTCTACTGAGCCCTCTCTGTCAGTATAGGTGGCATTTGCCACATAGGTGGACGCTGAAGTTGGCAGCTGAACTTGGCAAGCAACAGGAGAGAGACTGATGGTTAAAGTCACTATACGTCAGTACTATTTTATATTTGTTAGAAAAGAATTGCAAAACTGAACGATTATTATTCATCTTATTATTTTGAGAAGGGGTCCTGCTCTATCGCTCAGGCTGGAGTACAGTGGTGCAATTGTAGCTCACTGCAGCCTCGAACTCTATACTGTAGCTGTGACCATACTGCAGCTCTGACCATAACACAGCTCTGACTATACCACAGCTCTGACTATACTGCATAGCTCACTGTACTGCAGCTCTGACCATACCGCAGCTCTGACCATGCACAGCTCTGACCATACCCCAGCTCTGACTATACTGTAGGTCTGATTACACTGCAGCTCTGA
>NW_012116010.1:1757445-1760677 GCF_000951035.1 Colobus angolensis palliatus | reverse complement strand
TATGCTGTAGATCTGATTATACTGCAGCTCTGACCATACCGGGACCCTGTCCATAGCACAGCTCTGACTATACCCCAGCTCTGACTATGCTGTAGGTCTGATTACACTGCAGCTCTGACCATACCCCAGCTCTGATTTTACTGCAGATTGGACTATGCTGCAGCTGTGACCATATTGCAGCTCCTACCGCAGCACAGCTCCGATCATACCGCAGCTCTGACTGTATGGCAGCTCTGACCATAACTTAGCTCGGACCATACCGCAGCTCTGACCATAGCACAGCTCTGACCGTACTGCAGATCTGGCCATAGCACAGCTCTGACTCTACCGTAGCTCTGACTATACTGTTGATCTCACTAGACTGCAGCTCTAATCATACTGCAGCTCTGACCCTTCCACAGCTCTGACCCTAGCACACCTTTGACCCTATCTCAGCTCTGACTGTACTGCAGCTGGGATTATACCGCAACTCTGACCATATCTCAGTTCTGACCATACCGCAGCTTTTACCATGCTGCAGGTCTGACCATGCTGCAGGTATGACCATGCTGCAGGTATGACCATGCCACAGCTCTGACCGTGCCACAGCTCTGACCCTACTCTAGATCTGACTACATTTCAGCTGTAACTATAGTGCAGCTCTGACCATACCCTAGATGTGATCAGACTTCAGCTTTGACCATCCTGCAGCTCTGAGCAGACCTCAGTGCTGACCATACCATAGATCTGACTGTGCGGCAGCTCTAAGCATACTGCAGCTGTCACCACACGGCAGGTGTGACCGTACTGCAGCTCGGACCTCACTGCAGATCTGACTGTGCGGCAGCTCTGACCCTAGCACAGCTCTGTTCATGCCGCAGAAAGTGAAGGAGACGAGAGAGAGAGAACTAAGGCTGCAATGCTGTTGGCATAGCTTGTTGGCACGGCTGCCAGGGATCATGGAGCCAAAGTGAGGAGTGGTGCTGCTCCTCCCAGGGATGAGTCTGCCTCAGTATCCTTGCAGACTCGGTCCTGGGGGGTTGAGGCAGCCGTGCACCTGTGGTCTCTCTGGCCAGTTTTCCGGTGGGTGTCAGAGCAGCGGCTGAAACTGTCAATGCAACCCTCAGCGTCTGAGATCTCAGAAGTCTTCTCAGGTGTCCCACATGGCACTTTCTTTTTTTTCTCTTTAAAATATAAACTTTTTAAAATCCTTTGCTAAGAAATAACATTTCCCTATACACCTGACCTCTGCAACATACACCGTACCGAATAATTACACATGGTCAGTGCGACTGTGAAAAGAAAATCAACATGCCAGATAACGAAAGAAATACAACATCATTACAAAAGAGACGTCATAATTGCCCATAAGTCTGGCAAACATACAAAGAAAATGGATAATACTGATGGGTTTCAGGGTATCAGGCAAAAGGATTATCTGTTAAGGATGGAAACTGGTAGCATCAACTCTAGATGGCCCATGGACACATTATCGGGAGAGATTAAAAATGTACCAATCCATTAAACCAGCAAGTCAACGTGGAGGCGTGTAGCCTACAGGTCAGAAGTGCACAGAGGCTGTGTAAAGGGAATTGGCTGCAAAAAGGTATCTCTTTGCAAACCATTGGGAATGAACTGGAATCAATTTATAGGTTGACGGTTAAGGGTTACGTACAGTTGTTGGTTGCAAGCAACAGAAATAGACTCTAGTTGATTGAAGAAATTTAACAGATATTGGGCGGGTCAGAGAATGATGAGAAGATTAGGGAATTACAGGCAGAACCCCATGAAGGCTGGTGGATAAGAAGTCCTCGTGTATACACCAGGTCTATACCCGCCATGCCTCAGTTATACACCGTCCTAACCAATCCCAGGGGTACCCCACATATACACCATGGAATACTATGCAGCCATAAAAAAGGATGAGTTTGCATCCTTTGTGGGGACATGGATGCAGCTGGAAACCACCATTCTCAGCAAACTATCACAAGAACAGAAAACCAAACACCGCATGTTCTCACTCATAGGTGGGAACTGAACAATGAGATCACTTGGACTGGGGAAGGGGAACATCACACACCGGGGCCTATCATGGGGAGGCGGGAGGGGGGAGGGATTGTATTGGGAGTTACGTAAAGTATAATAAAAAAAAAAACGGTGTCTTCATCCTGGCTAATTCCACTAACTTCCGGCTTGTCCTGCGTCTAAAATCCCAGCTACTCCAGAGACTGAGGCAGGAGAATCACTTCAATCTGTCTCAAAAAGAAGAAAAGTTTCTTTGAGTATTGTAATTTCTTATTTTTTTTTTTTGAGATGGAGTCTGGCTCTGTTGCCCAGGCTGGAGTGCAGTGGCCGGATCTCAGCTCACTGCAAGCTCCGCCTCCCGGGTGCAAGCGATTCTCCTGCCTCAGCCTCCTGAGTAGCTGGGATGACAGGCACCTGCCACCACGCCCAGCTAATTTTTTTTTTTTTTTTTTTGTATTTTTACTAGAGATGGGGTTTTTCCGTGTTGGTCAGTCTGGTCTTGAACTCCTGACCTCAGGTGATCCACCTGTCTCGGCCTCCCAAAGTGCTGGGATTACAGGTGTGGGCCACTGCATGGTGGTACACGCCTGTAGCCTCAGCTACTTGGGAGGCTGAGGTGCGAGGATCGCTTGAGACTAGGAGGTGGAGGCTGCAGTAAGCTACGATTGTGCCACCGCACTCTAGCCTGGGTATTTTGTATTTTTAGTACACACAGGATTTCACCATGTGGGCCAGGATGGTCTTGATCTCCTGACCTTGTGATCTGCCCACCTCAGCCTCCCAAAGTGCTGGGATTGAGAAATCTTTCAACCCCTTGCTACCTTTCAAATTGCATAGGAACATGGAAAAGAAGGTACAATGTGGAGGCTCAAAGAAAACCAGCAGTGCTCAGCCTTCCGAAAGTGGCCTGGTTTGAGAAAACTAATGTTTGTTTGGCATCCCTGAATCAGTGGTGTTTTGGATTCCTAAACTTAAATACCTATTGTTTCCTATCCGTCATTCCTATTCCTTCTCCTCGCCCAACCCAGAACTCCAAATGGCTCATCTCTTCTGCAACATCATAATGGCCTCGAAGCAATCTAACATCTGTGTTCTTCCTTTCCTCATTTATGAAATTACTTTCGGCCGGGCGTGGTGGCTCAAGCCTGTAATCCCAGCACTTTGGGAGGCCGAGAGGGGCGGATCACGAGGTCAGGAGATCGAGACCATCCTGGCGAACACGGTGAAA
>NW_012116010.1:1751759-1753250 GCF_000951035.1 Colobus angolensis palliatus | reverse complement strand
TTTTTTTTTTTTTTTCAAGGACAGGAACACAGATAAGAGCATCTAAGTGTAACAGTTTGTTCTGGGACAGAGCCCAACTCCAGTCCTTCCGTAGAATGTCTTTATTCAGTCAGAGGATGTCAGAGATGGATAGAGCCTTGGGAATTAATTATGTAGCACAACCTTATCCATGTTACAGCTGGGGAAACCAGAGCTGGGAGGGCAGCTTCCAAATGGGGAGGGATCCATTGTACACAACTGAAGTCACCATTGGTATACACAACTCAGCTCCTAGTAGAAAGGACAGCCTCACAAGGCAGTGATTTGAACTGCTGTCTTGTGTCTTCTCTGGCCATGACTGGAGGTGGGATTGGTGGAAGGGGGTGAGGGGTGAGGCTTTACTGACAGCTTTGAAGTTCTGCATGTGTTTATGGAAAGGGGTTGACTCAACAGGCCTTGGCGATAGGAATCTGCAGTGTTGGAGGTAGAGGGGCTGGTGGGAGCTGACTGGATAAAGGGGGCAGAGTTCTCATGAATGGTTTAACGCCATCCCCCTTGCTACTGTATAGCGAGTGAATTCTCACGAGATTGGGTTGTTTAAAACTGTGTGGCACCTTCTCTCTTCCTCCTGCTGTGGCCATGTAAGACACCTGCTCCTGGCCGGGCGCGGTGGCTCAAGCCTGTCATCCCAGCACTTTGGGAGGCCGAGGCGGGCGGATCACGAGGTCGCGAGCTCAAGACCAGCCTGGCCAACATGATGAAAACCCTGTCTCTACTAAAAATGCAAAAATTAGCCAGGCGCAGTGGCGGGCACCTGGAATCCCAGCTACTCGAGAGGCTGAGGCGGGAGAATCGCTTGAACCTGGGAGGCGGAGGTTGCAGTGAGCCGAGATTGCACCACTGCACTCCAGCCTGGGCAATAAGAGCAAAACTCTGTCTAAAAAAGAAAAAAGAAAAAAGACACCTGCTTCTGTTTTCCTTCCAACATGATTGTGAGTTTCCTGAGGTCTTCCCAGAAACCAGACAGAAGTTGCCATGCTTCCTGTACAGCCTGCAGAAACTTTTAAACAATTAAACCTATTGTATTTCTCAATTGCCCAGTCTCAGATATTTCTCTAGAGCAGTGTGAGAACTGGAGTGATGTACATTATTGTTCAAACGCTGCACCTTCTCAAGAAGAATGTTTTCTCATGCATGGCCCTTGACTAACTTTGGAAAGCAAAGTTCTTGGAATGTTCTCGTTTGCAGCACCTTGAGCCACTCTGTACCAGTTTGGCCAGATTGTTTACACTGCCAGTAAGATTTAGGGTAAGCAACTGCTTCCCTCCGGGACTCTGGCGTGTCTGTAACTGAGCTCAGAGATGTAGGTGCTATAGGTGTGAATAAGAGACCCTCAAAAAAAAAAAAAAAATCACTGGGCCGGGCGTGGTGGCTCATTCCTGTAACCCCAGCACTTTGGGAGGCCGAGGCAGGCGGATCACAGGGCCAAGAGATCGAGACCATCCTGGCCAA
>NW_012116010.1:1748482-1749877 GCF_000951035.1 Colobus angolensis palliatus | reverse complement strand
ATACTTTAAGTTCTAGGGTACATGTGCATAACGTGCAGGTTTGTTACATATGTATACTTGTGCAATGTTGGTGTGCTGCACCCATCAACTCGTCAGCAAGGTCCCATCCAGAGAGTCTGGGGATCCAGATGTGGACATATTTTTCTGGGGACCACTGCTCAATTCACTGCAGTTGTATTGATTTCATGCTGGAGGTTCTACAGCAGTTGTATTCATTTCATTCCTGACTCTCTCAGCTCCCTGTGGCTCCAGGTATCCTTGGGCTTGCAGCCACATCACTCCAGTCTCTGCCTCCAATGTCCATGTGGCCTTCTCGTGTGTGTGTGTGTGTCCTCTTCTGTCTCTTAGACAGCCACTTTCATTGGATTTAGATCATTCTAACCCAGGGTGGTCTCATCTTAACTATTACATCTGTAAAGACCCTATTTCCCAAAAGGGCCACATCCTGAGGTTTCAGAGGGACATGCATTTTGGGAGGACACTCTTCCCAAAACGTAATACCCAGTATAGGATGTACGCTTTTCTCTATCTTGTTGCTTCTCAAACCAATCTCTTTAAACTTCCCGAGACTAGAAGGTGGAGGTAAACATTCTTCGCAGCCATCTGGTCCAAGACTAGAAGGTGGAGGTAAACATTCTTTGCAGCCATCTGGTCCAAGACTAGAAGGTGGAGGTAAACATTCTTTGCAGCCATCTGGTGAAAGACTAGAAGGTGGAGGTAAACATTCTTTGCAGCCATCTGGTGAAAGACTAGAAGGTGGAGGTAAGCATTGGATACAGCCATCTGGTCAAAGACCAGAAGGTGGAGGTGAGCACTGGATACAGTCATCTGGTGAAAGACTAGAAGGTGGAGGTAAACATTCTTTGCAGCCATCTGGTGAAAGACTAGAAGGTGGAGGTAAGCATTGGATACGGCCATCTGGTGAAAGACTAGAAGGTGGAGGTAAGCATTGGATACGGCCATCTGGTCAAAGACTAGAAGGTGGAGGTAAGCATTGGATACAGCCATCTGGTCAAAGACTAGAAGGTGGAGGTAAACATTCTATGCAGTCATCTGCTCAAAGACTAGAAGATGGAGGTAAACATTCGATACAGCCATCTGGTCAAAAACTAGAAGGTGGAGGTAAAGCATTTGACGTAGCCATCCAGGAGAGCTGATGTCCAGGTGTAAACCATAGCTGGGTCAGAGGCTTGGAGTGTGTTTGGTGTGGGTGGCGATCAGCCAGGAGGCCCCTAGGACTGCACTGCAGTGAGTGAGGTGGTAGAAGTGAGTGAGAAAAAGAGAGAAGCTGACATGTGCAGGCTCCCTAGCACCTGGTGGGCCTGTGTAAGGACTTGGAATGAGAACCACTGCTGGGATTCTGTTATTTCTTTCTTTCTTTCTTTTTTTTTTTTT